>NC_079199.1:10948727-11548727 GCF_029499605.1 Hyla sarda
AATTTCGGCAATTTTGGCTCCAAAAAATACAACATGGCTGCAACAAAAAAATTGGGAGCCAAATTTGCGATTTTGGCGCAAAAAAACAGCACAAGAGATCTTTGAAAATGTGAGGAGGAAAAAAAAGTGTAATCATTATTGCTGGAACAGGAATTACAGTAGTTTTTTAATATCTCCCCCAAATGTCTTTTTTTTTTGTTAGACTGGGATGACATATATACGGCATCCAGCATAGGTGAACGCAGCTTAGATCTCGACACAACTGATGCCTCAACTGATGACAGGGTGCATCAGTTGTTATCAGTTGTATGGCATCCGGCATCCATTGTTTCTGGACGCCGAACAGTGGAATGCAGCAAGTTGCGTTCCCCTCTCCGGTACAGTTCGGAGTGTCCAACTATCCGACGTTGTGAGATACTGGATGATTGTGAAATGACCCATTCAAATGAATGGGATCAGTTCTAGCATCAGTTTCCCTCAAGTGCACGCCGGCGGGAAACTATGCTGAACACCATATATACAGTATGTGATCCCAGCCTTATATTACAGTCATGTCCATTGGGGGTTTCCTGTCTTTTAAATGGGCCATTGACAATAGATCTGTGGTGGTCCAGTTCAAGGCACCAGCCAAAAGAAGGGTCGATGGCATTGCAGCACAGCAGATACAGCTCCATAGCTGTGATAGTGGCTGTGTCTGGTATTGCATCTCATTACCATTGACTTGCATTGGACTGATCTGTAGTGAGCTGCACTACCAGGCAAAGCCGTTACAAAATGGCCGTCTCTGTGTCTGGTAAACGATGAAGAGGACGCTTTTTGTGAGTTCTATCACTAATACGGTTCTAGGTAGTAAAGCTTTTCCCTGAAATGGACATCCCACCATGATCTTGGCTTTGAAGTCCCCGCTCTTCTCCATATGCCATTGATAAAGTCATAGATTTAATGGGCAATATTAATGACCCTAGAGATATGCCACCGATGTCTGTGGTGGGTGGTCTACTCTAAGGGAGTACTCCACTGTATATGTTAGGATTCGGCAGGTTGGATGTGGATCCTCTGTGTCAGCGAGGGATTGATGTGGACCGTACCGGTGGACCGGTTCTAGGTTGCTCATGGTATTCACCAGAGCCCGCCGCAAAGCGGGATGGTCTTGCTGCGGCGGTAGCAACCAGGTCGTATCCACCGGCAACGGCTCAACCTCGCTGACTGCTGAGAAGGCGTGGAACAGAAGGACTAGACAGAGGCGAGGTCAGACGTAGCAGAAGGTCGGGGCAGGCGGCAAGGTTCGTAGTCAATGGTGATAGCAGAAGGTCTGGAAACACAGGTATGGCAAACACAGGAAACGCTTTCTCAAGGCACAAAGGCAACAAGATCAGGCAATACTGGGAAGGGGAAGTGAGGTTATATAGGCGTGGAGCAGGTGGGAGCTAATTACAGTGATTGGGCCAGGCACCAATCAGTGGTGCACTGGCCCTTTAAATCCTAAAGAGCTGGCGCGTGCGCGCCCTAGAGAGCGGAGCCGCGCGCGCCAGGACGTGACAGCCGGGGACCGGGACAGGTGAGTAGCTTGGGGTGCGATTCGCGAGCGGGCGCGTCCCGCTATGCGAATAGCATCCCTGCCAGCAGTGTCAGTGCAGCGCTCCCGGTCAGCGGGTCTGACCGGGGTGCTGCAGAGAGGAAAACGCCGCGAGCGCTCCAGTGAGGAGCAGGGACCCGGAGCGCTCGGCGTAACAGTATATATATATATATATATATATATATATATATATATATATATATTTTTTTTTTTTTTTTTTTTTACATTAAACATATAAAACAAAAACTTGGACATGGGTATTGCTGCTTCTGTCCTCCGATGTTGTCTTCTTTCTGTTTTCCAATTGTCATCATGTGACACTGCAGCTCAGCTAATCACTGGCAACAGCAATGTCCTGCCTCGGCTGGTGTTCCGGACATCACTGTGCGTCGGCAATAAGCTGAGCTGCAGTGTCACATGTCGACCATCAGCAGCCAGGAAGAAGGCCACAACGAAGGACTGGAGCAGCAATAACGAGGCATCAAGGGGGGCGATGGCAGGTATGGGGTATCGCTGCTCCTGTCCTCCGGTGTGATCTTCTTTCTGGTTGATAATGGTCAATGCACCAGCTGTGGCTCAGCAATATCCAGCCTCGGCTGGTGATAGGCTGAGCGGCAGTGTGACATATTGAGCCCCGGCAGAGCCGGGGCTCAATATGTCACACTGCTGCTCAGCCTATCACCAGCCAGGGCAGGACATCATGGTGGCCAGCGATTAGCCTGGCCACAAAGTCACATGTCGACCATCAGCAACCAGAAAGAATACTACACTGAAGGTTGGAGCAGCGATAATGGTGCACCAAGGTGATTAGTCTAAGTTTTTGTTTTATATGTTGGTGGCCTGGGCATAACATGTTTTTAAAAAGTTATACCCCCTTTAACTTTACCCTGGTTAAATTGGACAGATTTGTGTTTCTCAGGGGGAAATGTTTCTCCTTGGGAAGACCACTGAGCTGATGTAAGGAGTTTTATAGTCCAGGCAACGACGGTCTCATTAAAAAGAAAATAGCAAATTAGCTCTTCTTTAGAAGGAAGATATTGGTCTCTCTGGTGCCACCTTATGGAGGTATCTTCACATCAATCTCCAACCAGTTACAGAGCCGTTAAACATGACTAAGGAATAGGATTGTCAGCCAAATCAGAATTTTCTCCAATAGTAAGAAGACCCATCTATACAGTGGCGAGGACCCTCCCTGCCACTATTCCAAGTGCTGAGATTTTGTGAGTGAACATTCCCCCGTGCAAGTATAGCCTGATAGTGCCCCTCCCAAGATTAGACTCTGGAGCCACCACTGCATCTATAGAGGTTCTTGCTCCTTGTTAGTACAGAGCACAGGTTGGCCAGGTAGACCGCCTTTAATATTGGTCTTAAGGGAAAAATGTATTTCCTTGCGGAGATTCCTTATTTGCGAAGGGAGTCTTACAGGCCAGGCAATGCTTCCAGGGGAAAAATGGATGTAAGTTGCCTCTCCTCCAAGAGAAGGAATACTTTCTAGTTACAAACAGTAGGTTCAGGCAGCACTCAATACGGCTAATATTGAGTGACCGGGTGCGGTGTGATGGTAGCTCCAGCCAGTCATCTATCCAAAATTGAGTCTGCGGAGGTGCTGGGATACAATAGAATAAGGTAGGTATCAACATGTGGAGTATGGAAATAAATCCGAAATATATCCGCACTCACCGCTCGATACGGGACTCAATGCTCCTCAAATCGGGGCTGACCGGGGATACGGGCTGCAGAGATGGACGGCGCTCAGAGGCTAACTACCTGTGTTTTCGCGCAAATATGCGCTTCTTCCGGACGGTGTTTTTGCGCAAATATGCGCTTCATCCGGCCTGGAGGCCGGATGAAGGGCATATTTGCATGAAAACACCGGTTGTTAGCCTCTGAGCGCCGTCCATCTCTGCAGCCCGTATCCCCGGTCAGCCCCGGTTTGAGGAGCATCAAGTCACGTATCGAGCGGTGAGTGTGGATATATTTCGGATTTATTTCCATATTCCACATGTTAATACTTTCTAGTTTATACACAGGGAAAACATAGCACTCCAACCCCAGAGTATCCCGATTCACCTTCAGCACGGACCTTGGGCTCCAGCTTTGATCCTTGTAACTGCAACAATAAAATAATGTAGTCCAGCGAGGTGCATTTAAAACGGGAGATTTAATCGGACATGGAGATACAACCAGCACAACGGCACTGCATAGTGTGAACAGGAACCAACGCGTTTCAACTGCAACACACAGTGTTAATCATGGACTACTGGATCTTTTTAGAGATGCCCAATACATTTTTACCAAGTCTTTGTTCATCTTCTAGATCAAGTTGATGTTATCTTTCTTCCACCCTCCGGATGAATCAGATATATTAGAATTTTATTTCCTGGGCACAAGAAGAATTTTCTATGATGACTGTAGGAATAATATCTCCTTAGAGGGGTACTCCATCCATAAGCATCTTATCTGCTATGCTAAGGATAGGGAATAAAATGTTTGATCATGGGGGGTCCGGCCTCTGGAATCTCCCAGGATCTCCATGCTGGCACTGCGGCATTCTGAACACGGAAGCTTGGAAATTTATTGGGGCATAAAGATACAAACAGCACAACGGAACTGCATAGTGTGAACAGGAGCCAACGCGTTTCAACTGTAACAGGCGGTCTTAATCATGGACTACGTTGTTTTGTTCTAACACTCTCTAGTACTTTCTATTACAGGCAGCTACAGTACATACTGTACACACATGTAAGTGTAATAAACTATGTGTCATGGAGGTGACAGCATTAGGGCTGAGTCTGGATGGCAGCTCATGCTTTAGGATAGGACATGGCCTCTACAGATCAGTGCGTTAGCCCCTGAAGACAGATGAAGTAGCGCCCAAGTGTGATTGGATGGAACCGCAGTGGAACAATTCAAAGGTCACAGTTAATGCAAACCCCATCTGTCACACGAAGAGATTGATCCCAGGGAACATGATGAGAATTTACCTTAATACTGCGGAAACAACAGAGATAAGACGACCTGGTAGAATCTCACACGAGTCGCAACGTGTCACTTGATTGAATTTGCATAACTGAAAATGTCATCTAGTCTCAGTCGAGAGCTCAATCCTATGCATGTAGACTGATAGAAAGACATCTACAAGAACAAGGGAGTAGAGCAGTGATCTTCAGGCCTCTGGCTCTCCAGCTGGTGCAGACTACATCTGCCAGTATCCTGATGGGCTCATGCCTCTCAACTGTAAGCCCCCAGGCTCTAATGCAAAATCCGTAATGTGACCACTGTGGTGAGTATGGTGTTGATGCAAGGCTGTGGTGCCGCTAATGATGATGGTGTGAGACAAAGTTTGTGACGCCAGGGCACCGTTAACCTACAAGGTCTGAGATTGAGATAGCTTCTCTTGGGCCAAGCACAGGGTTGTTAATACATTGATGCAAGGTAACGGATAACTATCTTTACTTTGTTGAAGGTTGCAAATCTCAAACACTACAGTCTCTGATGCAGAGGATGGGCAGAGTGGAACCTGGAGAGCTTGTTGCCTTGCTGGGAGTTGTAGTTGCTGCTGAATGCAGCATTAAGATATGCCAGAAAGTTAAACCGATTTGTAAATGACTTCTATTAAAAATCTTAATCCTTCCAGTACTTACCAGCTGCTGTATTCTCCATGGGAAGTTGTTTTCTCTTTGAATTTCTTTTCTGTCTGATCACAGTGCTCTCTGCTGACAACTCTGTCCGTGTCGGGAACTGTCCTGAGCAGGAGAGGTTTGCTATGGGGATTTGCTCCAGCTCTAGGCAGTTCCTGACACGGACAGAGGTGTCAGCAGAGAGCACTGGGGTCAGACTGGATAGAACTGCACAACTTCCTGTGGAGTATACAGCAGCTGATGAATACTAGAAGGATTAAGATTTTTAAATAGAAGTAATTTACAAATCTGTATAACTTTCTGGCCCCAGTTGATAAAAAATAATGATAATAATAATGTTTTCCACCGGAGAACCCCTTTAATGCTGGCATTACAATGATAGAGCAGGACTGGACATACTTTTACCCCCCGATGTTCTGAAGGTGTTATGGTATAATTGCTATCTCTGACACCCTATAATCAGTGTTTCCCAAACAATGTGCCTCCAGCTGTGGCAGAACTACAACTCCCAGCATGCCCGGACAGCCGTTGGCTGTCCGGGCATGCTGGGAGTTGTAGTTTTACAACAGCTGGAGGAACACTGGAAGGGAAACCCTGCCCTATAGCTATGCCCAAGCAATCATCAGTATCAGGGAGGTCCATCCCTTTGCACTATCAGGTTTGTTTCCAGCACAGAATGGGTTATCTCTTGGGATCTTTAAAGGGGTATTCCAGGAAAAACCTTTTTTTTTTTTTATATCAACTGGCTCCAGAAAGTTAAACAGATTTGTAAATTACTTCTATTAAAAAATCTTAATCCTTTCAATAATTATCAGCTGCTGAAGTTGAGTTGTTGTTTTCTGTCTGGCAACAGTGCTCTCTGCTGACATCTCTGCTTGTCTCGGGAACTGCACAGAGTAGAAGAGGTTTGCTATGGGGATTTGCTTCTAAACTGGGCGGTTCCCGAGACACGTGTCATCAGAGAGCACTTAGACAGAAAAGAACAACTCAACTTCAGCAGCTCATAAGTACTGAAAGGATTAAGATTTTTTAATAGAAGTAATTTACAAATCTGTTTAACTTTCTGGAGTCAGTTGATATATATAAAAAAAAGGTTTTTCCTGGATAACCCCTTTAAGTGTCTGTCTGTAGAATATCATAGTTAGATACATAGTAAGATCAGACTAAGCACAGGGTCCATGTGTAGTCTATAACCATGGCGACAGCTCCATCTCCATAGGAACTGTATACACAAAAAAGAGATTTTTTAATTAAAATAACTGCCGGGTTGTTTATTTTATTTATTTTATAATTTTTACACATTGTAGCAATAAAAAGAAATACTTTGTAGAAGTATTAATAATAAAAATCTTTATAGGCATACTTTTGCTTATCACGTCTTTGTTCATCTTCTTGATCAAGTTGATGTTATCGTTCTTCCATCCTCCAGATGATTCAAATGTATTGGAGTTTTCCTTCCCGGACGCGAGAAGAATTTCCTATGGTCACTGTAGGAATAATATCTCCTTAAAGGTCACGTGTCATCAGAAAGTTGGCTTTTGTTTAAAGCAAGATTTTAAAGGGGTATTCCAGGATTTTTTTTTTTTTTATTTACTATGCTACAGGGGCTGTAAAGTTAGTGTAGTCCATAATATAGTGTCTGTACCTGTGTGTGACAGTTTTCTCACAATTCTTCTGTGATTTTCGCCCCAATATTTATTTTTAACATCATACAAAATGACTGTTGTCTCAGATTTTTCCCAGCTTTCAATGCAGCCGAGACATGACATCACTAGTCAGCTGATGACAGGGAGCCTGTCTGCTTCAATGGGTGGAGCGATCGCTTGGTAGGAGAGAGATTAATCTGCAACTAATGCAACAGCTGTGGGCACCCTGATTGAAAAATACAGGTCTTTTGAATGGATGCAGCTCATTTATGTTTCAATGGGTGGGGTGGCTGATGTGTGGGAGGGAGGCAAATGGAATTGTAGGATTTGTAGTCAAAAAAAGAAAAGTCAAACAGGAAATACCAGTTCACAAAAAGCCACAGTGTTATGGTAATCTCACAACATAGCCATTTAGCCCCAAGACAAGTGCAGATCCTTCCTAAGCATGTCCATTACTGTCTGCCAGGTACCTACTAAAATCACCTTATGGTGGAGAACCCCTTTAAGTAAAAAAGTCTGCCGGAAGCGGCCGTTCCAACCCTTGCGGGAAGCCGCTGTCAACACACCCCCTCCATGTCTCTCTATGGGATACATGGAGGGGGCGTGTCATAAGCCACTACGTGCAGGTGTCGGCACTCCTCCTTGCAGCAGATTACCGGGGCCCTGTTCAGGAGATCGCGGGGGTCCCAGCGGTCGTACCCCAGTGATCCATAACTTATTCACTATCCTTTGGATAGGGGCTAAGTAATATTTCACTACAGAACTCCTTTAAAATGAACTGACTTACTGTTATGTTTGTGATGATAAGTAGTGTTGCTCGCGAAAATTCGCAATTCGAATATTATTCGCGAATATCGCATATTCGCGAATTCGCGAATATAGCGCTATATATTCGTAATTACGAATATTAGTTTTTTTTTGTTTTTTTTTCACAGTACACATCACAGTGATCACCCCTCTCTGCTTCCAGCTTGTGTGGTGTAAAGAAGGCTGTAATACTACTGTGTGAGACCGGCGTGCAAAAATTCGCATATGCGAATATTAGCATATGCTACTTTTCGCACATGCGAATTTTCACGTATGTTAATTTTGTATATGCTAATTTTCACATATGTTATTTTTCGCATACGCGAATATTCGTATATGCGAAAATAAAACGAGACTATAACGAATATGCGAATATTTGCGAATATATGACGAATATTCGTCCATATATTCGCAAATATTCGCGAATTCGAATATGGCCTATGCCGCTCAACACTAATGATAAGGAGGAGGCTGCTGTAAAGTGGTCAGTACAACATTCAAATAATAGGGGATAAGATGTCTCCCACAGCACCTGGCGTTCTAATCAAAAGCCGGGTTCCTGCGGCAGTGGTTGTGGCATCCAGGCCACGCCCCCGTGTTTCATGCTACGCCCCCTCCATTAATGTCTATGGGAGGTACGTGTCAGCTGACACACCCCCTCCCATAGACATTAATGGAGGGAGTGTGACATCACAATCATGGCCTCATGCCATGCTTGAAAAAGGCAGGTTGTTGCCGAAACGTTGCACTTTGGGGAGCGAATAAAGTCACATTCCATCAAGATTCGAGTCTCCAGCTTTTTGGTGCTGTATCCATTACATGTCGTATATGCTTTTTCGGGTCGGCATTCCTGGATGATTACTTGCACAGCTGTGGAGTCCAGTGCTGTCTCTTCAATTCTCTCTCTCTCTCTCTCTCTCTCTCTCTCTCTCTTTCTCTCTCTCTCTTTCTCTCTCTCTCTCTCTTTCTCTCTCTCTTTCTCTCTCACTCTTTCTCTCTCTCTTTCTCTCTCTCTCACCTACTCTCTCTCTCTCTCTCTCTCTCTCTCTCTCTCTCTCGCCTACTCTCTCTCTTTCTCTCTCTCTCTCTCTCAATCTTTCTCTCTCTCACTCTCTCTTTCTCTCTCCCTTTCTCTCTCTCTTTCTCTCTCTCTTTCTCTCTCTCTCACCTACTCTCTCCCGCCCCCTCTCTCTCTCTTTCTCTCTCTCTCACCTACTCTCTCTCTCACCTACTCTCTCTCTCTCTCTCTCTCTCTCTCTCTCGCCCTCTCTCTCTCTCGCCCTCTCTCTCTCTCGCCCTCTCTCTCTCTCTCTCTCTCTCTCTCTCTCTCACTCTTTCTCTCTCTCACTCTCTCTCTCTTTCTTTCTCCCTTTCTCTCTCTCTCTCTCTCTACCTCTCTCTCTCTCTTTCTCTCTGTCTCTCTCTCTTCCTCTCTCTCTCTCTACCCCTCTCTCTCTCTCTCTCTGTCTCTCTCTCTACCCCTCTCTCTCTCTCTCTCTGTCTCTCTCTCTACCTCTCTCTATCTATATATATATAATTTTTTTTTATTTTGTACTTCTTACTCCGTGGCCTAGTGTTAGAATCCCACAGAGGGAATGGAACATTTCCCAGCTTGTACTGCATTTGATATTACTGTGTCTGTAGAAAATACTAACTATTGTTAGAGAGAAGAAACAAAAGGACACAATGATCCGGCTTCTGTATTACCTTCACAAAGAATAAGACAGAAATAACAAGGAGAATACATTGATCTTGGATTAAAACAATTTTCACTGTACAGATGTAACAAGTAGGTCTTCCATAATGGATTATACCCATTGTACGGGGTAGAAGAGAGAACAAGATGGGCTGCTCCTCTATGTGTTATCCAGAATTCAAGATGTAAGTCACAGAAAGAAATGGGAAAATAATAATAATAATGATAATAATAACAATTACAATAACTATGGCTGCTGCAACTACTATAACTGCTACAAATTAAGATTAGGACTATTATTTTAATAATAAGTTAATATTATATTTTGTGCTACGTTTACTTCTACTACTATTACTACTAATTATTATTTATTAAATCCGATTACTACTAATAGTAATCTAAATCCTAATTTAGTAACGACTACAACACTTATTGCTGCTGGTTCTACTACTACCACTAATAAGTTTATATATTTATATAGCACTGACCTATTTCACAATGCTCCAAAGACATTGTCCCTGTCCCCATTGAGACTCCTGATCCTCCCATTTGACCTTAAGGACGCAGCCAATTTTATTTTTGCTTTTTTGTTTTTTCCTCCTCGCCTTCTAAATTCCATAACCCTTTTATATTTCCATTCACAGACCCATATAAGGACTTGTTTTTTGCGTGACCCTAAAATGTATAGTAACCCCCCAAAAATGTATAGTTACATACATTTCTATGATTTTTCATTTCACTTTTTTTTAGTCCCATAGGGGACTATTTACAGCAATCATTCGATTACTAATACTGTTCAGTGCTGTGCATAGGGCCTAGCACTGATCAGTATTATGGGTGATCTTCTGCTCTGGTCTGCTGGAATGCAGATCAATGCAGAAGACCCCAGGAGATGGATGGAGGCAGGCGAGGGTACCTCTGTCCGCCATCTTGGCTGATCTGATCCCCACGGCAGTGCCACCAGTTCAGCCATTTTAAGTGCTGCAAATGCCATGATCTCTATTGATCCCGGCATCTGAGTGGTTAATGGCAGATATCGGTGAGATTGCTGATGTCTGCCATTACGGGCAGGTCCGCGGCTGCTGACAGCCGCCGGGACCCACTGAGAATGAAGCGAGCGCAGCTTCTGCGCTCATGGCACAGCTGCGCCATAAATGTACTTTGCTGTGTGCAAAGTGACAGTATGCAGCACCATACATTCACGGCACGTGCCCTTAAGGGGTTAAAAGAGTACTGCCGCCATAGAACACTTATCCCCTATCCGCAGGATAGTGGATAAGTTTGTGATCACGGGGGGAGGGGTGTCTGACTGCTGGGACCCCCGCGATCTCCTGTACAGGGCCCCGGCTTTACCACGGCTCTCCCCATGCAGGAGGCGTGTCAGCCGCAGCATGACGTCATGGCCGACACGCCCCCTCTATGTATCTCTATGGGTAAGGCAAAGATGCAGCGTTCGTACCTCCCCGTCTCTCCCATAGAGCTGAATGGAGGGGACATGTCAACCAACATCTTAGTGAGGTCGACGACACAAACATTAGCCGCACAGAGCCGTGCCAGTTCCGGGGCCCCATACAGGATATCGGGCCAGTCCCGGGACCCCATACAGGCGATCTCCCATATGGGGCCCCATAACTGGCACGGCTCTGTGCGGTTAATGTTTGTGTCATCAGATAGGGGATAAATGTTCTATGGCTGCAGTACTATATGCGTTTTTGAGTGTTGGATAAAATTGGAACACCACAGATAATTCACAAAAACATGGGGAGAACAGACAAAACTCAAGACCCCCAAAGCAACATTACTAACCAGTCGGCATAATTAAAATCTAATGTACTAGATGCCCTAATACTGTTATTACTACTATCCCCACTACTGCATCTACTAATAATAATACAATAATAATAAGTTTCCCTTTTATCATTATTACTATTTAAACAACAGTTTAGAAATTACCACAGCAACTATTACTACTACTACAATCTAAACCGTAATGTCATTTTATAGTCACTACTACCACTACTCCTACTACTATTTCTACCCATAATAAGCATAACATATATTTGTGCACTAGTACCGTATATACTCGAGTATAAGCCGACCCGAATATAAGCCGAGGCCCCTAATTTTACCCCAAAACCAAGGAAAAGTTATTGACTTGACTATAAGCCTAGGGTGGGAAATACATCATGCCCCCCCGTCATCATCCAGACCCCCGTCATCATCCAGACCCCCGTCATCATCACCGCCTTTCAATCCCTTCATCAGTGGTCTTCAACCTGCGGACCTCCAGATGTTGCAAAACTACAATTCCCAGCTGGTCCGGGTCATCAATGCTGCAGGGACCGTCCGGTGGGGATGGTTAGTCGTTGTGGACTGTCCATTTTCACTGGGGGGGCCTCTTTTCCGTGCCCGACCCCGGACTAGTGACGTTGCCTTGACAACGACGCACAGGGACGTTACACATGAACGTCCCTGTGCGTCGTCGTCAAAGCAACGTCACTAGTCCGGGGCAGGCCAGGAGCACGGAGAAGAGGGCTTCCCCGGTTAAAATGGACAGCCCACAACGACTAACCATCCCCACTGGACGGTTCCTACAGCATAGATGGCCCGGACCAGCTCACACTAACTTCCCGCCTAGGGGAGGTGAGTACAAAACAAAGGGGGGGGGGCTGGATGATGATGAAGGCCGCAGTGGTCTTCAACCTGTGGACCTCCAGAGGTTTCAAAACTACAACACCCAGCATGCCCGGACAGCCGATGGCTGTCCGGGCATGCTGGGAGTTGTAGTTTTGCAACATCTGAAGGTCCGCAGGTTGAAGACCACTGGGAAGGGATTGACAGGCGGAGAGTTCACTCAAGTATAAGCCGAGGGGGGCGTTTTCAGCACAAAAAATTGTGCTGAAAAAATCGGCTTATACTCGAGTATATACGGTAATACACTAATTCAACACTACTATTATTTCTATTACTAAAATACTACTAATAATAGAATAATACACTGCGATTAATACTACAAATATTACAACTAAGAATGACCTAAATATCTAATATCATAGTTATATCAATTTGTTAACAACTATCACTATTATTATTGCTACTACTGCTACCATTATTACTACTACTAGGGATGAGCAAATCGAATCTGAGGCGGGCAAGTAGTGATGAGGAGAGTGGCGTGGGAGGCGGTGTTGCGAGCGTTCAGGCTCCTAAAGCAGACACTGTTAAGGAATAGTGTTGAGCGGCATAGGCCATATTCGAATTTGCAATATTTTGTGAATATATGGATGAATATTCGTCATATATTCTCAAAATTCACATATTTGCGGCCTTTTTTTTACTATGCGCCATAAAATTTGCATGCGCATTCACCATAAAATTCACATGCGCATGCGCAATATCACATGATAAAAGAGCTGAAAGAAGGGAGGGATCGGTCTGCGCAAATATTCACATATGCAAATTTTTGGGTGGCGGACAGTCTGACACAGTAACTAGTATTGGAGCCTTGTTTACACCACAAGCTGGAAGCAGGGAGGGATAATCACTGTGATGTTTACTGTGAAAAAAAATGTGAATATTCGTAATTGCTAATATTTACACTACATTTTTTATGTTAATCTATTTAAAATCTTCAATTTAAAATTTTAAATATGTATGTAATATTTTCAATTGTGAGGCCCTATGGTCTTGTCAGACTGCTACCACCTCCAGGCTTGGTCATTCTGCCCCTATATGGTCTCCTCTTGCTGCTGCCAATTCCAGGCTGTGTCATTCTGCCACATTATGGTCTCCTCACACTGCTGCCACCTCCAGGCTGTGTCAATGTGCCACCATATGGTCTCCTCATGTTGTTGGCACCACAAGTTAAACTTTTAAAATATTAATCTATTTTAAATCTTCAATTTAAATTTTACAAAATATCTTTAATCTTTTCTATTGTGAGGCCATTTGGTCTCGTCGGGCAGCTGCCACCTCTAGGCTCTGTCTTTGTGCCGCCATGTGACTCCTTGTTATATTGGGTTTTGTGGTGATACAGTATTAGTTTAAAGTAACAAACTCAAATAGACAGGTATACCAGGCACTGCAGAGAGTAGCATTCAATGATCCCGTTTAAATGGAATTGGACGACTGTAGGTGCTTATGTACTGCTGACTGTGTCTTCTTCGGGTGCAGACTATCCTATGAATAGAAGATAACTTCAAGTGCATGTGGAGTATAGAAAAATGAAGTCGCACTCACCCGGACAGTTGCTTCAGCATACGATGATTTTATTCCAATATCGTAGTTGTACAAACATAGATCACATATCCATGGCGGGGAGCGAGAGCCGAACACCACTGATAGGCTGAGAGCTGTCACGGCCCCTCCCATGGGCTTGCATTTAGGGGGCGGAGCGTGACCTCACACAGGGGGGGGGTCGTGACGTCACAATTAGAGATGAGCGAACTTACAGTAAATTCGATTCGTCACGAACTTCTCGGCTCGGCAGTTGATGACTTATCCTGCATAAATTAGTTCAGCCTTCAGGTGCTCCGGTGGGCTGGAAAAGGTGGATACAGTCCTAGGAAAGAGTCTCCTAGGACTGTATCCACCATTTCCAGCCCACGGGAGCACCTGAAAGCTGAACTAATTTATGCAGGAAAAGTCATCAACTGCCGAGCCGAGAAGTTCGTGACGAATCTAATTTACTGTAAGTTCGCTCATCTCTAGTCACAATGTTCTGGCCCCCGTGATCGCCAGTAATCAGACCCGGAGCGAACATGCTCCGGGTACTGATTATAATGGGGTGCTGCGTGCAAGATCACAGAGGTCCCCTGCTTCGGGACCCCCGCGATCAGGCATCTAAGATGTCTTAGCGCCGGAGTACCCCTTTAAACACGCTGATACATGGGAGTTCACATAAGAATAACTACAGAATAAGCTTTCATAAAGACACAAATCTGCATTATTTGTACTCTAATTTTCTGGAAAGAATTTTAGAATTTTTCAAGAATATAGGCTTCCTCCGGCCCCGTTTCTTTTATGTAATAACTCGTTTTTGGTGTTTTTGATGTATGTCCCTCAGAGATCTGAACTGAACATAACAAGCTATAGCAACACGTATGATTGGAAGCCAAAGAATAACAGAGAACAAATATCCAGAGAACAAATGCTCCTATATGTTTTATACGTATACCCTGGATTTGTGGACCAAAACATATTAACGATGACAACCTGAAAGCAACAACAAAAACAACAACAACAACAAAAAACAACTAAATATAATAAACTAAAATAGGGCTAAATGTATTAACAATAAATGTGATCGAAATTCAAGAATACCAGGCAAAGAAAAAAAATATCCGAAACTTAAAAGGAGAGAGACGTCAGAACTGATGGCCTTTCTTATACTAATATATTTAAATGGTGTCTGACCCATACAGAGCAGATCAAACACGTAATTAAATTAATTGCACCATTTCTGTCATCTCCGGTTTGAGGTTTTCTTTCTATCAAAATGTTTTTTTTTTTCTTCTTCCCTTTATGCATTTCTGGCATTTTAAATAAAAAGCAAGGACAACTTCAAAAAGTGACCCAAACATGTGTGAGATTTGATATGTAAATGACGTCTTTGTTCCTTTAATTCAAGATTAATAAAATAGTAACGGGGAATTGATCATTCGGTTTAAATCTGTCTCTGCTCCGTCCTGACACAAGATATCCTCGCGATTTCGTGTCCATCCTCTGTCGCTCGGGTCTCAACTTCAAAAAATAAATAAATAAATAAATATATATATATATATATATATATTTTTTTTTTTTTGTCATTTATCTTATTAGTGTAAATTTACTGTTCGGTTCCATTATTTATTGATTTGTTTAGGAATCTTATTTATTTTTACAAAATGTTTGGGAAACCCCGAATTCTTGATATCAGTGATGATAATAAGGTGATACTCTGGTTTGAAGACGCTAGGGGCCATGTACCGTATTTTTCGCCGTATAAGACGCACTTTTTCTTCCCCAAAATTGGGGGGGGGGAAGTCGGTGCGTCTTATACGGCGAATACACCCCTATCACGGCGGTCCCTGCGGCCATCAATGGCCGGGACCCGCGGCTAATACAGGACATCACCGATCGCGGTGATGCCCTGTATTAACCCTTCAGACTCGGCGATCAAAGCTGACCGCTGCGTCTGAAGGGAAAGTGACACTAACCCGGCTGTTCAGTCGGGCTGTTCGGGACCACCGCGATTTCACCGCGGCGGTCCCGAACAGCCCGACTGAATAGCCGGGTTAGTGCTTACAGGACACCGGGAGGGACCTTACCTGCCTCCTCGGTGTCTTCTCCGTTCAGGGATCCCCTGTATGGCCGGCGCTCTCCTTCCTCATCATCACGTCGTCGCGTACGTGCGTCGGCGTGCGTAACAACGTGATGGCGGCGACGGAGAGCAAGGATACCCGGCCGGCAGCAGAGACGTCCCGGAGCGACGGGGACACGGCGACAGCGATGGAGCGACATCCAGGGCAGCGGTGACGGGTCCGGAGCGGCGGGGACACGTGAGTATTACCTCCTATGCAGTGGTCTTCAATCTGCAGACCTCCAGATGTTGCAAAACTACAACTCCCAGCATGCCCGGACAGCCAACGGCTGTTGAAGACCACTATTCGGTTCAAAATCTTAATTTTTTTAGATTTTGCACCTATAAATTGGGCGAGTCTAATACGCCGGTATAGGATGAAAAATACGGTAGTTACTTTTATCAGCCAAGTCGAAGGGTCGTACAACTCTGTAGATTTCATATGGTTTGAACTGTCTTAATATGTATCAATTAAAATGTTACTACTACTACAACTACTACTACTTATACTACTACTACATATACCCCTCCCATTCCAGAATGTATACTGCTACTACTTCTACCATCACCAGTACTGATAATACTTCTACCATCACCAGTACTGCTACTACTTCTACCATCACCAGTACTGATGATACTTCCACCATCACCAATACTGATAATACTTCCACCATCACCAGTACTGACAATACTTCCACCATCACCAGTACTGATAATACTTCTACCATCACCAGTACTGATAATACTTCCACCATCACCAGTAGTGATAATACTTCTACCATCACCAGTACTGATAATACTTCTACCATCACCAGTACTGATAATACTTCTACCATCACCAGTACTGCTACTACTTCTACCATCACCAATACTGATAATACTTCCACCATCACCAGTACTGATAATACTTCTACCATCACCAGTACTGATAATACTTCCACCATCACCAGTAGTGATAATACTTCTACCATCACCAGTACTGATAATACTTCTACCATCACCAGTACTGATAATACTTCTACCATCACCAGTACTGCTACTACTTCTACCATCACCAATACTGATAATACTTCCACCATCACCAGTACTGATAATACTTCTACCATCACCAGTACTGATAATACTTCCACCATCACCAGTACTGATAATACTTCTACCATTACCAGTACTGATAATACTTCCACCATCACCAGTAGTGATAATACTTCTACCATCACCAATACTGATAATACTTCTACCATCACCAGTACTGATAATACTTCTACCATCACCAGTACTGATAATACTTCTACCATCACCAGTACTGATAATACTTCCACCATCACCAGTACTGATAATACTTCCACCATCACCAGTACTGATAATACTTCCACCATCACCAGTACTGATAATACTTACACCATCACCAGTACTGATAATACTTCCACCATCACCAGTACTGATAATACTTACACCATCACCAGTACTGATAATACTTCCACCATCACCAATACTGATAATACTTCTACCATCACCAGTACTGATAATAATTCCACCATCACCAGTACTGATAATACTGCCACCATCACCAATACTGATAATACTTCTACCACCACCAGTACTGACAATACTTCTAACATCACCAGTACTGATAATACTTCTACCATCACCAGTACTGATAATACTTCTACCATCACCAGTACTGATAATACTTCTACCATCACCAGTACTGATAATACTTCTACCACCACCAGTATTGATTATACTTCTACCATCACCAGTACTAATAATACTTCTACCATCACCAGTACTGATAATACTTCTACCACCACCAGTACTGATAATACTTCTACCATCACCAGTACTGATAATACTTCTACCATCACCAGTACTGATAATACTTCTACCATCACCAGTACTAATAATACTTCTACCATCACCAGTAGTGATAATACTTCTACTGTCACCTGTACTGATAATACTTCTACCATCACCTGTACTGATAATACTTTTACCATCACCAGTACTAATAATACTTCTACCATCACCAGTACTGCTACTACTTCTACCATCACCAGTACTGCTACTACTTCTACCATCACCAGTACTGATAATACTTCTACCATCACCAGTACTGATAATACTTCTACCACCACCAGTACTGATAATACTTCTACCATCACCAGTACTGATAATACTTCTACCATCACCAGTACTGCTACTACTTCTACCATCACCAGTACTGATAATACTTCTACCATCACCAGTACTGATAATACTTCTACCATCACCAGTACTGATAATACTTCTACCATCACCAGTACTGATAATACTTCTACCATCATCAGTACTGATAATACTTCTACCATCACCAGTACTGATAATACTTCTACCACCACCAGTACTGATAATACTTCTACCATCACCAGTACTACTACTTCTACCATCACCAATACTGATAATACTTCTGCTATCACCAGTACTGATAATACTTCCACCATCACCAATACTGATAATACTTCTACCATCACCAGTACTGATAATACTTCCACCATCACCAGTACTGATAATACTTCCACCATCACCAATACTGATAATACTTCTACCATCACCAGTACTGATAATACTTCCACCATCACCAGTACTGATAATACTTCCACCATCACCAGTACTGAAAATACTTCTACCTTCACCGGTACTGATAATACTTCCACCATCACCAATACTGATAATACTTCTACCATCACCAGTACTGATAATACTTCCACCATCACCAATACTGATAATACTTCTACCATCACCAATACTGATAATACTTCCACCATCACCAGTACTGATAATACTTCTACCATCACCAATACTGATAATACTTCTACCATCACCAGTACTGATAATACTTCTACCATCACCAGTACTGATAATACTTCCAACATCACCAGTACTGATAATACTGCCACCATCACCAATACTGATAATACTTCTACCACCACCAGTACTGACAATAGTTCTACCATCACCAGTACTGATAATACTTCTACCATCACCAGTACTGATAATACTTCTACCACCACCAGTACTGATAATACTTCTACCATCACCAGTACTGATAATACTTCTACCATTACCAGTACTGCTACTACTTCTACCATCACCAGTACTGATAATACTTCTACCATCACCAGTACTGATAATACTTCTACCATCACCAGTACTGATAATACTTCTACCATCACCAGTACTGATAATACTTCTACCATCATCAGTACTGATAATACTTCTACCATCACCAGTACTGATAATACTTCTACCACCACCAGTACTGATAATACTTCTACCATCACCAGTACTACTACTTCTACCATCACCAGTACTGATAATACTTCTGCTATCACCAGTACTGATAATACTTCCACCATCACCAATACTGATAATACTTCTACCATCACCAGTACTGATAATACTTCCACCATCACCAGTACTGATAATACTTCCACCATCACCAATACTGATAATACTTCTACCATCACCAGTACTGATAATACTTCTACCATCACCAGTACTGATAATACTTCCACCATCACCAGTACTGATAATACTTCCACCATCACCAGTACTGAAAATACTTCTACCTTCACCGGTACTGATAATACTTCCACCATCACCAATACTGATAATACTTCTACCATCACCAATACTGATAATACTTCTACCATCACCAGTACTGATAATACTTCCACCATCACCAATACTGATAATACTTCTACCATCACCAATACTGATAATACTTCCACCATCACCAGTACTGATAATACTTCCACCATCACCAATACTGATAATACTTCCACCATCACCAGTACTAATAATACTTCCACCATCACCAGTACTGATAATACTTCCACCATCACCAGTACTGATAATACTTCCACCATCACCAATACTGATAATATTTCTACCATCACCAGTACTGATAATACTTCCACCATCACCAATACTGCTACTACTTCTACCATCACCAGTACTGATAATACTTCTACCATCACCAGTACTGATAATACTTCTACCATCACCAGTACTGATAATACTTCTACCATCACCAGTACTGATAATACTTCTACCATCATCAGTACTGATAATACTTCTACCATCACCAGTACTGATAATACTTCTACTGTCACGATGCCGGCTGGCAGGTAGTGGACCCTCTGTGCCAGAGAGGGATTGGCGTGGACCGTGCTAGTGGACCGGTTCTAAGTCACTACTGGTATTCACCAGAGCCCGCCGCAAAGCGGGATGGTCTTGCTGCGGCGGTAGTGACCAGGTCGTATCCACTAGCAACGGCTCACCTCTCTGGCTGCTGAAGATAGGCGCGGTACAAGGGAGTAGGCAGAAGCAAGGTCGGACGTAGCAGAAGGTCGGGGCAGGCAGCAAGGATCGTAGTCAGGGGCAACGGCAGAAGGTCTGGAAACACAGGCAAGGAACACACAAGGAACGCTTTCACTGGCACTAAGGCAACAAGATCCGGCAAGGGAGTGCAAGGGAAGTGAGGTAATATAGGGAAGTGCACAGGTGAAAACCCTAATTGGAACCACTGCGCCAATCAGCGGCGCAGTGGCCCTTTAAATCGCAGAGACCCGGCGCGCGCGCGCCCTAGGGAGCGGGGCCGCGCGCGCCGGGACAGAACAGACGGGGAGCGAGTCAGGTAGGGGAGCCGGGGTGCGCATCGCGAGCGGGCGCTACCCGCATCGCGAATCGCATCCCGGCTGGCAGCAGGATCGCAGCGCCCCGGGTCAGAGGACGTGACCGGAGCGCTGCAGCGGAGGGAGTGAAGCGAGCGCTCCGGGGAGGAGCGGGGACCCGGAGCGCTCGGCGTAACAGTACCCCCCCCCTTGGGTCTCCCCCTCTTCTTGGAGCCTGAGAACCTGAGGAGCAGACTTTTGTCAAGGATGTTGTCCTCAGGTTCCCAGGATCTCTCTTCAGGACCACAACCCTCCCAGTCTACTAAAAAAAAATTTTTCCCTCTGACCTTTTTGGCAGCCAAAATTTCCTTGACCGAGAAGACGTCCGAGGAGCCGGAAACAGGAGTGGGAGGAACAGATTTGGGAGAAAAACGGTTGAGGATGAGTGGTTTGAGAAGAGAGACGTGAAAGGCATTAGGGATACGAAGAGAAGGAGGAAGAAGAAGTTTATAAGAGACAGGATTAATTTGACACAAAATTTTGAAAGGACCAAGATAGCGTGGTCCCAACTTGTAGCTAGGGACACGGAAGCGGACATATTTAGCGGAGAGCCATACCTTGTCTCCAGGGGAAAAAACGGGGGGAGCTCTTCTTTTCTTATCCGCGAACCTCTTCATGCGTGAAGAAGCCTGTAAGAGAGAATTTTGGGTCTCTCTCCATATAATGGAAAGGTCACGAGAAATTTCATCCACAGCGGGCAGACCAGAGGGCAAGGGGGTAGGGAGGGGGGGAAGAGGGTGACGGCCGTACACCACGAAAAATGGGGATTTGGAGGAAGATTCAGAGACCCTGAAGTTATACGAGAATTCGGCCCATGGAAGGAGATCTGCCCAGTCATCCTGGCGGGAGGAAACAAAATGTCGCAAATAATCACCCAGGATTTGGTTAATTCTTTCTACTTGTCCATTGGACTGGGGATGATATGCAGAGGAAAAATTTAATTTAATCTTGAGTTGTTTACAGAGAGCTCTCCAGAATTTAGACACGAATTGGACCCCTCTATCCGAGACAATCTGCGTAGGCAACCCGTGAAGACGAAAAATGTGTACAAAAAATTGTTTAGCCAACTGAGGCGCAGAAGGAAGACCAGGAAGAGGGATGAAATGTGCCATTTTGGAGAATCGATCAACGACCACCCAAATAACGGTGTTGCCACGGGAAGGGGGTAAATCAGTAATAAAATCCATACCAATCAGAGACCAAGGCTGTTCGGGGACAGGCAGAGAATGAAGAAAACCAGCGGGCTTCTGGCGAGGAGTCTTATCCCGGGCACAGATAGTGCAGGCTCGCACAAAGTCCCCAACATCCGTCTCCAGAGTCGGCCACCAATAGAAGCGGGAGATGAGTTGCACAGATTTCTTGATGCCCGCATGACCTGCGAGATGGGAGGAGTGACCCCATTTGAGGATTCCGAGGCGTTGGCGTGGAGAAACAAAGGTCTTTCCTGGAGGAGTCTGCCTGATGGAGGCAGGAGAAGTGGAGATCAGGCAGTCAGGTGGAATGATGTGTTGCGGAGGGAGATCAACTTCTGAGGCATCCGAGGAACGAGAGAGAGCATCGGCCCTAATGTTCTTATCGGCAGGACGAAAGTGAATCTCAAAATTAAATCGGGCAAAGAACAGAGACCACCGGGCCTGGCGAGGATTCAGCCGTTGGGCCGACTGGAGGTAGGAGAGGTTCTTGTGGTCGGTGTAGATAATAACAGGAAATCTTGATCCCTCCAGCAGATGCCTCCATTCCTCAAGTGCTAATTTAATGGCTAGAAGCTCTCGATCCCCGATGGAGTAGTTCCTCTCCGCTGGAGAGAAGGTCCTAGAGAAAAAACCACAAGTGACAGCATGCCCGGAAGAATTTTTTTGTAGAAGAACAGCTCCAGCTCCTACTGAGGAGGCATCAACCTCCAATAGGAAGGGTTTGGAAGGGTCAGGTCTGGAGAGCACGGGAGCCGAAGAAAAGGCAGACTTGAGTCGTTTAAAGGAGTCTTCTGCTTGAGGAGGCCAGGACTTGGGATCAGCATTTTTTTTGGTTAAAGCCACGATAGGAGCCACAATGGTAGAAAAATGTGGAATAAATTGCCTGTAATAATTGGCGAACCCCAAAAAGCGTTGGATAGCACGGAGTCCGGAGGGGCGTGGCCAATTTAAGACGGCAGAGAGTTTGTCTGGATCCATCTGTAGTCCCTGGCCAGAGACCAAATATCCTAGAAAAGGAAGAGATTGGCATTCAAACAGACATTTCTCAATTTTGGCATAGAGTTGGTTGTCACGAAGTCTCTGAAGAACCATACGGACATGCTGGCGGTGTTCTTCTAGATTGGCAGAAAAAATTAGGATATCGTCCAGATATACCACAACACAGGAGTATAACAGATCACGAAAAATTTCATTGACAAAGTCTTGGAAGACGGCAGGGGCATTGCACAGTCCAAAGGGCATGACCAGATACTCAAAGTGTCCATCTCTGGTGTTAAATGCCGTTTTCCACTCGTCCCCCTCTCTGATGCGGATGAGGTTATAGGCGCCTCTTAAGTCCAATTTAGTGAAGATGTGGGCACCTTGGAGGCGATCAAAGAGTTCAGAGATGAGGGGTAAGGGGTAGCGGTTCTTAACCGTGATTTTATTAAGACCGCGGTAGTCAATGCAAGGACGTAGGGAGCCATCTTTTTTGGACACAAAGAAAAATCCGGCTCCGGCAGGAGAGGAGGATTTACGGATAAAGCCCTTTTTTAGATTCTCCTGGACGTATTCGGACATGGCAAGAGTCTCTGGGGCAGAGAGAGGATAAATTCTGCCCCGGGGTGGAGTAGTACCCGGGAGGAGGTCGATAGGGCAATCATAAGGCCTGTGAGGAGGTAGAGTCTCAGCTTGTTTTTTGCAGAAAACATCCGCGAAGTCCATATAGGCCTTAGGGAGACCGGTTACTGGAGGAACCACAGAGTTACGGCAAGGGTTACTGGGAACCGGTTTTAGACAGTTCTTGGAACAAGAGGACCCCCAACTCTTGATCTCCCCAGTGGACCAATCCAGGGTTGGGGAATGAAGTTGAAGCCAGGGAAGTCCAAGGAGAATCTCCGAGGTGCAATTGGGGAGGACCAAAAGTTCAATCCTCTCATGATGAGATCCGATGCTCATAAGAAGGGGCTCCGTGCGGAAACGTATGGTACAGTCCAATCTTTCATTATTTACACAATTGATGTAGAGGGGTCTGGCGAGACTGGTCACTGGGATGTTGAACCTGTTGACGAGAGAGGCCAAAATAAAATTTCCTGCAGATCCAGAGTCCAAGAAGGCCACTGTAGAGAAGGAGAAGGCAGAGGCAGACATCCGCACAGGCACAGTAAGACGTGGAGAAGCAGAGTAGACATCAAGGACTGTCTCACCTTTGTGCGGAGTCAGCGTACGTCTTTCCAGGCGGGGAGGACGGATAGGACAATCCCTCAGGAAGTGTTCGGTACTAGCACAGTACAGGCAGAGGTTCTCCATACGGCGTCGTGTCCTCTCTTGAGTTGTCAGGCGAGACCGGTCGACCTGCATAGCCTCCACGGCGGGAGGCACAGGAACAGATTGCAGGGGACCAGAGGAGAGAGGAGCCGAGGAGACGAAACGCCTCGTGCGAACAGAGTCCATATCTTGGCGGAGTTCCTGACGCCGTTCAGAAAAACGCATGTCAATGCGAGTGGCTAGGTGAATAAGTTCATGTAGATTAGCAGGAATTTCTCGTGCGGCCAGAACATCTTTAATGTTGCTGGATAGGCCTTTTTTGAAGGTCGCGCAGAGGGCCTCATTATTCCAGGACAATTCTGAAGCAAGTGTACGGAATTGTACGGCATACTCGCCAACGGAAGAATTACCCTGGACCAGGTTCAACAGGGCAGTCTCAGCAGAAGAGGCTCGGGCAGGTTCCTCAAAGACACTTCGGATTTCCGAGAAGAAGGAGTGTACAGAGGCAGTGACGGGGTCATTGCGGTCCCAGAGCGGTGTGGCCCATGACAGGGCTTTTCCGGACAGAAGACTGACTACGAAAGCCACCTTAGACCTTTCAGTGGGAAACAGGTCCGACATCATCTCCAGATGCAGGGAACATTGGGAAAGAAAGCCACGGCAAAACTTAGAGTCCCCATCAAATTTATCCGGCAAGGATAAGCGTATCCCAGGAGCGGCCACTCGCTGCGGAGGAGGTGCAGGAGCTGGCGGAGGAGATGACTGCTGAAGCTGTGGTAGCAACTGTTGTAGCATAACGGTCAGTTGAGACAGCTGTTGGCCTTGTTGCGCTATCTGTTGTGACTGCTGGGCGACCACCGTGGTGAGGTCAGCGACAACTGGCAGAGGAACTTCAGCGGGATCCATGGCCGGATCTACTGTCACGATGCCGGCTGGCAGGTAGTGGACCCTCTGTGCCAGAGAGGGATTGGCGTGGACCGTGCTAGTGGACCGGTTCTAAGTCACTACTGGTATTCACCAGAGCCCGCCGCAAAGCGGGATGGTCTTGCTGCGGCGGTAGTGACCAGGTCGTATCCACTAGCAACGGCTCACCTCTCTGGCTGCTGAAGATAGGCGCGGTACAAGGGAGTAGGCAGAAGCAAGGTCGGACGTAGCAGAAGGTCGGGGCAGGCAGCAAGGATCGTAGTCAGGGGCAACGGCAGAAGGTCTGGAAACACAGGCAAGGAACACACAAGGAACGCTTTCACTGGCACTAAGGCAACAAGATCCGGCAAGGGAGTGCAAGGGAAGTGAGGTAATATAGGGAAGTGCACAGGTGAAAACCCTAATTGGAACCACTGCGCCAATCAGCGGCGCAGTGGCCCTTTAAATCACAGAGACCCGGCGCGCGCGCGCCCTAGGGAGCGGGGCCGCGCGCGCCGGGACAGAACAGACGGGGAGCGAGTCAGGTAGGGGAGCCGGGGTGCGCATCGCGAGCGGGCGCTACCCGCATCGCGAATCGCATCCCGGCTGGCAGCAGGATCGCAGCGCCCCGGGTCAGAGGACGTGACCGGAGCGCTGCAGCGGAGGGAGTGAAGCGAGCGCTCCGGGGAGGAGCGGGGACCCGGAGCGCTCGGCGTAACATCTACCACCACCAGTACTGATAATACTTCTACCATCACCAGTACTACTACTTCTACCATCACCAGTACTGATAATACTTCTGCTATCACCAGTACTGATAATACTTCCACCATCACCAATACTGATAATACTTCTACCATCACCAGTACTGATAATACTTCCACCATCACCAGTACTGATAATACTTCCACCATCACCAATACTGATAATACTTCTACCATCACCAGTACTGATAATACTTCTACCATCACCAGTACTGATAATACTTCCACCATCACCAGTACTGATAATACTTCCACCATCACCAGTACTGAAAATACTTCTACCTTCACCGGTACTGATAATACTTCCACCATCACCAATACTGATAATACTTCTACCATCACCAATACTGATAATACTTCTACCATCACCAGTACTGATAATACTTCCACCATCACCAATACTGATAATACTTCTACCATCACCAATACTGATAATACTTCCACCATCACCAGTACTGATAATACTTCCAACATCACCAGTACTGATAATACTTCCACCATCACCAATACTGATAATACTTCCACCATCACCAGTACTAATAATACTTCCACCATCACCAGTACTGATAATACTTCCACCATCACCAGTACTGATAATACTTCCACCATCACCAATACTGATAATATTTCTACCATCACCAGTACTGATAATACTTCCACCATCACCAATACTGATAATACTTCTACCATCACCAGTACTGATAATACTTCCACCATCACCAGTACTGATAATACTGCCACCATCACCAATACTGATAATACTTCTACCACCACCAGTACTGACAATAGTTCTACCATCACCAGTACTGATAATACTTCTACCATCACCAGTACTGATAATACTTCTACCATCACCAGTACTGATAATACTTCTACCATCACCAGTACTGATAATACTTCTACCACCACCAGTATTGATTATACTTCTACCATCACCAGTACTAATAATACTTCTACCATCACCAGTACTGATAATACTTCTACCATCACCAGTACTGATAATACTTCTACCATCACCAGTACTGATAATACTTCTACCATCACCAGCAGTGATAATACTTCTACCATCACCAGTAGTGATAATACTTCTACCATCACCAGTACTGATAATACTTCTACCATCACCAGTACTGATAATACTTCCACCATCACCAGTACTGATAATACTTCTACCAACACCTGTACTGATAATACTTCTACCATCACCAGTACTGATAATACTTCTACCATCACCAATACTGATAATACTTCTACCATCACCAATACTGATAATACTTCTACCATCACCAGTACTAATAATACTTCTACCATCACCAGTACTGATAATACTTCTACCATCACCAGTACTGATAATACTTCTACCATCACCAGTACTGATAATACTTCCACCATCACCAGTACTGATAATACGTCTACCATCACCAGTACTGATAATACTTCTACCATCACCAGTACTAATAATATTTCTACCATCACCAGTACTGATAATACTTCTACCATCACCAGTACTGATAATACTTCTACCATCACCAGTACTGATAATACTTCTACCATCACCAGTACTGATAATACTTCTACCATCACCAGTACTGATAATACTTCCACCATCACCAGTACTGATAATACGTCTACCATCACCAGTACTGATAATACTTCTACCATCACCAGTACTGATAATACTTCCACCATCACCAGTACTGATAATACGTCTACCATCACCAGTACTGATAATACTTCTACCATCACCAGTACTAATAATATTTCTACCATCACCTGTACTGATAATACTTCTGCCACCACCAGTAACACCACTACTACTACCACTACCAGTTTTACTTCTGCCACCATCAACAAAGCTACAACTTCTAACTCCACCTTTACTACTACCACCACCAGCACTGCTACAACTAGTACCACCACCAGCACTACTACTACTTCTACTGCCACCACTACAAATAATATTCCAACCATCACCAGTACAACTACTACTCCTACTTCCACCTGCATTACTTCTGTCACCACCAGTACTGATAATACTTGTACCACCACCAGCACTGCTTCAACTTGTCTTATCACCACAGTACATACATTAAAGCCCCTATCCCCCCCCCCCCACATGCCAGAGATTGGCTCTTAATAGTTGGATCATTTGCAGATCTTAGGGACACCTGCCACCTTCTGTACTTACCTTCGGTAATTTCAATGTTGAGGAGTATGCATATATAAATAAGTGGATACATATAGTTTTCTAGCAATGGATTGTACACTGTGATTCCCCAATTGCTCTCTGACTGAAACCCTCATCATGGCTGCCTTACGGCATGAACGTTCCGAGCACTAGATATAACTAATGATAAGTGGGGATAGTTGAGGGAGCTGATGGCACAGAGCAGCCCATGGCACTGAGTTCCTTCCTTCATATATCATTAGCAGAACTCGCAACGAAACAAATGGCCTTGTCAGAAGGAATGGAAATATTAGCACAACTACATCTGTATGTGTTTAATGCTTTGTTAATTTAATTTAAATGAATGGATTTGTATGCTTGAATAAGTAATAATGTGTATAGACATCAAATGACAAATTGCTCGATACATTATGTCGAGAATAAAGAGCTCTTTTTACATTTACTGCTATGGGGAGATTAATCACATTAGATTCATCTAAATACATTAGATCCTCGTCTATAATAAACGTGTCCTCCGATGCTCCGGGTTCACCCCATCCTCTTATAAAAGTGCATTATGATATTTTGTAGTCAATATTGTAGAATAGATAAGCTGGCACTCACGTTTCCGATGCTAGAAAGGCCAACGGGCTGTTTCACGCTAATCGCGCTTGCCCATGACCTTCGCCGATGCTCAGGGTTCACTCCATATTCTTATAACAGTGTATTATGATATTTTGGAGTCAGTACTGTAGAATAAATAAGATGGCACTCACTTATCAGATGCGAGTGAGGCCAACGGGCTGTTTCACGCTAATCACACTTGCCCATGACCTCCTCCGATGCTCAGGGTTTACTCTGTATTCTTATAACAGTGTATTATGATATTTTGTAGTCAGTACTGTAGAATAAATAAGATGGCACTTGCTTATCAGATGCGAGTGAGGCCAACGGGCCGTTTCATGCTAATCACTCTTCCTCATGACCTCCTCCGATGCTCAGGGTTCACTCCGCATTCTTATAACAGTGTATTATGATATTTTGTAGTCAGTACTGTAGAATAGTTAAGATGGCACTCACTTATCAGATGCGAGTGAGGCCAATGCACCGTTTCACGCTAACCGCGCTTCCTCATGACCTCCTCCGATGCTCAGGGTTCACCCCTTCCTCTTATAAAAATGTATTATGATATTTTATAGTCAATACCATATAATAGATTAGATGGCACTGACGTTTCAGATGCAAGTAAGCGTGAAACGGCCCGTTGGCCTTACTCACATCAGTACCCGTCGTTTTGGAATAAAGTACATTCTACAAGATGCATAAGTGCCATCTTATCTATTCTAGAGTGTTGATGAGAAAGATTTATCTTCTATGGATGGAGCCCCATTGGAACAAAGCAGATTAAGAGAAGTATCCTTTGTTGGCTCCCGTTTATACCTCCGGGAGGGTGAAACAGGTGCTTAGCAGTGCCGATGTGACTCGTTCTTCTTTATATGTGATGTTTTGTAGCATTAGTGGAAAAAAACATTCTCCAGACTTCAAAAGAACTGACCAGGTTTACGAGACGACTTTTATGGCTTTAAACACTAGAATTGTGGTCTCCAAACTGACCAATTCTGATAGGTTAGTCTTTCTTTAACCCCTTAACCCCTTAAATGGTACCTCTCATCAAATAAACTTTTGATATATTTTAGATTAATGAATGTTGAATAACTTTCCAACAGCATGTTAATGAAAAATATGCTTCTTTCTATTGTATTTTTCCCAGTCCTGTCAGCAAGCATTTCTGACTCATGCTGGAGTCCTAAACACTCAGAGCTGCCAGCCTGCTTTGTTCACAGCCAAACAGGCTGTGAACAAAGCAGGCTGGCAGCTCTGAGTGTTCTCCTTTGTGAACAAAGCAGACTGGCAGCTCCTAGTGTTTAGGACTCCAGCATGAGTCTGAAATGCTTGCTGCCAGGACTGGTAGGGAGACCCCTAGTGGTCATTTCTTCAAAGTGGAAAATTAAATAGAAAGAAGCAGATTTTTTAATAACATGCAATTGTAAAGTTATTCTG
Organism: Hyla sarda; assembly: GCF_029499605.1. Lineage (NCBI taxonomy): Eukaryota > Metazoa > Chordata > Amphibia > Anura > Hylidae > Hyla > Hyla sarda. The sequence goes on from NC_079199.1 coordinate 10,978,484, forward strand.
CATACATTAATCTATAATATATCAAAAGTTTTTTTGATGAGAGGTACCCTTTAAGGACTCAGGGTTTTTCAGTTTTTGCACTTTCGTTTTTTCCTCCTTACCTTTTAAAAATCATAACCCTTTCAATTTTCCTCCTAAAAATCCTTATTATGGCTTATTTTTTGCGTCACCAATTCTACTTTACAGTGACATTAGTCATTTTACCCAAAAATTCACGGCGAAATGGCAAAAAAATAATTGTGCGACAAAATCGAAGGAAAATCGCCATTTTGTAAGTTTTGGGGGCTTCCGTTTCTATGCAGTGCATATTTCGATAAAAATGACACCTTATCATTATTCTGCAGGTTCATACGGTTAAAATGATACCCTATTTATATAGGTTTGATTTTGTCGTACTTCTGGAAAAAATCATAACTACATGCAGGAAAATTTATACGTTTAAAAATGTCATCTTCTGACCTCTATACCTTTTTTATTTTTCCACGTACAGGGCGGTATGAGGACTCATTTTTTGAGATGTGATCTGAAGTTTTTATTGGTATGATTTTTGTTTTGATCGGACTTTTTGATCACTTTTTATTCATTTTTTAATGGTATAAAAGTGACCAAAAATACGCTTTTTTGGACTTTTTTTTTGCGCTTACGCCATTGACCGTGCGGCTTAATTAATTATATATTTTTATAGTTCGGACATTTACCACATATGTTTATTTTTATTTTATTTACACTGTTTTATTTTTTTTATGGGAAAAGGGGGGTGATTCAAACTTTTATTAGGGAAGGGGTTAAATGACCTTTATTAACACTTTTTTTTTCCTTTTCTTTTTGCAGTGTTATAGCTCCAATAGGGACCTATAACACTGCACACACTGATCATTGTTATCCCATAGGGACCTATAACACTGCACACACTGATCTCTCATGCTGATCACTGGCGTGTATTAACACGCCTGTGATCAGTGTTATCGGCGCTTGACTGCTCCTGCCTGGATCTCAGGCACGGAGCAGTCATTCGTCGATCGGACACCGAGGAGGCAGGTAAGGGCCCTCCCGGTGTCCTGTAAGCTGTTCGGGACACCGCAATTTCACCGTGGCGGTCTCGAACAGCCCGACTGACTAGCCGGGATACCTTCACTTTCGCTTTAGAAGCGGCCGTCAGCTTTGACCGCCACATCTAAAGGGTTAATACCGCACATTGCCGCGATCGGCGATATGTGGTATTAACCGCGGGTCCTGGCCGTTGATGAGCGCCGGGACCGACACGGTATGATGTGGGATCGCGGCGCGACCCCGCTTCATATTGCGGGAGCCGGCGCCGTCCTGCATCGTTAAGGGGTTAAAAAGGTACTCTGCCGGAAAACTATTTTTTTTTTTTTTTTTTAATCAACTGGTGCCAGAAAGTTAAACAGATTTGGCAATTATTTCTATTAAAAAATCTTAATCCTTCCAGTACTTATCAGCTGCTGTATACTCCACAGGAATTTATTTTCTTTTTGAATTTCTTTTCTGTCTGACCACAGTGCTCTCTGCTGACACCTCTGCCCATGTCAGAGCAGGAGAGGTTTGCTATGGGGATTTGCTCCTACTCCACCTCAGTTCCTAAAATGGACAGAGGTGTCAGCAGAGAGCACTGTGGTCAGACAGAAAATAAATGTAAAAACAAAGAACTTCCTGTGGAGCATATGGCAGCTGATAAGTACTGGAAGGATTGAGATTTTTTTTTGTAAAATAAGTTATTTACAAATCTGTTTAACTTTCTGGCACCAGTTGATTAACAAAAAAAAAGAAAAAAAAAATGTTTTCCAGTGGAGTACCCCTTTAACAGCAATGGACATAAATGTGTGTCCTTATGCCCTGTACATTTACATCCTGAGCTGTATTCTGTTTATGAAGTGAGCGCAAAGTGTTCGGCACTAACCCTTCAAGTGCTGTGATCACGGCACCTAAGAGCCTGAATGAATGCTCCACTGCCTGAGCAGCACCACCACGACATATTGCGGGGTCCGATTGGTTTCCATGCCAGCCAAAATCAACCCAAATACCTCCGCGCTGGCTTCAACACACTCTTCTAATTGAGATTTCCACAGGCAGACTCTTTTAGCGGAGCCTCGATCCCACTGAGCAAAACTATGCAACAGCCTACCATTGATTAGTATAAGCAATCTAATGATTGCTTACAATAGTACCCCATGGGACTTAAAAATGTGTAAATAAAATAAGAAAGTTTTAAAAACATATAAAACAAGCCTCTTTTTAATAAAAATTCTATTCTATAAAAAAAAAAAAAAAAAATAAAAATAAATAAATGAAACCGTATTTGGTATCGCCGTGTGCGGAACTGTCCAATCTATTCAAATATAACATTATTCATCCCATTCGGGGAACGGCGTAAACGCAAAGAAATTCTGACGTCCACAATTGCTGATTTTTTGGTCACATCAGATCCAAAATATAAATAAATATATAAAGAGCGATCCAAGAGGAAAATATAAACAAAAGTGGTACTTTAAAAACTACAGACCATGGTCCCAAAAATTAGCCCTTAAAGGGGTACTCCGCTGCTTGGCGTTCAGAAAAAAAATTTCTGAACGCTTCTAGCCGGGAGCTCGTGATGTCACGTCTCTTCCCCCTGGTGACATCATGTCCCGCCCCCTCAATGCAAGTCTATGGGAGGGGGCGTGGCAGCCGCCACGCCCCCTCCAATAGACTTGCATTTAGGGGGTGGGAAGTGACATCACAAGGGGGCAAGGACATGGTGTTACGAGCCCCCGGCGCGGGCTCTAAGCGTTCAGAACATTTTGATGTGGAGTACGCCTTTAAACAGCCTCACGAACAGGGATCGGAATAGGAGAATTTTAACCTTGAACCTTGCCCCTCCCCCCCAGTGTTCCTTTAATTCTTGTGATATCATTACACCGGATACACAGTCACTGAACATTCTCTGTGTCATTCCTGGCAGAATAACAGGGACAACATGTAGAGAAACTGACGCTAATGAGCAAAACCCATAAGTTTAATATAAATAATAGACTGATGGAGGAACATAACATAGTATAGGTGAGCGGAGTGCTCCCAGGAGCGCAGGTAATGAGACCTCCAGGGAACACCCGGCCTCATGTGAAGTCTCATCCCTACTCTAATAACTTAAGAGAGATCTGATCTGAAATTCAGAATAATTCTTCATGTTAATGACAAATATAGTTCAATGATATTTAAAATTTACTAAGGTGTAATGCGTGTACGGAAAATATCAAGTGTACAACATAATGACAAATTTATTTTCAGATTCCACTTGTTGCTATATGGTTGTCATGGGTGCAGATAGATAGATAGATAGATAGATAGATAGATAGATAGATTGATAGATACCAAAAAGAGGGAAGCAGCCCGTCACTGTGAAGTAGTTAGCAGTGCACACAGAGTCCAGACCTGGGTCAGGGGTCCATAGAAAATGCAGAAAAACGGATGTCCACAGCACACATTTTCTCAAAAACAATCCAAGATTGTTTTTGAGAAAACGTGTGCTGTGGATATCTGTTTTTTCTAGATAGATAGATAGATAGATATGAGATAGATAGATAGATATGAGATAGATAGATAGATAGATAGATAGATATGAGATAGATAGATAGATAGATAGATAGATATGAGATAGATAGATATGAGATAGATAGATATGAGATAGATAGATAGATAGATATGAGATAGATACATAGATAGATATGAGATAGATAGATAGATATGAGATAGATAGATAGATAGATAGATAGATATGAGATAGACATGAGATATATAGATAGATAGATAGATAGATAGATATGAGATAGATAGATAGATAGATAGATAGATAGATAGATAGATAGATATGAGATAGATAGATAGATATGAGATAGATAGATAGATATGAGATAGATAGATAGATATGAGATAGATAGATATGAGATAGATAGATAGATAGATAGATAGATAGATAGATAGATAGATAGATATGAGATAGATATGAGATACATATGAGATAGATAGATAGATACAACCAAAGAATAAGTTGGCCAGCACTATTGATTCTAAACTATTGTAAATACCTGGCTTACAGGTGCAGGCTGCTGGGCTAAATATACAGCAACAGGAGAATACAGCAGCACACTGCTAGCACAAAGATATAGATAAAACATGAGTATATAGATGAAACATGAGTATATAGATAAAACACGAGTATATAGATAGAACATGAAAAGCTATACAGCTGTAGTGCAATAAATGAAAACATGAAACTATGAGGTACTTAGCTTGCAAATTTGGCACCAAATATTGCACTACAGCTGTATAGCTTTTCATGTTCTATCTATATACTCATGTTTTATCTATATACTCATGTTTCATCTATATCTCTGTGCTAGCAGTGTGCTGCTGTATTCTCCTGTTGCTAGATAGATAGATAGATAGATATGAGATAGATAGATAGATAGATATAGATAGATAGATAGATAGATATGAGATAGATAGATAGATAGATATGAGATAGATATGAGATAGATAGATATGAGATAGATAGATAGATAGATAGATAGATAGATAGATAGATGGATATATAGATATGAGCTAGATATGAGATAGATAGATATGAGATAGATCAATAGATAAACAAACTCCAAAAAGAGCAGCACTCCTGTAGTAAATGCACGGATGCCCACTGTAACACGGTCCTGGCCTAGGACTTTCCACGTACACAGCAAACAAATAGACAGCGGCAGCTCCAGTAAAGTGAAAAAAAGTGGGTGTCTTTATTCCCATAATGTGACGTGACGTTTCCGCTTGCTCACCAAGCCATTTTCAAGCAACTAATGAGTGAACAGGGTAATATTTATGGTCACGCAGGTCCAGTGAAACAATCAAACAATCAATTGCAATATACAGTATAAAAGTTTAAAAACATACATAAAATGTGAACTTATTATGCTCATAAAGTGGTTTGTGCACTGGGAACTCCCGCGATCTCTCCTGCAGCACCCCCTGTCACCTGGTGGACTTCCCTCCGTGCCTGATAACTGGCAATGCAGGGGCCGGAGGCTTGTGACATCACGGGTCCGCCCACTTTGGACATCATGTCTGCCTGATAACTGGCAATGCAGGGGCCGGAGGCTTGTGACATCACGGGTCCGCCCACTTTGGACATCATGTCTGCCTGATAACTGGCAATGCAGGGGCCGGAGGCTTGTGACGTCACGGGCCCGCCCCCTTCGTGCTGTCACGCCCTGCCTCTCAATGCAAGTCTATGGGAGGGGGCGTGGCAACTGCCACGCCCCCTCCCATAGACTTGCATTGAGAGGCGGGGCGTGACAGCACGAAGGGGGCAGGCCCATGACATCACAAGCCTCCGGCCCCTGCATTGCCAGTTATCAGACAGATGTCTAGGGGCGGGGTACCCCTTTAAAGGTGCCCATACACTTGAGAGAAAAAGTCGTCCGACCCCTATTGATTTAGGAGGGCTCAGAATGGTATTTCTTGTGTATGAGGTTTTTGGATTCTCCTTTGACAGCAGATGTTGACAAAAAGAAGCATCAGTCTTTCCTTGTTTAAACGAGTTTATACCCAAGTGGGCCTCACCTAAAGATGTCATACCCTTAAGAGAAAAGTCATCTTAACCAAACATACCGTATTGTGAATCGTATACATTGACTCTCCATTGAAAACCATATGCCAATGACGATGCATCCGGTTGTGTCCGTTTTGCATCCTGTACGGTTTTGTCCATTTTTTTTTCCCCTACCCAAAACCATAGTCTACCGCGGTTTTTGGTCCGGGTGAAAAACAGTCTTGAAACCGTATACATTTTATTTATTTTTTTAACATGGGAGTCAATGGGAACCGTACAGAACAGTAGGTGCGTAAAGTTCCATCCGGTTTGCAACATACAGTTTTTGACTTTGCACACTGAAAAAAAAAATTCTTGGAATTTCAATGAAACAAGTGAAACTTTATTCATAATGGAGTGAAAAGTTAAAAATGTATACTTACATGCAAAAAGCTTTTTTACACTTTCTCTTGATGGCAGATGGCAGGGAAAGAAACATTGTCCCCTATTGGTCAAACCAGTCACATTCCCACGATCTCCGTATAAAAGGTGCCCTTACACTTGAGGGAAAGGTCAGCTCAGCGCCTCCAATTAAGGTCATGTGTCATGTGTGGGGGGGTATTTCTCACTCTGTCTTGATGGCAGAGTGTGAGGGAAAATAAGACTAGTCCTCCATTGGCCGGACCAATCCGGTCCCCACTATGTCTTATCTCACCCTTACAGGTTTCCATATTCTAGATGAATCCAATCTATTTCAGAGGGATCAAAATTGATCTCATTTGTATGAGGCTTCTCAAACTTTTCCTTAAAGGAGTAGTCCGGTGCGCACTTTTCTTATTTTATTCCGTCCGGGCTGCAAAATAAGAGAAAACAAACTTTCTCTTACCTGCCAACGAGCCCCCGGAGCTCCAGCGATGTCCCACCTCGGCCAGTGATAGGCTGAAGCTCTGTGTGACGTGCCGGGCTAACAGGAAGTGAGAAGCAAACAGCCCGGCAACTAAACCCCTGTACCGGAGTGTACCGGAGCTCCGGGGGCTCCTTGGCAGGTAAGAGAAAGTTTGTTTCTTTTTTTTTTTTTTGCTGCCCGGACCAGATAAAATAAGAAAAGTGTGCGCCGGACTACTCCTTTAAAGGGGTACTCAACCCCTATACATCTTATCCCACATACTAAGGATAGGGGATAAGATGTCTGATCGAGGGGGTCCCGCCACTGGGGAACCCATGATCTCCCTGCTGCACCCAGCGTTAGTTTAGAGTGTCGCGTGCAGCGCCGGAGGCTCGTGACATCATGGCCAACGGAGGACCGGTATCGTTGGTGGAGCAGCTGCCGGGGGCCGGAGAAGTTGAGTAAAGTATATTTTTTACCCAGAAATGGAGAAAACATTTTTTTTCGCTGAACAATCCTATGCCCCTCTTTATATAAAAGACACTTTCCCAAGCCAAGTGTGCACGTGTATTAGAGAATAGACATTGAGCTGTTTGCCGACAGCTATAGAAGGTGTATTGGCCCCTTAAAGGTGTACTCCGCTGCTAGACATCTTATCCCCTATCACAGGGGTCCAGCTACTGGGTCTCCTCGTGGTCTCCCGCAGCACCCGACGTTTTAAAGAAACATTGAGTTCCTGCGGCAGTGATCATGATGTCACGGTCAGGCCCCTCGCGACATCACGCCACGCCCCCTCCATTTATGTCTATGGGAGGGGCCATGTCGGTCAACACACCCCCTCCTATAGACATGAATGGACGGGGGGGTGACGTGATATCATGGGGGGCATTGCCGTGACGTCACAATGATGGCCTCCGGCTCCAAGCATTCTGTACAAAATGTTCATAATGCTGGATCCCCGGAGTACCCCTTTAACTTCAAGATCAATCTCTTATTAGAAGCGGTATTTTGCCTATTTTCCCGGTCCGGCGGCTCTTCACGTTAATAGACTGTAGATTACGGTAATGAACACGACTGATAAAGAAAGTCAGACACAGTGCGGCACAATGCCAGTCTACGGAATCTCCTGACAGAGGTGAACAATGCGCATTGATTATGCAAATATGTTTGTTCCAGCTCCTTTTAATTATAGGGCCATAAAAGCCCCAAAGGGGAGGCGGAAGGTGAAGCGCAAAACGCTCTCATTATAAGGAAAAGGAAACCTTTATGGGGAGTCATTCTATAGGCCAAGATGTCAGCAATATATTTATGTTCTACAGACAATTGGACACTTCACCTTTGCGTGAGGTCACTTTAATGGTTTAGTGGTGGTAATAGAGTAACAAATTTGTCATTCTAATTACATTGACCTCTGACCTTCCTTCTTCCAAACTCCAAAGTCAAAACACAGAACAACAAACCCAGTGCATTAAACTGCAAGGTCTGACAACTCAGCAAAAAAAAAGGAGCAAGAAAAGACCGACTTTTATTCAAAATGTGACCTTTCAAAGAGAACTGGGAAATTGTTCAATGCGGATAGCGGTTTCCCATGATGCTCTATTATTAGGTAGCAGGGAGACATTACTGCAACTTGGAAAAGTTTCTCAGTATTACCAAAACATCGTAAAGGGGTACTCCGCTGCTCAGCATTTGGAACAAACTGTTGCGAATGCTGGAGCCAGCGCTGGGAGCTTGTGATGTCATAGCCCCGCCCCCACATGTTGTCACGTCCCGCCCCCACCTTATGCAAGTCTATGGGAGAGGGGCGTGACAAATGCCACGCCCCCTCCCATAGACTTGTATTGAGGGGGCGGGCGGGACACCATGAGGGGGCAGGGCTATGACGTCACAAGCCCCCGATGCTGGCTCCAGCGTTTGGAACAGTTTGTCTCAAACGCTGAGCATCGGAGTACCCCTTTAAAAACAATCCTGGCAATGCCCGTAACATAGCAGCCCAGCTTTATTAAAGGGGTATTCTGCTACTAAACATCTATTATTTTTTTTTTTTGTCACCAATTGTACTTTGTAATGACATCACTTATTTTACCCTTAAATGTACGGTAAACCCAAAAAGATTTTTTTGACGAAAATCACAGATTAGCAAATTTTGGAAGTTTTCAGGGCAGATCAGAGCAGAAGAGCCCGGAAGAGCGGCGGAGGCAGGTGAGGGGACCTCCATCCGCCATCTTGGTGGATCTGAACCCCGTTGCAGTGTCGCAGGTGATTATATCAGCTATTTTAAGTACCGCACCGCCGCAGATGCCGTGATCTGTATAGATCACGGCATCTTAGAGGTTAATGGCAGACATCAGCGCAACCGTTGATGTCCGCATTACCGGCTGTCCGCTGCTGCTGACAGCCGCAGAGACCCGCCATGCATGAAGCAAGCGCCGCTCTGCACTCACTTCATAGCCGTTCCATAAATGTACGGGGCTGTGCACGAAGTTACTCGCTGCAGTGCTGTACATTTACGGCACATGTCCTTAAGGGGTTAAAGAGGTAAGAAAAAGGTATCCCCTATCTGCAGGATAGGGAATTTGTCTGACTTCTGGGATGCCTGTGATCTCCTGAATGAGACCTGTCTCTCACCGCTGAATTCAGGAGTCCTTTACAGTAATGGCCCATTCAACCAATCACTGGCTGAGACTGGGTCCCCTCTCAACCATTTATTTTTCCTCAGTGAAATATGCATTTTAACCATTTGTCTTCAGTGTATAGGGCCCTGCTTGTCCTCAGTGTACAGAGCCCTGCTTGTCTTCAGTGTATAGGGCCCTGCTTGTCCTCAGTGTACAGAGCCCTGCTTGTCCTCCGTGTACAGAGCCCCGCTTGTCCTCAGTGTACAGAGCCCTGCTTGTACTCACTGTACAGAGCCCTGCTTGTCCTCAGTGTAGAGAGCCCTGCTTGTCCTCAGTGTACAGAGCCCCACTTGTCCTCGGTGTACAGAGCCCTGCTTGTCCTCCGTGTACAGAGCCCCACTTGTCCTCGGTGTACAGAGCCCTGCTTGTCCTCCGTGTACAGAGCCCCGCTTGTCCTCAGTGTACAGAGCCCTGCTTGTCCTCACTGTACAGAGCCCTGCTTGTCCTCGGTGTACAGAGTCCTGCTTGTCCTCGGTGTACAGAGCCCTGCTTGTCCTCGGTGTACAGAGCCCTGCTTGTCCCCAGTGCACAGAGCCCCGCTTGTCCTCAATGTACAGATCCCCGCTTGTCCTCAGTGTACAAAGCCCTGCTTTTCCTCAGTGTAGAGAGCCCTGCTTGTCCTCAGTGTACAGAGCCCCGCTTGTCCTCGGTGTACAGAGCCCTGCTTATCCTCAGTGTACAGAGCCCCGCTTTTCCTCAGTGTAACATACAGTACAGACCAAAAGTTTGGACACCTTCTCATTCAGAGTTTTCTTTATTTTCATGACTATGAAAATTGTAGATTCACACTGAAGGCATCAAAACTATGAATGAACACATGTGGAATTATATACATAACAAAAAAGTGTAAAAATATGTAATATTCTAGGTTCTAGCCACCTTTTGATTTGATTCCTGCTTTGCACACTCTTTGCATTCTCTTGATGAGCTGTAGTCACCTGAAATGGTCTTCCAACAGTCTTGAATGAGTTCCCAGAGATGCTTATCACTTGTTGGCCCTTTTGCCTTCATTGGGTTCAGGTCCAGTGACTGTGGAGGCCAGGTCATCTGGCGCAGCACCCATCACTCTCCTTCTTGGTCAAATAGCCCTTACACAGCCTGGAGGAGTTTGGGGTCATTGTCCTGTTGATAAATAAATGATGGTCCAACTAAACGCAAACCAGATGGAATAGCAGCCGCTGCAAGATGCTGTGGTAGCCATGCTGGTTCAGTATGCCTTCAATTTTGAATAAATCCCCAACAGTGTCACCAGCAAAGCCCCCCCACACCATCACACCTCCTCCTCCAAACCAGCACACTTGTGAAGTGAAAACCATTTCAGGTGACTACCCTTTGAAGCTCAACAAGAGAATGCCAAGAGTGTGCAAAGCAGTAATCAAAGCAAAAGGAAGAACCTAGAATATGACAGATTTTCCCACTTTTTTGTTATGTATATAATTCCACATGTGTTAATTCAAGGTGTGTCCAAACTTTTGGTCTGAACTGTAGTTCAAAAGGTTGAAAAAAGACCATCAAGTTCAACCCACATTCAACCCAAAAAAAGAGTCCATCAAGTTCAACCCACATTCCCAACAGAGCCCTGCTTGTCTCACCCACACTTGCTGTATTTGGTCTCCTCACAGAGACATACAAGCAATAGCTGAAGGAACAGGCCATGATTTATACACATTTTTTAACCAATGTATATTGCAAATGTACATGTAATGTTATTATCTAAATTGCATGAAATGTTTTTGCAAATTACAGGTACACTGCAAATTAAAAATAAATTAAGAAATGAATAAATAAATAAATAATAACAATAATAATTCCAGAATGTAATAATAATAATAATGATAATAATAATTCCAGAATGTAATAATAATAATATTAATAATGATGATAATAATAATTCCAGAATGTAATAATAATAATAATAATAATAATAGTAATAATGATGATAATATTAATTCCAGAATGTAATAATAATAATAATGATAATAATAATAATTCCAGAATGTAATAATAATGATAATAATAATAATAATTCCAGAATGTAATAATAATAATAATAATAATAATAATGATAATAATAATTCCAGAATGTAATAATAATAATAATAATAATAATGATAATAATAATTCCAGAATGTAATAATAATAATAATAATAATAATAATAATAATAATGATGATAATATTAATTCCAGAATTGCAGTATAAACCTATGTACACAGTAAACAAGCCATTCAGGGAGATTCTTGTGTCTATTCCCAGCCTCTCCTTATCTTTAGTTGTCTCACTTTCTATTCTTCTAGCTGACATTTCCCATGGGATAACACACTGACACGTTCTCTCTTCTCTTGATGGAATCGGAGCCTTGGATTCCCTCACACTTGATCTTGTTGACTAAGAACACTTTTCACCTAACACTTCCCCGGCTGTGTGATAGTCTACATATACCAATGTACATTATGCTTCAATGTTCTGCATTAGGCCTCCAGCACAAGGGCCCAAAAATAGAAAAACCTTAAGGAAATGTGCAGAGTTATGATACACTATGCCTGATTGATTATTCTGTATGTGTTTATTCAAATGGAGCGCATCCTGCTGGGATAAAATATAAACCAGGATTTATGTATAAAGACACACACTGCGCCATTTACTGCTCTCCCTCTATTAAAAGAGTCACCAATAACTGTGCGGATCTGTCAGGGAAATCTGCCGCCAGTCCAATATTTGTTTCTGTTACTTTAATCAAATATTCAGTGTTTTGTATTTTAGCATATGTTTCGTATAAAGTATTGTAAACTTAAGTATAGTAAACTTAATTTACATAAATTCCCAATGTACCAGAAAAAAACACCATGCAAGCTCATATTTACAATGCTACTCACTATGTGCAAGAATATAACTATTATAATACAAGACTATAACTACTATAATACTGCCTTCTATGTACAAGTGAAAACTACTATAATACTGCTCCTATACAGAAGAAAATATCTACTATAATACTGCTCCTATATACAAGAATATAACTATTATAATACTGCTCCTATATACAAGAATATAACTACTATAATACTGCCTCCTATATACAAGAATATAACTATTATAATACTGCTCCTATATACAAGAATATAACTACTATAATACTGCCTCCTATATACAAGAATATAACTACTATAATGCTGCTCCTATATACAAGAATATAACTATTATAATACTGCTCCTATATACAAGAATATAACTACTATAATACTGCCTCCTATGTACAAGGAAAAACTACTATAATACTGCTCCTATATACAAGAATATAACTACTATAATACTGCCTCCTATGTACAAGGCAAAACTACTATAATACTGCTCCTATACAGAAGAAAATATCTACTATAATACTGCTCCTATATACAAGAATATATCTACTATAATACTGTATCCTATATACAAGAATATAACTACTATAATACTGCTCCTATATACAAGAATATAACTACTATAATACTGCTCCTATATACAAGAATATAACTACTATAATACTGCTCCTATATACAAGAATATAACTACCATAATACTGCTCCTATATACAAGATTATAACTACTATAATACTGCTCCTATATACAAGAATATAAATACTATAATACTGCTCCTATATACAAGAATTTAACTACTATAATACTGCTCCTATATACAAGAATATAACTACTATAATACTGCTCCTATATACAAGAATATAACTACTATAATACTGCCTCCTATATACAAGAATATAACTACTATAATACTGCTCCTATATAGAATAATATAACTACTATAATACTGCTCCTATATACAAGAATATAACTACTGTAATACTGCCCCTATATACAAGAATATAACTACTATAATACTGCTCCTATATACAAGAATATAACTACTATAATACTGCTCCTATATACAAGAATATAACTACTATAATACTGCTCCTATATACAAGAATATAACTACTATAATACTGCCCCCTATATACAAGAATATAACTACTATAATACTGCTCCTATATACAAGAATATAACTACTATAATACTGCTCCTATATACAAGAATATAACTACTATAATACTGCTCCTATATACAAGAATATAACTACTATAATGCTGCTCCTTTGTGCTTGAATCTACCTTTACTTGTTTCCATATTGTATACATACGGTATTGTTTGCATTGTGATAGCTGCGTGTGGTACAGTAGTCATTACACTCTGTTCTTTATGTTGACTGTTCTCTGTCGCTTTGATATCTCTTCGCTGTATTCACCTCGGTGAATGTTTTATGGCGGTGGATATTATACCTATGAAGGGTTTCCTGTAATTGTGTCTTTGTGATGCGGCGGCTCCGATCTGTAATATAAAGGGCCGGGGTGGCGGTGCAGAGTGTTTCTCCACGCTGTGATATTCTGCTCACAATAATACAGTTCTTGTGGTTTTTTAATCCTTTCTGCTTTGTCTTGTAGTTTCTCAGATAAAAAACACAATTAGATTTTTTTTTTTTTTTTTTTTACTTTTTCGTCTATTAATCTCTGAGAAAATAATTGAATTCTTGCTTTTGGCAAACAGTTTTGTGTTGGCAAAAAAATATGAGTTTATACAAAATTCTTCATTTATCACAAAATTTAAAGGGGGGGAGGAGGGACATTATTTCGTGGAAGAAAACGCTTTCCAATTCCTAATAAACATGTGGAGTTCAGATGATCTTGGAGATTGTACAGGTCTTATGTACATGCGGAACCAATATATAGCGCTTAGTGACATACAGTATACGGTATGCCGCGGTGTATAGCGCACTCAGTAACATATATAGGACTCATAAAGTCGGATGGATGCCCCCTCGTGACGTGAAGCTGCGCCCCCTCCATTCATGTCTATGGGAGGGGGCGTGACAGCCGTCACGCCCCCTCCCATAGACATGAATGGAGGGGGCGTGGCATCACATCACAAGGGGGTGTGGCCTTGATATCACGTCTCGGTCTCAGAGGCAGTGCCTGGCACAGAATAGTGGGGGCTGCACCAAGATGCGCCCCTTCCAATTCATGTCTGTGGGAGGGGGCATGACAGTCGTCACGCCCCCTCCCATAGACATGAATGGAGGGGGTGTGGCATTATATCCCAAGGGGGTGTGGCCATGATATCAAGTCTCGGCCTCGGAGGCAGTGCCTGGCACAGAATACTGGGGGCTGCACCAAGATGCGCCCCTTCCAATTCGTGTCTGTGGGAGGGTGCGTGGCAGTCATCACGCCCCCTCCCATAGACATGAATGGAGGGGGCGCGGCATGACATTGCAAAGGGGTGTGGCCGTGATATCACGTCTCGGTCTCGGAGGCAGTGCCTGGCACAGAATGCTGCGGGCTGCACCAAGATTTTGGGGTCCCAGCGGCAGGACCCCTGCGATCGTCCCTCTTTTCCCCCATACTTTGGATAGGGTATTAGATGTATAAAGCCGGAATACCCTTTAAGGATTTTACCAAATAGCATGTGGTAATGTATTATATATGGTCAAATTTTCTTCCTCACTAACCTTGGGGGTTGTTCCAGCCTGCAGGGGGTTTTAGGATATGAAGTTAGAAAGTGTCCCCCTGGCGGCCCTGTAAGTAGTCCCCTGGGTGGGGAGCTATCCTCACTTAATCCCGCTGCTCCGGCTATAATCACGCCCCCTCAGTGTGATTGACAGCCCTCGTCACTGCTCAGTTCCCTAAGCAGATGGAGCAGAGTGATGACATGGGCTGTGCTCGGCTGTCAATCATGCTGAAGGGGCGTGATTATAGCCGGAGCAGCAGGACTAAGTGAGTATAACTCCCCGCCCAGAAGACTACTTAAAGGGGGAGAATTACTAACTTCATATCCTAAACATTCCTAATTCAGCCGATGGTGCACAAGGTACCTTATATATAAATACACGTCCATCCCCCACGCCCTTACTTCTATAAGGTGAGGCCCATAACAGTAAATGTAGTGACAGATCAGCGAAAGTGAGCACTATCAGACAGAGTACATAGACATCACCAGTACACATGTAAATAACCCTATTGGGAGGATAGCATACCTAGCCATGAGCTGAACCCGATGTTTCGCTTACTGCTTCATCCCACGCCCCAGATGAAGCCGTAAGCAAAACGTCGGGTTCAGTGTGTGGCTAGGTATGCTATCCTCCCACTAGGGTTATTTACATGTGTACTGGTGATGTCTATGTACTCTGTCTGATAGTGCTCACTTTCGCTGATCTGTCACTACATTTACTGTTATGGGCCTCACCTTATAGACCTGTGTGGGGATCATAATATGATTTCCTATATTTAGTATCATACCATGTAATCTCCTCGCCACCGCTTCCAGTTCTTGTTTAATTGGACGTTATCTCTGTAATCATGTATCTGCTTTTCATTGATTTTAAAGGATACTCCAGAATAGGAAAATTGTCCCCCATACTGCCGGCAGTAAAAAAAAAAAAACAGGAACATACCTTCCTCCGCTCCCCCGGTGCCTCTGGTAACCGGCTCCGGTCTCCTCCCCTAGACATGTTATCAAAGGATAGGGGATAAGATGTCTTATCGCGGGGGTCCCGCTGCTGGGTACCCCCGCGATCTCTGCTACGGCACCTCAGACATCTGGTGCATGTAGCGAACTTCGCTCTGTGGCGGATAACTGGTGATGCAGGGCAGAGGCTCGTGACGTCACAGTAATGCCCCCTCAATGCAAGTCTATGGGAGGGGCCGTGACGTGCTGCACCCAACGCTCTGAACAAATGCCGGGCGCAGCAGGGAGAACGTGGGAGTCCCCACGGGATCAGACATCTTATCCCCTATCCTTTGGATAGAGGATAAGATGTCTAGTACCCCTTTAAGTGGAAATCTAGGGTGAGTTCCCACACTTTTTTTTCCCCAGGACTTGACCCCTGGATATGAGATTAATAGATAGATGATAGATAGATAGATAGATATGAGATAGATAGATAGATAGATAGATATGAGATAAATAGATAGATGATAGATAGATAGATAGATATGAGATAGATAGATAGATAGATAGATATGAGATAGATAGGGGATAGATAGATAGATAGATAGGAGATAGATAGATAGTAGATAAATAGATAGATAGATAGATAGATATGAGATAGATAGATAGATAGATAGATAGATATGAGATAGATAGATATGACATAGATACATATGAGATAGATAGATAGATATGAGATGGATAGATAAATAGATAGATAGATAGATAGAAAGATATGTGATAGATAGATATGATATAGATAGATAGATATGAGATAGATAGATAGATAGATAGATAGATATGAGATAGATAGATAGATAGATAGATATATAGATAGGAGATAGATACATACATAGATATGAGATAGATAGATATGAGATAGATGATAGATAGATAGATAGATAGATAGATAGATATGAGATAGATAGATAGATATGAGATAGATAGATAGATAGATAGATAGATATGAGATAGATAGATAGATAGATAGATATGAGATAGATAGATAGATATGAGATAGATAGATATGAGATACATAGATAGATATGAGATAGATAGATAGATAGATATGAGATAAATAGATAGATAGATAGATATGAGATAGATAGATAGATAGATAGATATGAGATAGATAGATAGATAGATAGATATGAGATAGATAGATAGATAGTTAGATAGATAGATAGATAGATATGAGATAGATAGATAGATAGATAGATATGAGATAGATAGATAGATATGAGATAGATATGAGATAGATAGATATGAGATAGATAGATAGATAGATATGAGATAGATATGAGATAGATAGATATGAGATACCGTATATACTCGAGTATAAGCCGAGTTTTTCAGCACGATTTTTCGTGCTGAAAACACCCCCCTCGGCTTATACTCGAGTGAACTCCCCCACCCGCAGTGGTCTTCAACCTGCGGACTTCCAGAGGTTTCAAAACTACAACTCCCAGCAAGCCAGGGCAGCCATCGGCTGTCCGGGCTTGCTGGGAGTTGTAGTTTTGAAACCTCCGGAGGTCCGCAGGTTGAAGACCACTGCGGCCTTCAACATCATCCAGCCCCCTCTCACCCCCTTTAGTTCTGAGTACTCACCTCCGCTCGGCGCTGGTCCGGTCCTGCAGGGCTGTCCGGTAAGGAGGTGGTCCGGTAAGGAGGTGGTCCGGTGAGGAGGTGGTCCGGGCTGCTATCTTCACCGGGGAGGCCTCTTCTAAGCGCTTCGGGCCCGGCCTCAGAATAGTCACGTTGCCTTGACAACGACGCAGATGCGTCGTTGTCTAGGCAACGGCTCTATTCCGGGCCGGAAGCGCGGAGAAGAGGCGCCCCCGGTGAAGATAGCAGCCCGGACCACCTCCTCACCGGACCACCTCCTTACCGGACCACCTCCTTACCGGACAGCCCTGCAGGACCGGACCAGCGCTGAGCGGAGGTGAGTACTCAGAACTAAAGGGGGTGAGAGGGGGCTGGATGATGTTGAAGGCCGCAGTGGTCTTCAACCTGCGGACCTCCGGAGGTTTCAAAACTACAACTCCCAGCAAGCCCGGACAGCCGATGGCTGCCCGGGCTTGCTGGGAGTTGTAGTTTTGAAACCTCTGGAGGTCCGCATGTTGAAGGCCGCAGTGGTCTTCAACCTGCGGACCTCCGGAGGTTTCAAAACTACAACTCCCAGCAAGCCCGGACAGCCGATGGCTGCCCGGGCTTGCTGGGAGTTGTAGTTTTGAAACCTCTGGAGGTCCGCAGGTTGAAGACCACTGAGGGCGAATGATGAGAAGAGGATGATGAAGGGGGGGGGGGGGGGGTGGGGATGATGAAGGGGGGTGGGGATGATGAAGGGGGGGGGGTGTGGGATGATTACAAGGGGATGATGAAGGGGGGGATGTGTGGGATGATAAGGGGATGTGTGGGATGATGACAAGGGGATGATGAAGGGGGGATGTGTGGGATGATAAGGGGATGTGTGGGATGATGACAAGGGGATGATGAAGGGGGGATGTGTGGGATGATGACAAGGGGATGATGAAGGGGGGATGTGTGGGATGATGAAAAGGGGATGATGAAGGGGGGATGTGTGGGATGATAAGGGGATGTGTGGGATGATGACAAGGGGATGATGAAGGGGGGATGTGTGGGATGATAAGGGGATGTGTGGGATGATGACAAGGGGATGATGAAGGGGGGATGTGTGGGATGATAAGGGGATGTGTGGGATGATGACAAGGGGATGATGAAGGGGGGATGTGTGGGATGATGACAAGGGGATGATGAGGATGTTAATGACGGGTCTGGATGATGACAGGGGGGGATGAGGTATTTCCCACCCTAGGCTTATACTCGAGTCAATAACTTTTCCTGGGATTTTGGGTTGAAATTAGGGGTCTCGGCTTATACTCGGGTCGGCTTATACTCGAGTATATACGTAGATAGATAGATAGATAGATATGAGATAGATAGATATGAGATAGATAGATAGATAGATAGATATGAGTTAGCAAAAAAAGATCTTGTCCACAGCACCACAAAATGTGCAAAAAGTGTAAGTTTATTCCATAAAAGGTGTCATTACGGCCAATGGCTGTTCGGCCATGCTGGGAGTTGTAGTTTTGAAACAGCTGGAGTTCCACAAGTTGCAGGAAGTGCAAAATAATACATCTGCAATATACTGCTCCATTTCCTGCCAAGGAAAAGGTTAACCGATATGTTTCAGCAACTCAAAGCTAAAATAAATAAAAAAAATTCAAAAGCAAACAATCAATCTTGCACGCACGCAGAATCTCAGAATAATATAAATTATACCACCGGACCCGCTGGGATTAACAAAAAAAGGAGATTTTTGTGGGAAAACACAATGTGTGGGTGACAATGCCTCCCCCACTCCAGCTCCCGGTATACTTACTGACATGTGAAAAATGGAACCAACCTACCCATAACCGCACTTTACCTCCACAATAGCCGCATTTAAATGCTCGCTTTGAAAAGGATTTACATATTTACAGGTGTGGGGGGAGGGGGAAGGAATAGAAGCGAGCGACGCACTAAAAAAACGAACGTGTTTCCATCTCGCTGTAAATATAACAATCCGTAATCAGCATTGTGACTGCCCTTCAGATATTCCAGAAAACTACTGGCACATGCAGATTATTATAATCAGGTCGACGACTAATGGAGGAGGCTTTTTTTTTTTTTATTATTATTATTATGGCGCCAAGGGGTAATTTCTGGAGGGGACGGTGGGCGGCGGTGACAGAGGTGTAAACGAGTTTATTAGCGGAGTCCCATGGTAACCTGCTTTATGTTCCGTACTGTGTCGCGCTCTTGCATAGAAATATGTGTGTGTGTGTGGGGGGGGGGGGGGGGGGGGTAGTGCTGTGCGCAGGTTGGCTGACCTCTGTATTACACCTTGTTATTCTAGTCATTAAAATGCAGAATTTACTTTATAATGTATTATTGCTATTATTTCTTTTTTATTATAATTATGATTATTATTATTTCTATTATTACTACAAATGTTTTTTATTTTTAAAAAATATTAATATTATTATTATCATCAAAACTATCAATTTTATTATTATTATTATTATTATTATTATTATTATTATTGCTATTATTATCAGTAAACATCTTTATCATTTCTATTTTAAGTACTATTGTTTTTTTTTTATTAAAAAATTATTATTGCTATTATTATTATTATTATTATTATTATTATTATTATTATTAACCCCTTAAGGACCCTTGGGTTTTCCGTTTTTGCATTTTCGTTTTTTCCTCCTTACCTTTAAAAAAATCATAACTCTTTCAATTTTGGCACCTAAAAATCCATATGAGGGCTTTTTTTTTTTTTGCGCCAACAATTATACTTTGTAATGACATCAGTCATTTTACCCCAAAATCTACGGCAAAACGGAAAAAAAAATCATTGTGAGACAAAATTGAAAAAAAATGCCATTTTGTAACTTTTGGGGGCTTCTGTTTCTACACAGTAAATTTTTCGGTAAAAATGACAACTTCTCTTTATTCTGTAGGTCCATACGATTAAAATGATCCCCTACTTACCGTATATACTCGAGTATAAGCCGAGTTTTTCAGCACAATTTTTCGTGCTGAAAACACCCCCCTCGGCTTATACTCGAGTGAACTCTCCGCCCTCAGTGGTCTTCAACCTGCGGACCTCCAGAGGTTTCAGAACTACAACTCCCAGCAAGCACGGGCAGCCATCGGCTGTCCGGGCTTGCTGGGAGTTGTAGTTTTGAAACCTCTGGAGGTCCGCAGGTTAAAGACCACTGTGGCCTTCGACATCATCCAGCCCCTCTCACCCCCTTTAGTTCTGTACTCATCTCCGCTCGGCGCTGGTCCGATGCTGCAGGACTGTCCGGTGGGGAGGTCGTCCGGTGGGATAGTGGTTCCGGGCTGCCATCTTCATCGGGGGGGCCTCTTCTCCGCGCTTCGGGCCCGGAATAGTCACGTTGCCTTGACGACGACGCAGAGGTACGTTCATTACCAACGTCCCTCTGCGTCATCGTCAAGGCAACGCCTCTATTCCGGGCCCGAAGCGTGGAGAAGAGGCCCCCCGGTGAAGATGGCAGCCCGGAACCACTATCCCACTGGACCGGACAGTCCTGCAGCACCGGACCAGCGCCGAGCGGAGGTGAGTACAGAACTAAAGGGGGTGAGAGGGGGCTGGATGATGTCGAAGGCCGCAGTGGTCTTCAACCTGCGGACCTCCAGAGGTTTCAAAACTACAACTCCCAGCAAGCCCGGACAGCCGATGGCTGCCCGGGCTTGCTGGGAGTTGTAGTTCTGAAACATCTGGAGGTCCGCAGGTTGAAGACCACTGTATCAGACATTGACAAGCGGTGATGATGATGACATGTGGTGATGATGACAAGGGGATGATGAAGGGGGGGGTGGGATTATGACAAGGGGATGATGAAGGGGGGGGGTGTGGGATGATGACAGGGGGATGATGAAGGGGGGGTGTGGGATGATGAAGGGGGGATGATGACAGGCGGTGATGATGAAGGGGGGATGATGAAGGGGGGATGATGACAGGGTGATGATGACAGGGTGATGATGATGAGGGTGTTAATGACGGGGGTCTGGATGATGACAGGGGGGGTGATGTATTTCCCACCCTAGGCTTATACTCGAGTCAATAACTTTTCCTGGGATTTTGGGGTGAAATTAGGGGCCTCGGCTTATATTCGGGTCGGCTTATACTCGAGTATATACGGTATGTGGATTTGATTTTGTCGTACTTCTCATCATAACTACATGCAGAAAAATGTATACGTTTAAAATTGTCATCTTCTGACCCCTATAACTTTTTTATTTTTCCGCGTACGGGGCGGTATGAGGGCTCAATTTTTGCGCCGTGATCTGAAGTTTTTAGCGGTGTCATTTTTGCATTGATAGGACTTATTGATTCATTTTTTCATGATATAAAAAGTGACCAAAAATGCACTATTTTGGACTTTGGAATTTTTTTGCGCGTACGCCATTGACCGTGCGGTTTAATTAACAATATATTTTTATAATTCGGACATTTCCGCACGCGGCGATACCACATATCTTTATTTTTAGTTACACTATTTTTTTTTTTTTATAGGAAAAGGGGGTGATTCAAACTTGTATTAGGGGAGGTGTTAAATGATCTTTATTCCCCTTTTTTTCACTTTTTTTTTGCAATGTTATAGCTCCCATAGGGGGCGATAACACTGCACACACTGATCTTTTACACTGATCAGTGGTTTCTCAGAAGAAACCACTGATCAATGATTCTGCCGCTTGACTGCTCATGCCTGGATCTCAGGCACTGAGCAGTCATTCAGCGATCGGACAGCATGGAGGCAGGTAGGGATCCTCCGGCTGTCATGTAAGCTGTTCGGGATGCCACGATTTCGCTGCGGCGATCCCGAACAGCCCCCTGAGCTAACCGGCATGGTTTTACTTTCACTTTAGATGCGGCGTTCAACTTTGAACGCCGCATCTAAAGGGTTAATAGCGCATGGCACCGCGATCAATGCCGCGCACTATTAGCCACGGGTCCTGGCCGTTGTTAGTGGCCAGGCCCAACCCGTTATGACGCGGGGCCGCGCTGTGGCCCTGCGTTATAGATCGGGAGTGGACTCATGACGTACTGGTACGTCATGGGTCCTTAAGACGCTAAAGGGCTACTCCGCCCCTAGACATCTTACACCCTATCCTTCTAAAAATCTCTTTGCCAGTCAGGATGCAGTATACAGGTGATAGAGCAGCGGGAAATGCTAGCAGAATGCTTGGGTGTATAGGGAGAGGTATAAGCAGAAGAAAGATGGAAGTGCTCATGGATGTATAGGGAGAGGTATAAGCAGTGGTGAGACCTCACTTGGAGTATTGTGCACAGTACTGGAGGCCGTATCTCCAGAAGAATATAAATATTTTTGAAAGAGTTCAGAGAAGATACTAAACTAGTACACGGACTACAGGATAAAACTTATCAGGAAAGGTTAAAGGATCTTAACTTGTATAGCTTGGAAAAAAAGACAAGACAGGAGATATGAGTAGTGGATTCATGGAATAGCCTCCCTACACGAGTGGTAGCTGCAAATACAGCAGAGGAGTTTAAGCATGCGTGAGAAAGAGATAAGTCTATCCTTATTAGATAAGAAAGGGCCAGAAAATATTGATAGAATTCAGAATATTGGGCAGACTAGATGGGCCAAATAGTTCTTATCTGCTGACACCTTCTATGTTTCTATGTCAAGGCCACAATAAAAACCTATGCGCATAGAATTTGCAGCAATTTTAGAGATAACAGGTGTTAGGTGAAGATCTCTGTGAGGGACATTGACTAGTGAACAACACAGGTGGGAGTAGGAGCCACATTTATATAATAATTGTAGCAATGCAGCAAAGAGAGTTCTAAATCTGTTCTGTCATTGAAAAATCTGATTCAATTGTACAATTTTAGTAATTTTTTTTTTCCTTTTTACACTAGTGAAAAAGATGCAGAGAAGGTTTAGTGAAAGGCTAAGTTTCCACTTGGTTTTTTTCTGGCAGTTTTTGGACCAAATTCAGAAGTAGATCCATAAGGGAGGAGAGGAGTAAGTCCTTCCTTCATATGTCTTATTCCTTTTGAATACATTTCTGGCTTTGGCGAAGTGGAAACTTAGCCTTAATTTTGTGTACTTTGCTTTGCCCCAAAATGGGTATCATTTTTCACAGGTTGTAAAAAGCTTGTAAAAGGTTGTAAAAAGGTTGTAAAAAGCCATTGCGTCTACAATTCCCAATAGAGAATTTTTGGACCACTTGGAAAAGATCAGTTGCTTTCTTCCATACCTCTGGGTTCCTATAAACACTGCCAGACTTCCAAAAAGGGAGAATTTTTGGACATTAATTGTAAAATCTGCTATTGTTGTATATTCTTATTCAACCTGTTAGTTCCCACAGAGCACCATCCATTTACCCTCAGCCATACATGTTGCCATAACTTTAAATTTTCTTTGCCTGAAAGGGGTACTCCGGTGCTCCTGAATATTTTGTTCAGAATGCTTGGAGCTGGAGGCTGTGATGGTGATGTCACGCCCCCTCCATTCATGTCTATGGGATGGGGCATGTCGGAGTTAGTTTAGAACGCTGTGTGCTATGGGAGATCGCTGGGGGCCCCAGAAGACACTGTTCACATGATGTAGCGACCAGTCATCAGTGCCACAGTCTCTTCCTGTATATGCAGCACATTACTAAGCCAAATGAATGGGCCTCTCTAAAGTATCATTTCCTATTATTTTACCGGGTCCAGCGCCCCTATAGTCTCGTGCTCATGCCTCTGCCGTGTTCTGATGCTGTTGTTGGATGATCTTGAGAAATGTTAGTTAGCATAATTAATGAATATTCATAAGCCATTGTGTTATTAGATAATATACCATGTATCATATCCTGGCTTTACTTGGGGGCAACAGCTTCAGTATATCAGTGTGACATGAAAATGTAATTGCAATTCAACACACCTTATTTATCAGACGTGCTAAATGCATTAATGTCGCTGTAGCAGGAGATCTCCTGGTAACAGGGCAGGCGCACACTAGGAGCTCATCGCCACGTACACCGCACCTCCCCTGTGACAAGCTACCCCCACACCGCCACGTACACCGCACCTCCCCTGTGACAAGCTACCCCCACACCGCCATGTACACCCCACCTCCCCTGTGACAAGCTACCCCCACACCGCCATGTACACCCCACCTCCCCTGTGACAAGCTACCCCCACATCGCCATGTACACCGCACCTCCCCTGTGACAAGCTACCGCCCCCCCCGCCATGTACACCGCACCTCCCCTGTGAAAAGCTACCCCCACACCGCCATGTACACCACACCTCCCCTGTGACAAGCTACCGCCACACCGCCATGTACACCGCACCTCCCCTGTGACAAGCTACCCCCACATCGCCATGTACACCGCACCTCCCCTGTGACAAGCTACCCCCACATCGCCATGTACACCGCACCTCCCCTGTGACAAGCTACCCCCACACCGCCATGTACACCGCACCTCCCCTGTGACAAACTACCCCCACACCGCCATGTACACCGCACCTCCCCTGTGACAAGCTACCCCCACACCGCCATGTACACCGCACCTCCCCTGTGACAAGCTACCCCCACACCGCTAAGTACACCGCACCTCCCCAGTGACAATCTACCCCCACACCGCCATGTACACTGCACCTCCCCTGTGACAATCTACCCCCACACCGCCATGTACACCGCACCTCCCCTGTGACACGCTACCCCCACACCGCCATGTACACCGCACCTCCCCTGTGACAATCTACCCCCACACCGCCATGTACACCGCACCTCCCCTGTGACAAGCTATAGAAGTCAACAGTTTCCTGACCCAAATTTTTCCTCGTGAATTGCTCTTGAATTCCTCAGTGTGAACGCACCCTTACACTCCTAACAATATTTGGATGCCATTATTGTGGTGCCCCTTGACGTTGTTATGGATCTTGTACTTGGGTGTATAGTAGAAACCCTTGATGTATGGATTTTTGCTATTGTTTGATACAGAATGAAGTTTTAATATGGTTTGTATCTCAGTGACACATTATTTAATGTAATGCACCCCTTAAAATGTAACATGTAGATTGGTAAGAGCAGGTTTACAACTGGGCAGCAACACAGCATTGTTGCCCTCTGTGTGGTTGTGCCAAAAATGTTGCATGCAGTATTTTTTGACCTGGCACAACCACCCTGGAGATCAACCGTGCTAGATTGTTCATAAGTCCTACACCATGCCCCATTATATACTAAGGGGCACCAGATGGGATGCTGGGTGTAATAGATTTGGATCTGGTAAGAGCAGGTTTGTTCCATATGGCGTTCCTTCAAGGTGGCCTCAGATCTGTGAACATATATGCCTGACCTAAGTGATATTTCTTCTACAACCCTCTGGTGCCAGTAAACTTCATATGTATATATGGAAGCTCCAGACTTTACGGAATCGATCAACCAAAGGCCCCTATAATACAAACTTAAAGGGGTATACCAGGCAAAAACTTTTTTATATATATCAACTGGCTCCAGAAAGTTAAACAGATTTGTAAATTACTTCTATTAAAAAATCTTAATCCTTTCAGTACTTATGAACTTCTGAAGTTAAGGTTGTTCTTTTCTGTCTAAGTGCTCTCTGATGACACCTGTCTCGGGAAACGCCCAGTTTAGAAGAGGTTTGTTATGGGGATTTGCTTCTAAACTGGGAGTTTCCCGAGACAGGATCATCAGAGAGGACTTAGACAGAAAAGAACAACCTTAACTTCAGAAGCTCATAAGTACTGAAAGGATTAAGATTTTTTTAATAGAAGTAATTTACAAATCTGTTTAACTTTCTGGAGCCAGTTTATATATATATATATATATATATATATATATATATATATATATAAGTTTTTGCCTGGAATATCCCTTTAAATTACTTGAGTATAAGATGTTCCTGACACCTCACCCCCCCCCCCCCACGCCGATGTCCATACTTATTATGTATCCATTAATTTATTTAGCATTTCTCCTCTAGAAAGGCTTTATGTAAATGTCAATTTGCCCTTCACACAGTCGCCGGTTTATTCATTTACTTTTCTAAACGTGTAAATAAATCAGAATAAACTGTAGATGGCATAATTGTGCTGTCGGCCGGGATATCAATTGTGCTGCTTCTATTTCAGATAAACTGGATATCACGGAAACCGATCGAATTGTAAGTTATTTGCTTTGCATATATTTATTGTTTATTTACGAGCATGAAAGGAATTAAATATTTATGATAATGCATCTGTGTTATAGCAACAACCGTGACTGCATCATTGTATCAAATTCAAGAGGTCTTGTCTTAAAGGGGTACTCCACCCCTAGACATCTTATCCCCTATCCTAAGGATAGGGGATAAGATGTCTGATCGTGGGGGTCCCGTCGCTGGGGACCCCCGGGATCTCGGCTGCAGCACCCACCTGTTGCGGCTTCCGGAAACGCTGGAGGCTTCGGCTCCCGACCACGGTGACGTGAGATTGTGACGTCACGACTCTGCCCCCGTGTGACGTCACGCCCCGTTCCCTCAATGCAAGTCTATGTGAGGGGGCGTGACGACCGTCACGCCCCCTCCCGTAGATTTGCATTGAGGGGACGGGGCGTGATGTCACATGGGGGCAGAGTCATGACGTCAAAGACTTCTATTCCAGTGGTCAGGACCCAGACCCTCCAGTGGCGGGACCCCCCCGATCAGACATCTTATCCCCTATCCTTTGGATAGGGGATAAGATGTCTAGGGGTGGAGTACCCCTTTAAAGGGCCATCAAAACATCTATCTATATCTATCTATCTGTCTGTCCATCTATATAATAATAATAATAATAATAATAATAATAATAATTATTATTATTATTATTATCATTATCATTATTATTATTATTATGATTATTATTATTTTATTTATTTATTATTTTTAATTATTCATTTAAAAAATGTATTCATTTATTTATTTATTTATTTATTTATTATTATGATTTTTTAATCTCCTCTTGGTTTATAGAACTGGATATTCCATACAGATTAAAAAAAATAATAATAATAAAAAAAAGCCCATTCAAGAAATTGGACACTTATAGTGTAGAACTTGCTTGGGTGCCATTGTTTTTTTTTTTTTTTTTTTTATGTTTTTGATTTTAATACTATTTTTGCACATCTGTCTCCATTGCTTTCTGGTGATCTATGTAATTCGGGACTTTTGACATGGATACATTTACGTTCCATGGATAAAATCAGCAGTTTCAATTATACAAGGTGTTCCATTATGCCTTTCAAGATTTCCATTATGTTCTAAAAGCTCTTCAGTTCATGACGATTGGGGTCAGCGCAACGCACGCTTCAGTCCTTACATTCCATTATAGCTTCCTATAAATGTCACTCGCATGTCGGATCGGAAAATTATGATATCATTTTTTTCTTTTCTTTACGGTACATTTCCAAGAGAAAGGAAACTGAACACAAAGGGAGAAGCATTAAATTCCGCTTTTTAGTGCTACTATATTTATCAATCAAACAGATCTGCATGAGCAAATCAGATATAACACATATACATATTGTCACATACTAAAGTTACTTTTAGCCCAGGGAAACAAGTGTATTTAAAGGGGTACTCCGAGAGATTTATTTATTTATTTTTTTTTAAATCAACTGGTGCCAGAAATTTAAACAGATTTGTAAATTACTTCTATTAAAGTAAAACGGTCACCTGTTCACCTGCACTATAACCCGATACACTGGGTTATAGTGCGGGGGAACAGGAGACTGATGCGGGGTCTCGGACTGCTATACCTGCTTGCAGTCCAGAACCCCAATCCTCTAAAGGCCCCCCTTCTTCCATCACTCTCTTGCGCTCTGAGGCGGGCCCGCCGGCTAGATTTAAATATTCATAAGCGCCGGCGCATCACCGATCACGTGAGTGCTCAGTAGGCACGAGCGCTCACGTGACCAGTGCTTGTGAATATTTAAATCTAGGTGGCAGGCCCGCCTCAGAGCGCAAGAGAGTGATGGAAGAAGGGGGGCCTTTAGATGATCGGGGTTCCGGACTGCAGGTAAGTATAGGAGTCCGAGACCTGCATCGGTCTCCTGTTCACCTGCACTATAACCCGGTGTATCAGGTTATAGTGCGAGTGAACAGGTGAACATTTTCCTTTAAAAAATCTTAATCCTTCCAGTACTTATCAACTGTTTTATGCTCCACAGGTATTTCTTTCTGGAATTATTTCAGTCTGACAACAGTGCTCTCTACTGACACCTCTGTCCATGTCTGGAACTGTCCAGAGTAGGAGCAAATCTCCATAGAAAACATCTCCTGCTCTGGACAAATCCTGACATAGACAGAGGTGTCGGCAGAGAGCACTGTGGTCAGACTGGAAAGAACTACACAACTTCCTGTGGAGCATACAGCAGCTGATAAGTACTGGAAGGATTAAGATTTTTATACAGAAGTAATTTACAAATCTGTTTAACTTTCTGGCACCAGTTGATAAAAAAAATAAAAATAAATAATCCACTGGAGTACCCCTTTAAGGCTGTGGACCAGTGGTCTCAAACTGTGTCCCTCCAGATAAAGGGCCACAGTTTGATACCACTGGTGTAGACTCATAATATGATGCTAAATTGTTACCTGGAAGATGGTGCTGAACCTACAGTAGAGGTAGAACAAGCTATTTCCTATGGAGCCATTGGGATTGGGTGCACAGCTTTAAAGGAAAAGCCTCATAAAAAAAGAAAAAAAACGTATCCGAGTGCTGGGGCCCCCCCACAATCTCCTGTATGGAGCCCCAGCTCTCCCCTGAAGCAACGCACCAGGACCCCCGCCTGGAGCAAGGGCCGTCACGCCCCTCCATATATCTCTATGTAAAAATCGAAGATAGCCGTAGGGCTCTCCCATAGAGATATATGGAGGACGCGTGGCAGCCCCCACTTCGGGTGAGGGTCATGACACGCTGCTCACGGGGAGAGCCGGGGCTCCATACAAGAGATTGCAGGGGGCCCCAGCACTCGGACCCTGCTATCTAAAACATATCCCCTTTCCTGCTACTCCACTCATCTCCTACAGGGCTATGTTCTCAAATTGCAACCATTTTTAGACTATAAAATGATCATAAAACAAGCATTTATGGCTCTAGAAAATGACCAAAAAATGCCACTGAACGTGATAATAAAATGGCTGTTGGGTCATATACATATTTATTACCATTATGGCTGTAAAATTTAGTGCCAGTTTTTTTTTTTTTCTTTCACCTTATTTTTTCACCTATATTTTTACGCTCCAAAAAGGTCGGAAAACACATCTGAAAAAACTGCTGCAAAAACT
The DNA here is from genome assembly GCF_029499605.1 of Hyla sarda. NCBI lineage: Eukaryota > Metazoa > Chordata > Amphibia > Anura > Hylidae > Hyla > Hyla sarda. Next base: position 11,008,016 of record NC_079199.1, read on the forward strand.
AGTGGAATAAAAGGACAGAACTATGGCTCCAAAGCAAAGAAAAAGAAAATTGCTGAGAATACAGCTGTAATTTCATCTGTTGTTTGTTTAAATGGGCACTATCATTAAAACCTTATGATAAATAAAAAATCTTTCTAATGTACCTTTTTTTAAAAAAAACAACTAAGTTTTCTATGTTTAATTTGGGTTTTAAAAAGCTGCCACTAGGTGTCTCCCTACTTGTCCGGAGCACATTTCCCCCCATCTCTTGCACAGACTTTGGACTCCTGCTGGCCTGGCAGAAGTCCAAAATCAGGAAATGCAGTCTGGAGTGCTGAGGGTTGTGTATGCAGCCTTAGCCAATCATAGCTCATCTCACACACTGAACTGCTCTTGGCTGTATGTAGCAGAGTGAGGGAGGAAGTTCTCCCCTGTACAGCTTCCCAGTCTGTAAATCTGACTAAGGCTGCATTCACACCACGTTTTTGCAATACAGTTCCCATATCAGGTTTTGATGAAAAATGGATTCCTCATAACCTGACTAAACTGTATCAAAATGTGTGTACAAATTTTAAGCCATATACGGTTAAAAACCGTATACAATTTGAAAAATGTTGTCGGGTTGCATCCTTTTTTTTAAAGAGAAAAACGTATACCTTTTTAACTTTTCACTCCGTTATGAATAAAGTTTCACTTTGTTTCATTGAAATTCCAAGAAAGAAACTGTTCAAAGTCAAAAACTGGATGGTAAAAACCGGATGGAACCGTAAGCACATAAGGTTCTGTACGGTTCCCATGTTAAAAAAAAAAAAACCCGGACCAAAAACCGTGGTAGGCTACGGTTTTTGGTACGGGAGTAAAAACAGATAAAACCGTACACAACACAAAACGGATGCAACTGGATGCATCATTTGTCATACGGTTTTCCATGGAGAGTCAATGCATATGGTTTTCAATACCTTAAAAACATATACGGGAACAGTATTTAAAAAATGTGGTGTGAATGCAGCCTAAGACTGAGACGAAAATACAGAGCAATATCAAGGTAGAAAACTAAAAAATTATAAAAAATAAAGGCCGGGGGTGGTTTATCATGATGGGGGCAGTGACCTGGGGGGATTAAAACATTTAACAAGATCATTAGAGGTATTCTCAAAAAAAAAACAAAAAAAATACAAGATTGGCAAAATTATGTCCATAAGAACCGGGATGTGAACATAGGTTAGGACATGGGGACTAGAGCCGTGTACATAAAAAATCTAAGCATGAAAGGATTTGTTAAATGTGTTAATATATATATTTTTTAAAAAGCGTTACTCGACTACCAATCCTCTGCTGTTGCTATTCCTAGGGTGCCCCGCTAATATTCCTACGGTGCCCTGGGGATCGGACAGGAGTTAATCTCTGTTTTTACTATACAGTGACCCCCCCCCCCCGACCTACGATGGCACCGACATACGATCATTTCAGCATACGATCACTCTCAGAGGCCATCACATGTTGAAGGCAGCATCAACATACAATGCTTTTGTATGTCGGGGCCATCGCATAAACGGCTATCCGGCAGCGCAGACTGCTTCAGCTGCCACCGGATAGCCGTTTACGGTGCCCCGTGTGCTCCTCTGACGATCACTTACCTGTCCTCGGGGCTCCGGCGCGTCCTCTTCGGGATCCCCTGCATTGTCGGTGCTCTCCATCGTCGTCATCATGTCGCTGCGCACGCCGTCCCGTCATCCAATAGGAGCAGCGTGCGTAGCGACGTGATGGCAGCGACGGAGAGCGAGGATGCCGGGGATGAGGGGGCTGAGCTACACAAGAAGAGCAACTGGACTAGCAACAAGGTGGTAAGTGTCACTCTCTCCCTGCTTATATTATACAGACATATAAATGGCTGCATAATGCATACACCCCCTCCCCCTAATGAGTCAATTAGCACTGCTCAGCAGTGCTAATTAACTCCTTTTTTGCTAGTCTGAGCTGTACCTACGGCCGACATTGCCAGGTTCGTGCCAGCTATACCTTGCAATGTTTGAAAGTTTGACAAGCTGTAAACCCCCCTAAAGTTTGGATGAAATCTGGGTTTGGGAGGCTTGGCTCACTCAACTTTACTCATCGCCTACTAAAACTTAAAAAGTGGTAACACCACATATAGTGTCTCTATTGTGTTTTACTTTTTTTTACATATACAGATAGAGTGAATATGTTATTATTTTTGTAAAATTTTTATATTAAAGAGTACCTTCACCAAACTAAACTTTTAATGTATTGATCCTTATATAATTATAAGACACTTTGCTATTTACTTGCTGTTAAAATTCTCAACCTTTATATGTTTTTAATGGTGATTGAAAAAAATGGCCACTAGGTGACTCTGTTCAGTTCCCTGCTACATGTCAAACAGTTAGTTTGGTCTCCTCCCGGCCTGGCAGGAGACCAAACTCAGGAAGTGTGTGCGGGGCATGGAGAGGCACAGCTCTCGCAGGCTTCAGTGATGTCATGCCTGCTGGGGAACGCCCACTTTCTCCTGCCGAGAGCTCACACAATGTGAGCAAAGGGAAAGGTTTGATACACAACTTTTTAAGGCTCGGAAATTTTTTTTAAGGGCAGGAGGGGTGTTAGGTGTAGTTAGTGAATATAATCTGAGTTAGGTTAGAAAATAATGGTTTGATGACAGGTACCGTATTTTTCGCCCTATAGGACGCACCGGCATATAAGACACACACAATTTTAAAGGTGCAAAATCTAGAAAAAAAATATTCTGAACCCAACAGTGGTCTTCAGACCTCCAGTTGTTGCAAAACTACAACTCCCAGCATGCCCGGACAGCCGTTGCCTGTCCGGGCATGCTGGGAGTTGTAGTTTTGCAACATCTGGAGGTCCGCAGGTTGAAGACCACTGGTATAGGAGGTAATACTCACGTGTCCCCGGCCTGTCACCGCTGCCCTTGATGTCGCTCCATCGCTGTCGCCGTGTCCCCGACGCTCCGGACGTCTTCTTCCCCGGAATCCACGCTCTCCATTGCCGTCATCACGTCGCCACGCACGCCGCTCCGATTGGATGACGGAACGGCGTGCGCGACTACGTGATGACTCCGAAGGCGAGCGCCGGCCATGCAGGGGATCCCGGCACGGAGCAGACACCGAGGAGGCAGGTAAGGTCCCTCCTGGTGTCCTGTAAGCTGTTCAGGACGCCGCGATTTCACTGCGGCGGTCCCGAAAAGCCCGACTGAGCAGCCGGGTTAGTGTCACTTTTGCTTCAGACACGGCGGTCAGCTTTGATCGCCACGTCTGAAGGGTTAATACAGGGCATCACCACGATCGGTGATGTCCCGTATTAGCCGCGGGTCCCGGCCATCAATGGCCGCAGGGACTGCCGCGATAGGTGTGTATTCGCCGTATAAGACGCACCAACTCCCCCCCAGTTTTGGTGAGGAAAAAGTGCGTCTTTTACGGCAAAAAATACGGTACTTTTTAAATAAAGCCCCTTTGAGCTTGAGCACCTAAAATGAATCCCAAATGTAAATACCAAACGTAACCCTAACAATGAGATATAATGCTCTTCCATCACACATCATGGTTGCACTTCCCTGAGCAAATGTAACAATTTTTCTTTGTTTGTTGTTAATGGAAATAAAAAATAGGACAATAAGAGAAGGATATTGTCTGAGCGGCTCACTCAGGCTCTGGAAACATGCTATTTCTCAGCCCGCTATCATTAGGCGGTAATACACTGGTAACTGTTGTCTTTTCTATTCCGTGTTACAAGTAATAAGTGACCTTTCACACAATGACCACTTGGTTTAAACATCCAGCTGCTCAGTACATTGATTTTACTCCGTCATGTATCTCTGCTTCACAAAGTTCACACAAATCAATCTCCAAACCCTTACAAATAAATTGGGGAGCCAGGCATTGGCTGACTGTCTGGAATGTATTATGCTCCCTTCTGCATGTTTATTGAGCTGTTTCTCTGCCATTTTGCTGAGGTTGGACACAAGACCCAAGTATTAAGTGGCTGAAATATCGATTCACATTTTCTCGTAAGGGCAGATCAGAATTTGTAAAGATTATTATTATTATTATTATTATTTTTTACTAGTGTTGAGCTGTTGTAAATATAGTATAGCTGTACATAGTTACACTGTGTTTATTTGTATTGTTCTATGATTTTGTTGCTCTTGTATTCCTGTCTTAAAGGAGTACTCTGCCCCTAGACATCTTATCCCATATCCAAAGGATAGGGGATAACGTGTCTGATATCCGGTGCATGGGGGGAACTTTGCTCCATGTCAGATGAATGGCAATGCGGGGCGGAGGCTTGTGTTGTCTCAGCCATGCCTCGTTTGTGATGTCATAGCCACGCCCATTCAATGCAAGTCTATGGGATAGGGGATAAGATGTCTAGGGGCAGAGTACCCCTTTAAGTTTTTCTTCTTTATCCACATCTCATACGCAAATATTTGCTTTGTGGATCCTGAGTGGTTCATGCTCCGAGCTCTCCTGAGCCATGGTATGTTTTTGCCAGTCCTACACATCCATCATGGCTGACATTAAGGTGGCCACCCCTAATGCTAAGGGTTTTAACACGCCTGAGAAAAGAGCCCAACTTCTCTATACTTTTCACAAGCAACGGACACATATACTCTGCCTACAGGAGTCCAACTTTAGGACCGATAGTCTTCCCTTAATCTCCGCTCGCTAGATATTACCCTACTTGGTTGCATAGCACCAACCCTGAAGCCAGGACGAAGGGTGTCTCTTTAGCTTTTCATAAATTCCTTCTGATTGCTGTCATTGACTCCCTAATGGATCCTAATGCCCCTTATGTCTTTGCCAACTGTGAGTTGTCTGGCCAGCAGTTGACAGTTGCCACGGTGTACCCACCTAATCATGATCAGGTATCCTTTATTATCAAGGCGCTAGACTTGTTAGCTGAGTTTGTCACGGGATCTATTGTTTTTTGTGGGGCCCTTAACCTCTCACTCTTCCCTCTACTGGATACCTCCTCAGGTCACTCGTATCTATCCTACTGCAAGTTGCGCACGACTATAGATGTCATGACCGTGCCGGAACATGTTCCAGTCATATTCACCTTCTCCCTTCCCTCTCTGACCAAGCCCCATGCGACTTAGAAACTTAATGAATCTCTTCTCTAGGACCCGCTTTGCTTCCGAGAGCTTAAAGACTCAGTGTCCAACTTTGTTTTGGACCACAGTGGGGATGAAACGACCCCGGCGATTCGCTGAGATACCCTTAAATGTGTTTTAAGAGGGGTCCTAATCAGAGATGGGGCTAGGTTAAGGAGGGAAACAGCTGCCAAATACCACTCCCTCACTGTCCAACTCCACACGCTTGAATCACTCCATAAACAGAATCGGAGGCGGATCTCTGTGATTTGATTTGTGTTAGGCACGATCTCCTTACACATATGAACAAAGGTTACAGACACTATAGACAACTGACAGGTAAAGTGTTTTACGAATGGGGGAACAAAGCGAGACGGATACTTGCCAGAGCCTTGAAGGAAAAGACATCCTCCTTGTTTGTTCCATCCATTTGTACCCCTCTGGCTCCCTATCACACTTGACACATGACATTGCTGATGCATTTCTCTCCTACTATTCCTCTCTACACACCCTGCCGAAACCTGGCCCCCCATCCTTTCTGAGCTCCCCACCTCCCTTTCTTTCCGAATACATCACCACTACGGCGCTCCCAACTCTCTCTACGAAGGCCGCCCAGTCTCTGGAAGCACCATTTACACCAGACGAGCTGGACTTAGTTATTTCAGCATTGCAAGCTAGGAAAAGCCCGGGCCCGGATGCAACATTTTATAAATCTCTCAGTTCAGAGCTGTCTGGTCCCCTCCTCACAGCCCCTAATGTAGTCTCTACTTCTTCACCCCCTCCCCAGTCATTTTTTCATACCTTCATCACGGTTATTCCTAAGGAAGGGAAAGGCCCCTCCCTATGCTCCAGCTATCGCCCGATCTCCCTTAGCAACACAGACGCAAAGATCTATGCTAAGCTGATCGCCAACTGACTGGCTGGCTACCTGGAGGCCTTAATTCACCCTGATCAAGTGGGAGATAATACTTTGAGAATGTTCTCGGTAATACACCATGCTCTCAGAAAGCAGATCCCCTTTTTCTGCTTTCTTTAGATGCCAAGAAGGTTTTCAATTGAGTGGATTGGGGCTTGCTGGAGGCTACCCTGTCACAAATTGGTATGGGTTCCCTGATGAAGGCTTGAATAATGGCTTTGTATTCCCATCCCCAGGCCTGAGTGAGGTTACTCTCCTCTCCGTTTGAGATTCGTAATGGCACGAGGCAGGGCTGCCCGCTATCTCCGATATTCTATGTTCTCTGTATAGAACATCTCAATCATATTTGTCAGAACCCAAACATCAAGGGACTTGTCACTCCCTCATGCCATTACAAATGCTCAGCCTTCGCAAATGACCTTCTCCTCTTTCTCTCTTTTCCCCTTACCTTTCTCCTCTCTTTGATGGCTTCCCTCCACAGATACTCTACATATAGTAATTACAAAATTAACCTGACTAAAGCGATGCCCTTAATATATCGCTCCACTCCCACATGGTCCACCAACTATGGGCGTCCTACCCTTTTACCTGGCGTTTCCATTCTCTTTAGTACTTAGGCATTCAGGTTCCCTCTAACCTTTACGATTCCTACAAACTCAACTTCCCTCCCTTCTCCAGTCCCTTAGATCAGACCTAGCCAGATGCAAGCTTAAAGATTTTTTGTGGTTGTGGAGAATTAACATTCTGAAGATGAATGTTCTATCTCGACTCCTATACTTATTCTCCTGCATCCCGACCAATTTACCTCGTCCCTTCTTTCAGAAGGTTGCACGGCTCCTATCGTGCTTTGTCTGGGCTAACAGACACATGAATTGCGCTGACTATATTGACCCGTAGAAAAGCTGATGGAGGTCTGGCTCTTCCAGACTGTCAGTTCTACTATATGTCTGCTGTGCTGACAAGTTCTAGGCAGTTTTCATAATCGGGATCAGAAGCTATGGATTACCCTTGAATCTTCAGATTCCCAGATGGATCCTAGGGCCCTTCTTTGGCTTCCCTGTGCAGCTTTAACCAAATCAACCTTGTTCTCCTTGCCCTCGATAATGGCTTCTATTGAAATGATGCGTACACCCTATCTCAAGCGCTCCCACATCTCATTCCCGAATGGTCCTTCAACTCCCGTGTTCCGTAACTTAGCCTTCCCTCCAGCTCTCTTAAACCCTTCATTCCTGGGTAAACAGAGACTATTGGGAGTTATGTTCAGAGATTTTTTTTAGCTGTCTCTAGCTTGAAAACACTTGACATGATCCTGGAGGACAGTGACCCATCCCCTGCTGCTAATTTTCACTTCTACAAGGCCTCTAGATTATCTCTGCAATTGCATCGCCCACTGTCTCCCTTTGAGCATCTTTGTGCTTCTTCTTCCACTGTTTATCACCCGATTAGTGTAATATATAACCTTTTCTTGAATTCACTCAGGGATTTGCAACTCCCCTTCCGACGCAGCTGGGAAGCAGCCATAGGTCGTTCATTGACACATGACGAGTGGACAAAAGTGGTCACTATGTGTCATAAAACCTCCATTTCCTTCAAGGCACAGGAAACAAATTATAAACTTCGTACCAGATGGTATAGAGTGCCGGCCCTTCTCTTGCACTTCTACCCATCGGTACCTAATGTGTGCTAGCGATGTGGAGCTCCGGGGTGGACTATCTACCCTTCTCTTTCTCCTTTTTGGTCCCAGGAACTGGATCTTATCCACCACATGACTGCGGTCCACCTGACCGTCAACCCTGCCACCCTGCTCTTATCTATATTGCCCAGCTCAGCACCTAGGATTATATCCAGCCTATGGAGGTTTAATACTTATCCTACTCTTTCGTCTTGGCTTCAGGAGTTGGCTCCTTTGCATATACTGGTGGAATGGCTCGCAGATTCCTGCCGCGTGTTAACCAAATACACTGCTGTTTGGTCCCCATAGTAAGATTTGATCACTTCTTCGGATTTCAGGGATCTTTACACGCACATTCCTGCTTGCACACCTCCACTGTTTTCTATCCACTCTTCGCCCCGACTGCCTTGAGCTGTCTCCCCTAACCAGTTTAGCTTTGGGGGAGCTCGGAGCTGAGATCCTCTCAGGGGGTAAGTTATTTACTCAATCTATTTCATGTATGTGCTGTGGTTTTGCTCTCATCTTTCTTTTCTTCATCTATTCTTTCTCTTTCCTTTCTCCGCTGGGCTCTTATGCCTCTAGGTGTCTTTATTCCTCTTCCCCCCCCCCCCCCCCCTCTTCCCCTCTTCTTTTGTCCTCCCCCTTCCCCTCCCCTTCCCTTCCTGTCTCTCCTGGACCCGTTTCATCCCTACCCCTCTCCCTCCCTCGTGGGGGTCCCGCCACTTTGGATAGGGGATAAGACGTCCAGGGGTGGTGTGCCCCTTTAAAGGCCCAAATACTTTCCTATTATATGGTGCTGCCACACCACCAGAAGCCACCTTAGGCACTGTACCTACAGCCTAAGGGTAAATAAAGCCCTTATTTTACCTGCAAAAAAACACATAAAACAACTAAAGTAAAACATTGTCAAACTTACGTCTAAATCCTGTTACGACTTCTTTATCTTGTGTCTTCAGTTTTTCCCCACTTTCTCTAAATCTTTACCTGTATCATTAGATCAATCCCAAATTGTGTTTTAAAGAACAAAATGTTTTTGTTTTAAGCCGCCCGGAGTAAAATGATGGCGCCCGGCTGAAGCTTCTCCTTCTGCGATGATCCATTGATTGAAAGAACAATATGCTTCAAAACAAGAGATTCTTTCAAGCCGTACACCTGTTTATTGCAAAGATTCCCCGGGACCCATCTGGATGCAAAACAAAACTATTCAGAGCGTTTGATATGATTTCTTTGAATTTTTTTTCTTTATGCATTTCCTTAAGGTTTTTTTTTTTGTGTATTTTTTGTCTTTTTATAACAGAATTCTGTGTTGGGAATACTTGGCAATTTTCAAATAACATATGGTCTCAGACAAAAAATACCCGTAGAAGGCAAGTTTTACAAAAGGCTTTTTTGGCTGATGCTTCAGCTCTTGCCTTTTTGTCTTTTTCATTATATTTTTACATTTTTTCATGTTAAATTAATAGGTTATCATCAAGCGTACAAGATAAAGACTACTATTAACCAAATTCCGTTTTAATATTTTTTTATATATATATATATATATATATATATATATATATATATATATATACGGTATATATATATATATATATATATATATATAGATATATATATATATATATATATATATATATATATATACAGTATATATAAAAACATTTATGTATTTCATGTAAATATATATTTCATGTAAATATATATATATATATATATATATATATATATACACATATGTATATATGTATATATATGTATATATATATATATATATATATATATTTTTTTTTTTTTTTTTAAAGAAAACATGGCCAGAGAGGCTCAGTACTAAGACTCTTGCACACTGGCACAGTCACTATAGTCACTCAGTAGCTCTATTCTGCAATCTAAAAGTCACTTGTTTTTAGTGGGAAACAATGGGAATATGATAACATACACATGGATTCTGGTGGGTGGGTTACTGATGCACTGACTTTGTCAGGTGCTTTGTAACAGATATTAAAGAAACACCAGCAACATGACTAGGAAGGGGTTACACTAAGCACTGAACTGCTGCTTAAGACAAGCCTGCAGACTAAAGGTAGTGGGGAAGAGGGAGATTAGATATTGGAGGCAGCACTGTATAGATACAACACAGCAGGAAAGGGTTACACTAAGCACTGAAACTGTGGCTGCTAAGGTGAAAGGGAAGCTTTGATTTAGCTTTCATGGGCAGTACAAATCTTTTGGAGAACAGACACAGATTGAAGATGCATAGTCTCTTTCTGTCCCTCTCTCCAGCACAGAGCACATGCTAAGCCGCCACCTCAATTCCTCATGTTCTATTTTGCCACCTCTGATACTGAAATAATTTTGAACATTAGCAACAGGCAATCAACAGTAAATTACAAAAATTAAAGATATGTAGTTGCCAAGACTTTTGAACAGTTTTTCTGGGGGAAGTTGTTAAAAATAAGATTGCCCATTTAAGGCCAGCCTAATATGGACTCAAATATGCAGCTGTATTATGCCCATGTTCAGACCTGACTGCGGGTCTAGTAATCCAAACTGATCGATCCCTAAAAGGCTGTCAGTTTGTATCATTAGACCCCTGGTTGAACCAGGACCTGTACAAAACTTACTTATACATGTGTACCCTGTTTTTTCTTTTTTTTTTTTAAAGATGGCCCAGTGATCAGCTGTGGATCTGTCTTCAGAAACTTCTAGAGAGTGATCCACTCTTGGCCGTTGCAGCGGAAATTTCACTTTCAGATAAAAGTATCAGATATACGGTGCAAGTTTTGAACGCTGGGGCAGTGGAGTACCCCTTTAACTGCAAACTCCATCACCTGCAGCGTTCCTGCAGAAGAGAAGAAAAGTACTGATTTGTACGAATCTAAGAATACAAATTAAAATGGGTACTCCCACCCTAGACATCTTATCCCCTATCCAAAGGATAGGGGATAAGATGTCTGATCGCGTGGGTCCCGCCGCTGGGGACCCCCGCAGTATATCATGCTGCACCCACCTGTTTCTTGTCCGGAAGTGCTGGAGGGTCTGGGTCGTGACCACGGGAACGGAAGTCTGTGACGTCATGACTCCACCCTGTGTGACGTCACGCCCCGTCCCCTCAATGCAAGTCTATGGGAGGGGGCGTCACGCCCCCTCCCATAGACTTGCATTGAGGGGACGGGGTGTGATGTCACACGGGTGCGGAGTCCTGACGTCACAGACTTCCGTTCCTGTGGTCGCGACCCAGACCCTCCAGCGCTTCCGGACAAGAAACAGGTGGGTGCCGCATACAACATTGCGAGGGTCCCCAGCAGCGGGACCCCCGCGATCAGACATCTTATCCCCTATCCTTTGGATAGGGGATAAGATGTCTAGGGTGGGAGCACCCCTTTAACTCCCTAATTTCCATGTAAAATGGGAGTTTTGCCTATAAGAAGGATGTGGCGCCCAGTCACTTTCTCCCGTCTATCACATCCCATGTAAATCACTCAGATGACTGCGGAGCCCCTCACACTCAAGAGGACGCCGAGGCGCACATCACATGGGGATCGGTGATAAACGACTCTTTGACAAATTTCATATTCGCTTAATCATTCAAAGATCTCGCAACGTTCAGAAGATAGCAAAGGCCGATAAAAAATCTCCGACAGCAAAATCAATCACCGGGAAAAATATAGTGAAAACCCTGAGTATTGGATATATAAACCTATAAGCAGCGCAGTAAAATCCATATGTATGGAAGTAAAATATTCATCTTCAGAGTGTGAAGAGTCTCTGCGGATATAGACAGGGACATCAGAGGAGGCATCTCACTCCATCACGTTAGATTGTAAGCTCTTTGGGTCAGGACCGGCTCCTCCTGTATCGTGAGGCTCCTCAGCTTTCTGGAGCTCAGATATTTACAGTTCACCATAGTTTTTATACAATAAAGGAGTTTTTGTTTTTGCAAACAATATTTTTGTCTCCAGAAGTTCTAAAATACAGAATTAATGAACCATCTAATAGGCCTTGATCAATAAGATCCCATTGTATTCTTATACAGCGTCAATACAGGCCTGTGTGTGACCATGACATTAGTATTTAGATAGATAGATAGATATGAGATAGATAGAAATGAGATAGATAAATAGATAGATAGAGATATGAGAGATAGATAGATAGATAGATAGATAGATAGATAAATAGGAGATAGATATGAGATAGATAGATAGATAGATAGATAGATAGATAGATAGATAGATATGAGATAGATAGATATGATATAGATAAATAGATAGATAGAGATATGAGATAGATAGATAAATAGATAGGTAGATAGATATATATGAGATAGATAGATAGATAGATAGGAGATAGATAGAGATAGATAGATAGATAGATAGATATGATAGATAGATAAATAGATAGATAGATAGATAGATAGATAGATAGAGATATGAGATAGATAGATAGATAGGAGATAGATATGAGATAGATAGAGATAGATAGAGATAGATAGATAGATAGATAGATAGATAGATCGATATGATAGATAGATAAATAGATAGGTAGATAGATATATATGAGATAGATATATAGATAGATAGCTATATGAGATAGATAGATAGATAGATAGATAGATATGAGATATATAGATAAATAGATAGATAGATATGAGATAGATAGATAGATAGATAGATAGGAGATAGATATGAGATAGAGATAGATAGATATAAGTTAGATAGATATGAGATAGATATGAGAAAGATAGATATGAGATAGATAGATAGATAGATAGATATTATTCTTTGTCTGTATTGCACATACGGGGGAGTGGCTACCTCCATGTTGGCCTTGCACCCCACCCACCTCTATCAGGTGTATATATAAGGTGTCTTGGATGTTCCAGATCCTGCCATGCTTACTGAATTGTTCACACAGAGGCATATTCACAGTGTAGGGTCCGTCCCAATGAGGCCACCTTATCGCGGTGGGACGGTACAAGCTATTTGACCGCCGGCGGAGACAAATTTGCGAGCTAAGTGTCTCACTATTTCATAGTTTCACATTTGCATCTATTACACCATAGCTGTATAGCTCTCCATGTTTTATCTGCATTTTCATGTTTCATCTATATCTTTGTGCTGGCAGTGTGCTGCTGCATTCTTCTGTTGCTAGATAGATAGATAGATAGATAGATAGATATGAGATAGATATGAGATAGATAGATATGAGATAGATAGATATGAGATAGATAGATATATAGATATGAGATAGATAGATATGAGATAGATAGATAGATATGAGATAGATAGATATGAGATAGATAGATAGATAGATAGAATATAGATATGAGCAGTCTTGTTAGGGGGTGGATTACCACGGAGCAAACTTTGACATAATTTTTTTTTCCATATCACAATGTTCACGCCCCCTCCCATAGACCTGTATTGAGGGGGCGTGGCCGTGATGTCGCGAGGGGGGTGGGACCGTGACGTCACGAACCTCCACCCTGCATCGCCAGTCATCTGGCATGGAGCAAAGTTCGCTCCATGCACCGGATGTCTGGGGTGCCGCAGCCAAAATCACGGAGGACCCAGCGGCGGGACCCCAGCGATCAGATATCTTATCCCCTATCCTTTGGATGTCTAGGGGCGGAGTACCCCTTTAAAGGAAAGTGGCGAGCTGTGTCCATTTTCCTTCTTTTCCACTTATAGTCAGACACCAGACCTTTTAGACCATGGACCATACCCCAATATTTAGACCCCAGATCATACCCCAATATTCATATTCCAGCTATGCTTTTAGAAACGATCCTCTCAGTCATCGGGATATTACAAACCATATAGTAACCAGACAACACTGAGCAGATTGTAAGATAAACATCACATACTAGGGTTATGTATACATAATATATTACCTCGGCCACACAACATATGCCTCCGCAATCCCGCAGTGTTTAAGGGATGTGATGACCTCATCCGCAAAATGCCTATGGCGCACATCTGCCACCACTGAGCCTGGATACAGAACATGAAGGAGCTCGGTTTGCAATGAGACATCAGGAAATGCTTCGATGGCACATATGGAGTTCAGGCCTGTCATCTAGGCGCGTGTATGTTATGACATTTGTGTTCGCCTCCTGACAGCTCCATTATGGTGTCACCACACATGGACATGAGGGTGGCCGTGCCTGCCCTGACATAGAACAAGCGAGCACAAAGATGTCACAAGTAAATCATCCTTAATGATGTGCAAAGGGTCAAAGCTAAGACACTGGAGAGCGAGAAGAGACAGTACAAGAGACTACAACAAGGAATATGCAGGATGTGTTATTATCTAATGCTGTATAGTATCATACTTAAAGAGTACCTGTCACCAAATAAACTTTTCTAAACTACCTCAGGCTATGTTGCCTAACTATTCCTAACACTTCTCCCACCCTTCAAAAAAAATAATTCAGAGCTTTAGAAAGCTGTGTATCATACCTTTCTTCTTGGTCACATAGTGCAATCTCCCTAGCAGGAGAAAGTGGGGGTTTCCCAGCAGGCATGACATGACTGAAGCCTGCTGGGGGACCACTTCCGCCATCACATTGTTGCAGTGCTGTGATGAATAGAAGACCTCAGGCTCTGTTCTGATTTCAATGAGGCTCGTTGCAGCTGTCAATCAAGCTCAGTGCAGAGAAGCACTTTCTGAGTTTGGTCTCCTGCCAGGCCGGGAAGAGACCAAACTCACTTTATTAACTGTGGCAGGGAACAGAACAGAGCCACCTAGTGGATGTTTTTTGCTATTACATTTTAAACATATTTATGTTGATAAATTTTAAAAGCAAGTGAATGGGAAAGTGTCTGCTAATTACACAAGGAATAATATATTAAAATATTTATTGGTGACAGGTACTCTTTAACACCAGTCTTTACACCTTGCAATATTAAACAATGTTGTTGGGGTTGGTGTGCATAAAGCATGGGTGCGACTATTTATAACTCCGGGGTCGTCTACTGGTGTACTGAACCTCGTGCCAGCTACACTTCCCACTGTGCCCCTACAAACTACAGATGTTGGGAGTTGTAATTCCGCAAGGGCTACCTTAGATATGCAAATTGTGACGGGCCACATTAGTAGGCATGTAATACACAACATGCTCCTCCCATTCACGGATGTAAATGTACATCCTGGTGCAGAGGTAATTTGCAAACCAGGACGTACATTTACATCCTGTACATGACCGCGAGCATCAGAGCGGTGCTCATATCATGCACTGCAGGACCCACTGGTAATGGCATACATCAGCAATCACGCATTAACCCTTTAGATGCCACGATCAATACAGATCACGACATCTGCGGCAATGTGCATGTTTATATGGATGATCGGATCACCCACGGTGCTGCCGTGGGGATCTGATCATCTAAGATGGCGTCCAGTGGTCCCCTCACCTGCCTCCGGCTGTCTCCAGGTGTCTTCTGCTCTGGTCAGAGATTGAGCAGACCAGAGCAGAAGATCCCCAATAATATTGATCAGTGCTATGCCCTGTGCATAGCACTGAACAGTGTTATCAATCAAATAATTGCTTTGGATAGTCCCCTATGGGGACACAAAAAGTGTTAAAAAAGAGTTTAAAAAATGTAAAAAAAATTTAAAAAGTTTTTGAAAAATTTGGAAAAATTACCACACTCAAAAAATAAGTTAATTGTCCCTTTTTCCCATTTTACATCGACGCATGCGCAAATGTCCGAACTATCAAAATATAATGTTAATGGTCCTAAATTAAAAAAAAAAAAGCCAGAGCCAGGGCTTTAAACAACAGCCGGGGCAGCCACGCCCCCTCCTATAGACTTGAGGGGGCGTGGCAAAGACGCCATCAACAGAGCGCATCGGTGACATCACGAGCCTCCGCCACTACACCTGATGCTCTAACGGACGTTGGGTGCATCAGGGAGATCATGGGGGGTCCCCAGCGGCGGGACCCCCAAGATCAGACATCTTATTCCCTATTCTGTGGGATAAGATGTCTAGGGGCGGAGTACCCCTTTAAGGGGTCTGGCTGGACTGTCACCTAAACTTTTCTGGGTCCTAGGCATGCCAGGGGGTTCCCATCATCTGTCCCTGGATCAGTTGCCCATTTCTAGTGAAGTG
Organism: Hyla sarda; assembly: GCF_029499605.1. Classification (NCBI taxonomy): domain Eukaryota; kingdom Metazoa; phylum Chordata; class Amphibia; order Anura; family Hylidae; genus Hyla; species Hyla sarda. The sequence continues at coordinate 11,023,817 of NC_079199.1, forward strand.
TGCAGCTAACTATAGTGAAGAAAGGCGTCTGCAGAGAGGAGCTGCTGTACTGAGCTGCCGTCTCATTCTGCGGTCTGCGATCAGGCTCCGCCCCCCTTTTTTCCGCTATTTCTTGATCTTTTTAAGATGTTTCCAATCTGTGATCACAGTTATGTAATGGCTCTCGAGGCAACACATCTGGCGCAGTTCTTATTTAGCTTCAATCTCTTTCCCTTGTAAATCTCCAGCACAGAAGAAGCATTTTACAACCATTCAGTGCGAGCCCCGCAGGGAAATAGATGTTATTTGTGATACTTGACCACCTCTGTATTTAAGACTGTTCATAGAAGGGTTTTCTGGAGAAGCCGTGTAAAGTCATTTTCCTTTGTAGAAACTTCTTGTCTGCTCGTGGCTTATTTACTTATCCTTGTCATCTTTGTTGGTGGCAGATACTGCGCAACAGTCTGACAACGGATGATGAACCAATGTGATGAACCAACGCCCAACAGACACAACTCTTGTTGTTTTGTTTAGTTTTTTGTCCATAAATAAACTGTCCCCTAATTTTTCTCCTCCGTGATGCAGTTTTCATGGCTTTAACGGAGTATCCTCTGATTTTTATTTATTTGACTGTGCTGTAAAGTTAGTGTAATTCATAATATAGAGTCTGTACCTGTGTTTCATGGTGGTCTCGCAATTCTTAGGTGATCTTTGCCCCAATGTTTATTTATTAACAGCATACAAAATGAGTGACGTCTCCATTTTTCCCAGGTTACAGTGCAGTCCGAGACATTACATCACTAGTCAAGTGTTCAGAGGAGGCCTGTCTGTGCTTCATTGGGAAGAATGACCGCTAGGTGGGAGATCATTCTGCTCGAATTTGCAATAGCTGGAGGCTCCCTGGTCAGAAAACACTGGTCTATTGCATTTGTCACGATGCCGGCTGGCAGGTAGTGGATCCTCTGTGCCAGAGAGGGATTGGCGTGGACCGTGCTAGTGGATCGGTTCTAAGTCACTACTGGTTTTCACCAGAGCCCGCCGCAAAGCGGGATGGTCTTGCTGCGGCGGTAGTGACCAGGTCGTATCCACTAGCAACGGCTCAACCTCTCTGACTGCTGAAGCTAGGCGCGGTACAAGGGAGTAGGCAGAAGCAAGGTCGGACGTAGCAGAAGGTCGGGGCAGGCAGCAAGGATCGTAGTCAGGGGCAACGGCAGGAGGTCTGGAACACAGGCTAGGAACACACAAGGAAACGCTTTCACTGGCACAATGGCAACAAGATCCGGCGAGGGAGTGCAGGGGGAGTGAGGTATAAATAAGGAGTGCACAGGTGAACATACTAATTGGAACCACTGCGCCAATCAGCGGCGCAGTGGCCCTTTAAATCGCAAAGACCCGGCGCGCGCGCGCCCTAGGGAGCGGGGCCGCGCGCCGGGACAGGACCGACGGAGAGCGAGTCAGGTACGGGAGCCGGGGTGCGCATCGCGAGCGGACGCCACCCGCATCGCGAATCGCATCCCGGCTGGAGGCGGTATCGCAGCGCCCCGGGTCAGTGGATCTGACCGGAGCGCTGCAGTGAGGAGAGTGTAGCGAGCGCTCCGGGGAGGAGCGGGGACCCGGAGCGCTCGGCGTAACAGTACCCCCCCCCTTGGGTCTCCCCCTCTTCTTAGAGCCTGAGAACCTGAGGAGCAGACTTTTGTCTAGGATATTGTCCTCAGGTTCCCAGGATCTCTCTTCTGGACCACAACCCTCCCAATCAACTAAAAAAAAGTTTTCCCTCTGACCTTCTTGGATGCCAGGATCTCTTTGACGGAGAAGATGTCCGAGGAGCCGGAAACAGGAGTGGGGGAAACAAGTTTGGGAGAGAAACGGTTGATGATAAGTGGCTTAAGAAGAGAAACGTGAAAGGCATTAGGAATACGAAGAGAAGGAGGAAGAAGAAGTTTGTAAGAGACAGGATTAATCTGGCACAAAATTTTGAAAGGACCAAGATAGCGTGGTCCCAACTTGTAGCTAGGGACACGGAAGCGGACATATTTAGCGGAGAGCCATACCTTGTCTCCAGGAGAAAAAATGGGAGGAGCTCTTCTTTTCTTATCCGCAAACTTCTTCATGCGTGATGAAGCCTGTAAGAGAGAATTTTGGGTCTCTCTCCATATGATGGAAAGATCACGAGAAATTTCATCCACAGCGGGCAGACCAGAGGGCAAGGGGGTAGGGAGGGGGGGAAGAGGGTGACGGCCGTACACCACGAAAAATGGGGATTTGGAGGAAGATTCAGAGACTCTGAAGTTATACGAGAATTCGGCCCAAGGTAGAAGATCTGCCCAGTCATCCTGGCGGGAGGAAACAAAATGTCGTAAATAATCACCCAAGACCTGGTTAATTCTTTCTACTTGTCCATTGGATTGAGGATGATATGCAGAAGAAAAGTTTAATTTAATCTTGAGTTGTTTACAGAGAGCCCTCCAGAATTTAGACACGAATTGGACGCCTCTATCCGAGACGATCTGCGTGGGCAACCCGTGAAGACAAAAAATGTGTACAAAAAATTGTTTAGCCAACTGAGGCGCTGAAGGAAGACCAGGAAGAGGGATGAAATGTGCCATTTTGGAGAATCGATCAACGACCACCCAAATAACAGTGTTGCCACGGGAAGGGGGTAAGTCAGTAATAAAATCCATACCAATCAGAGACCAAGGCTGTTCGGGGACAGGCAGAGGATGAAGAAAACCAGCGGGCTTCTGGCGAGGAGTCTTATCCCGGGCACAGATAGTGCAGGCTCGCACAAAGTCCACGACATCCGTCTCCAGAGTCGGCCACCAATAGAAGCGAGAGATGAGTTGCACAGATTTCTTGATGCCTGCATGACCTGCGAGATGGGAGGAGTGACCCCATTTGAGGATTCCGAGGCGTTGGCGTGGAGAGACGAAGGTCTTTCCTGGAGGAGTTTGCCTGATGGAGGCTGGAGAAGTGGAAATCAGGCAGTCAGGAGGAATGATGTGTTGCGGAGAGAGTTCAACCTCCGAAGCATCCGAGGAACGAGAGAGAGCATCGGCCCTAATGTTCTTATCGGCAGGCCGAAAGTGAATTTCAAAATTAAATCGGGCAAAGAACAGAGACCACCTGGCCTGGCGAGGATTCAGCCGTTGGGCAGACTGGAGGTAGGAGAGGTTCTTGTGATCGGTGTAAATAATAACTGGAAATCTTGATCCCTCCAGCAGATGCCTCCATTCCTCAAGTGCTAATTTAATGGCTAGAAGCTCTCGATCCCCGATGGAGTAGTTCCTCTCCGCCGGAGAGAAGGTCCTAGAAAAAAAACCACAAGTAACAGCATGCCCGGAAGAATTTTTTTGTAGAAGAACCGCTCCAGCTCCTACAGAGGAGGCATCAACCTCCAATAGGAAGGGTTTAGATGGGTCAGGTCTGGAGAGCACGGGAGCCGAAGAAAAGGCAGACTTGAGCCGTTTAAAGGCGTCTTCCGCTTGAGGAGGCCAAGACTTGGGATCGGCATTTTTTTTGGTTAAAGCCACGATAGGAGCCACAACGGTAGAAAAATGTGGAATAAATTGCCTGTAATAATTGGCGAACCCCAAAAAACGTTGGATAGCACGGAGTCCGGAGGGGCGTGGCCAATCTAAGACGGCAGAGAGTTTGTCTGGATCCATTTGTAGTCCCTGGCCAGAGACCAAGTATCCTAGGAAAGGAAGAGATTGGCATTCAAACAGACATTTCTCTATCTTGGCATAAAGTTGATTGTCATGAAGTCTCTGAAGAACCATACGGACATGCTGGCGGTGTTCTTCTAGATTGGCAGAAAAAATCAGGATATCGTCCAGATATACAACAACACAGGAGTATAAGAGATCATGAAAAATTTCATTAACAAAGTCTTGGAAGACGGCAGGGGCGTTGCACAGGCCAAAGGGCATGACCAGATACTCAAAGTGTCCATCTCTAGTGTTAAATGCCGTTTTCCATTCATCCCCCTCTCTGATGCGGATGAGATTATAAGCACCTCTTAAGTCCAGTTTGGTAAAGATATGGGCACCTTGGAGGCGATCAAAGAGTTCAGAGATGAGGGGTAGGGGGTAGCGGTTCTTTACCGTGATTTTATTAAGACCGCGGTAGTCAATGCAAGGACGTAGAGAGCCATCTTTTTTGGACACAAAGAAAAATCCGGCTCCGGCAGGAGAGGAGGATTTACGGATAAAGCCCTTTTTTAAATTTTCCTGGATGTATTCAGACATGGCAAGAGTCTCTGGGGCGGACAGAGGATAAATTCTGCCCCGGGGTGGAGTAGTGCCCGGGAGGAGGTCAATAGGACAATCATAAGGCCTGTGAGGAGGTAGAGTCTCAGCTTGTTTTTTGCAAAAAACATCCGCAAAGTCCATATAGGCCTTAGGGAGGCCGGTTACAGGAGGAACCACAGAGTCACGGCAAGGGGTACTGGGAACCGGTTTTAGGCAGTCCTTGAAACAAGAGGGCCCCCAACTCTTGATCTCCCCAGTGGACCAATCCAGGGTTGGGGAATGAAGTTGAAGCCACGGTAGTCCAAGGAGAATTTCGGAAGTGCAATTGGGGAGGACCAAAAGTTCAATCTTCTCGTGATGAGGTCCGATGCACATTAGAAGGGGCTCCGTGCGGAAACGTATGGTACAGTCCAATCTTTCATTGTTTACACAATTGATGTAGAGGGGTCTGGCGAGACTGGTCACCGGGATGTTGAACCTGTTGACGAGAGAGGCCAAAATAAAATTTCCTGCAGATCCGGAATCCAAGAAGGCCATAGTAGAGAAGGAGAAGGCAGAGGCAGATATCCGCACAGGCACAGTAAGACGTGGAGAAGCAGAGTAGACATCAAGGACTGTCTCACCTTTGTGCGGAGTCAGCGTACGTCTTTCCAGGCGGGGAGGACGGGTAGGACAATCCTTCAGGAAGTGTTCGGTACTGGCACAGTATAGGCAGAGATTCTCCATGCGGCGTCGTGTCCTCTCTTGAGGTGTCAGGCGAGACCGGTCGACCTGCATAGCCTCCACGGCGGGAGGCACAGGAACGGATTGCAGGGGACCAGAGGAGAGAGGAGCCGGGGAGAAAAAACGCCTCGTGCGAACAGAGTCCATATCCTGGCGGAGCTCCTGACGCCTTTCGGAAAAACGCATGTCAATGCGAGTGGCTAGGTGAATGAGTTCATGTAGGTTAGCAGGAATTTCTCGTGCGGCCAGAACATCTTTAATGTTGCTGGATAGGCCTTTTTTAAAGGTCGCGCAGAGGGCCTCATTATTCCAGGATAATTCTGAAGCAAGAGTACGGAATTGTACGGCGTACTCGCCAACGGAAGAATTACCCTGGACCAGGTTCAACAGGGCAGTCTCAGCAGAAGAGGCTCGGGCAGGTTCCTCAAAGACACTTCGAATTTCCGAGAAGAAGGAGTGTATAGAGGCAGTGACGGGGTCATTGCGGTCCCAGAGCGGTGTGGCCCATGACAGAGCTTTTCCAGACAGAAGGCTGACTACGAAAGCCACCTTAGACCTTTCAGTAGGAAACTGGTCCGACATCATCTCCAAGTGCAGGGAACATTGGGAAAGAAAGCCACGGCAAAACTTAGAGTCCCCATCAAATTTATCCGGTAAGGATAGTCGTAGACCAGAAGCGGCCACTCGCTGCGGAGGAGGTGCAGGAGCTGGCGGAGGAGATGATTGCTGAAGCTGTGGTAGTAGCTGCTGTAGCATCACGGTCAGTTGAGACAGCTGTTGGCCTTGTTGCGCTATCTGTTGTGACTGCTGGGCGACCACCGTGGTGAGGTCAGCGACAACTGGCAGAGGAACTTCAGCGGGATCCATGGCCGGATCTACTGTCACGATGCCGGCTGGCAGGTAGTGGATCCTCTGTGCCAGAGAGGGATTGGCGTGGACCGTGCTAGTGGATCGGTTCTAAGTCACTACTGGTTTTCACCAGAGCCCGCCGCAAAGCGGGATGGTCTTGCTGCGGCGGTAGTGACCAGGTCGTATCCACTAGCAACGGCTCAACCTCTCTGACTGCTGAAGCTAGGCGCGGTACAAGGGAGTAGGCAGAAGCAAGGTCGGACGTAGCAGAAGGTCGGGGCAGGCAGCAAGGATCGTAGTCAGGGGCAACGGCAGGAGGTCTGGAACACAGGCTAGGAACACACAAGGAAACGCTTTCACTGGCACAATGGCAACAAGATCCGGCGAGGGAGTGCAGGGGGAGTGAGGTATAAATAAGGAGTGCACAGGTGAACATACTAATTGGAACCACTGCGCCAATCAGCGGCGCAGTGGCCCTTTAAATCGCAAAGACCCGGCGCGCGCGCGCCCTAGGGAGCGGGGCCGCGCGCGCCGGAACAGGAACGACGGAGAGCGAGTCAGGTACGGGAGCCGGGGTGCGCATCGCGAGCGGGCGCCACCCGCATCGCGAATCGCATCCCGGCTGGAGGTGGTATCGCAGCGCCCCGGGTCAGTGGATCTGACCGGAGCGCTGCAGTGAGGAGAGTGTAGCGAGCGCTCCGGGGAGGAGCGGGGACCCGGAGCGCTCGGCGTAACAGCATTGAAGGCAGCACAGGTGGGATTCAATGGGTGGGGTGACTGATGTGTGGGATGAAGAAAAGGGACCTCACACTTACAAACCAGAAACTATGGGATTTGTAGTTTAAGAGAACGAACTCCAGGAAATAGCCAGTTCACAAAAAGATAGCTACAGTGTTATTGCGAACTCAGAACACAGTCATTTAGCCCCAAAACAAGCACAAATCCTTCCTAAGCATGTCCATTACTGTCTCGCAGGTAAGTACTAAAATCACCTTATGGTGGATAACCCTTTAAAAAAAACTGTGTTTCTTAGCATAGATGTTTTTTTATTGGCATTTTATCCTGTGTTCTCATTTCATGTGATTCTTTTATGTCATAAAAAAAAATTCCCACAATTTCTGGGGAAAAAAATTTTTTAAACTGCCACGGAGCCTTGTTTGGTGTTTTTTTTTTCACCCAGGATGCATTTTGTGGCTTTTATTTTTTTTATTTTTATTTTTTTTTAAATAGTGGATCTTAGTATAGGTGTATTTTTTTCCCATTACAAGTCAAGTGATTTATTCATATGACTCAGCATGTGACTCAAGAATTTCTATCAAAGAATTTGGGGAGGGAACACCAAATACAAACACTAAGCTTTTTATTGGCATCATTTTTTCTTACAAAACATGCCCTACCCTCAGCATCATGCAATTTTGGAACACTAGCCCTGAGCTTAAAAACGTAAAAAATAAAAATAAAAAAAACAGGAAAAGAAAAAGCACCATGTAGGTGTGGAGTTTCATACTTACCTATTGACCCCCAGATAATATCTGGCCACAACATTTTTGTCCCAAAAAAGCACCATAAAGCAAGGATGATGTTTTTTGGGGATTTTTTTTTTTTTTAAAAGCCAAGTGGAATCCCATCCTATATGTGCACATAAAAAATTCCTTTAATTTGTTATCATTGAAACCTTAAAGATGCTGAAATATTCTCAATTACTTGACAGTCATAGGAAAGTGTGAAAAAGTTATTAACACAAAATATGCTGCTGAAATGTTTGGTCCTGTGAATCTCACCATTAGACAATGTCCACACACAGTATTTTCGTCCTTATATTAGTCCTTATGGCTTTTTACCAAACAGCAGGTGTGGAACCAACAAGGAAAAAAGTTTTCATTATATTTTTTTTAGTCAGTTTCACTTCTAGTTTGGATAAGACAGTGACCAAAATGAGGATGAAAAAGTGTGAACAAGATCTTTGCTATTGAAGTTTTATGCTGGAAACAAGGGTCAAATTATCTGAATTTTGGATTACTACATGCCAGACCTAAGGAATCTCATTGCATAGCTCAACATTTTTTGTGTAGCCATAATGTAATGCTTGGTTAAACCTCTGGGGGCACTGCAGGGGGAATAAAGCACTTGCTGAGAGTTATTTTATTTTGGGGTGATGCTACTAACAAGAAGGTGTTTTCGAAATGGACAACACTATGTACTAAACCGGTCTAATAATTATTATAACCTTAGACTACACTAGTCAGTCTAAGAATGCACCAAATTCATCGCACCAGATATAGTTTGGCCTACCCTGCACCAAAATTGAACACCAAAATTTTTAATTTAAATATTATATCACACCCCCTTCCAAACTAGACCATGCCCCTTCCCCACAAAGCCACACCCACTTGTCTTGAGAGATGTGAAAAGTGTCAAAAATAAGATGCACCAATCTATGCCACAGTACGTCAGATTTTGGTGGTTTCTACATGTTTTAGGCAAAAACACTTCAGAAGATCTGTCCCCTTTTCATTTCTATAAGGGGTTTGATGTTATCTCTGAGGCTCATAGCCCAAAGAATGGCTGTTTGTAAAGGAAACATTTAAAATTCCAGCCGTAACATTAAACTGTTTAGTAACAAAAACTGTTCCCCCATTGAATTCAATGGAATTTGATGTGGAAAAAATTCTTTGTTTCTGTCTTTTATTTTTTTCATTAATAAAACGACCAATATTGGTCTCCAACCTATGACTACAACTTCCAGCATACAAATGTCAGAGTTGTAGTTACAGAGCAGCTGCCGAGCCACAGGATGGAGACCACTGTATTACAGTATTAATGCATTACATTTAGGCTACACAAAGATCAAGCACATTTCGATTTTAAATGGGCGCTGTCAGATTTAAAAACTTTTCATATGTTGTACATCTTGGCAAAACATTATCCTTTATAATATTATACTTCATAATAAAATGTTATCTCATTTTATAGAAATCATGGCTAATAAAAAAAAGACCACTAGGGGTCCCCATACCATCCAGAACACTATCCTGTCGGGCAGCAGCATCATCTTTGTCCCAGCTAAAGCACAGGCCGGGACAAAATCCAGGAAATGATGGCAGAACTAGCACTCCTCTGTCCTCAATCCTGTCCTATCAGACTGCAGCAGGAAAACAGAGAGGAGGGGGTTACAGAGCAGCCTGCAGTGATTAGATGAAGAGAACCAGCACAGCACAGCAGAGTCAGGAAGGAAATATTTGCATGGTGAGTGAGGGCGGGCTCAGTGCTTGCCTCAGACACACCCCTTCCTGAGCAGTGGATATCAGAATGAGTGAGCAGCAGAACAGAGGGATTTGTGTGCCAAATACAGAAGCTAGACACATAATGAAGACATGTAAAGAATCTGCATGACATAGTGAGTTACACATAGAAGCATTATTTTTTTTCTGTGATATGACAGGTACACTTTAAGGCCATTACTTGCAAACCCCCCTCTATTGATTCTTCCTCCGTTCGCTGTGTTAATGTTTAAAACACATAGGACATAACAAGAAATTTGTTTTCATACAACAAAAGGAATCAAGATTAGTAGATGTGGAAAAAGTGACCTTTGGGATGAATGGCATTACTGAAGAGAAGATGATGTAATGCCTGTGGCGCCATACTGAACCTCAGCAGAATGTCATGGTTCACTAATCTTATATTATACAAGTCATCGTCACATTGGTACAAGGGCAAATCAAGAGTCCTGACATAGGAAAACAATACCCTCAGGTACAATGAAGATAACCTTACACCAAAACAAGTGTCTCAGAAGTGCTCCATACTGCTCTAATCCAACGTGTTTCTGATACACTGAGGCATTGGTGTGGACCAGCCTCATACATGGGCAAAAATGTCTCCATTCCCTTAGCCCTTCCATAGTAAGGGCTCATTCACAGCGTATTTAATGCTGCGGATCTGCCAACTATGGTCCCCTACAGGGTGCCTCCAGATGTGCCTGCTCGGAGCGGCAATCCACCGCTACGAGCAGACACACTACTGCGATGTGCGAGTCACCACACGCATGCGCTGTGTACTTGCACTCATCATGGCCACTCCCCCTGCTCCCTGAGCTAGGCCGAGAGCAGCCGTGATGTGTGCGAGTATACTGAGCATGTGCGCGGCAACTCGCACATCGTAGTGTGTCTGCTCATAGTGGCGGATTAACACCCCGAGCAGGCACATAGGAGGCACCCTGTAGGGGACCATCGTCGGCAGATCTGCAGCGTAAAATACGATGTTGATCCAAGGGAGATGTTGATCCAAGGGAGAACTGTCACTGATGATCTCAGGTCCTGACACCATACCATTGGTAGAAGCCTTAGAGTCCTGCCCCCTGGTGGGCTGAGGAACTCCAGCCTAGCTGTTCACATCATTCCCAAAAGTCATGAATCGTGAAGCGAGTGTGCTAAGAAGTAAGATTGCAATCATGTTACCATAGAGGAACGTCTGAACAATTATTTCACTTATAAAGAACCTCTACCCCCAGTGGTGTGGAGGATGGCAGCATTATATAGCTATATTTTGGCATACATGCATTGGCCACAGTCTGTCCTACCTGTAATAGTGCCGGGGCTTGTGGCGCCATTTACTGGGATACCCCAGGTCAGAACCCAATATACTATAATACAGAAGTATTTCAGCATAATTCCTCTAGCTGGATTAAAATTAGAGTAAAAAAAAGTTGTTTTGTTTTTTCTCTTCACCTTTGAAAATCCATAACTCTCTACATTTTTTACCTGCAGACCCATATAGGGGCTTGTTTAATGCAAGACCAGTTTTACTTTGTAATGACATAATTCATTTTATCACAAAATCTACGGCAAGACCAAAAAGAAATAAAAATGTGTGTGGCAAAAGTAAACAAAAAAAAAGCAATTTTTTTACATTTTGGGGGCTTCTGTTTTATGAATAACATGACAGGTTATCTTTATTCTGAAGGTCAACTTGATGACAACACAACACATATCCCGTTTTTTAAGTTTTTGTTTAATTTTACTACTTTAAAAAAAATTGAACTTTTTGTAAGAAAATAAATATGCCTAAAATTGTCCTCTTCTGACCCATGTAACTCATTTATTTTTTATCATACGTGGCTATATGAGAGTTGTATGAAATCATAATTCATATATTGTTTTCTTTATTTATTATTATTATTATTATTATTATTATTATTAAAGGGGTACTCCCGTGGAAAGCCTTTTTTTTTTTTTTCTTAATCAACTGGTGCCAGAAAGTTAAACAGATTTGTAAATTACTTCTATAAAAAAATATTAATCCTTCCAGTACTTTTTAGGGGCTATATACTACAGAAGAAATGCTTTTCTTTTTGAATTTCTCTGATGTCACCACCACAGTGCTCTCTGCTGACCTCTACTGTCAGTGTTTGGAACTATCCAGAGCAGGAGAAAATCCCCATAGAAAACATATGCTGCTCTGGACAGTTCCTAAAATGGACAGCAGAGGTCAGCAGAGAGCACTGTGGTCATGACATCAGAGAAATCCAAAATGAAAAGCATTTCCTCTGTAGTATACAGCCCATAAAATGTATTGGAAGGATTAAGATTTTTTAATAGAAGTAATTTACAAATCTGTTTAACTTTCTGGCACCAGTTGATTTAAAAAAAAAAAAAATTCCACGGGAGTACCCCTTTAATAATAATTAATTTTGAATGTATTCAATGTTTGTCTATAAAACAAAATAAAAATGCTACCCATTTTTGGAATCTTATTACCCACAGAATAAAGTGATATTCTTATGTCTTTTACTTAGCAAATGATTTTATGGCAATTCTTCTTTGGCAACAAATAAAGGGGAATTGCAAAAATGTAAATTAAATTCTTCCATCATAAAAGACAGAACTTTCAGGGCATACCAGAAAATGAAATTCCAGCAATTCCATTTTGTCTATTTGCACTACACACATTCTGAAGCACTCGCTTTTATGCAATTTCTTGAAAACATCATTGCAGTGTCGCATACAGTAAGGAACAGAGCAGCCTTATTCTCACTCCAGCCACTGTCCTTACCTTCTTGGATAATCCACCCTTAACTGCAGCCCCCAACTGGGCGACTGTCCCTACACTGATGGGTTTCTAAAAGGATATCAGACAAATCAGGTTAGAACCAGACAGAAATGACTAGGACTGAAAAATAATAGAGAAATACAATTCTGAAACAGGCCAGGAGTCTAGAACCAAGAGAGACAAAGCAGTACAAAATCAGAACTAGTGGCAATACTAAAAAACAGGCAAGGGTCAAAACAGGAGACATAATACTAGGTCCAAAAAGGCAGGCAAGATCAGAAAATCAGTATGGGTCAGGATCCAAGAATGTAGAGAGAACAGGAACGCTAGTGACGGAATAAGACCACAATTACAGGCATCTATGACCAACAGACACCTATTAAAATGTTTTGCCATTAAGGAGGTCTGTCAAGGAGATGATCAGTGTCACTCCTTAAAAAATAGAAAAGTGAAAATAAATAAATTAATTATAACGATAATAATATTAATAATAAAAATTTGAATCCTGCATTAAATTAAACTCTGCTGAATTTCTCACAAACAACCCTGGGGAAGATAAAGTCTCCAATTCCTACGAACCCCTATACTGATAAAGCTTTTCCATCATCATTCGTAAGATGAGAATGAATTAAATATTTACACCATTTTCCAGATTCCTTGTGAACAATTGGTCTTTAGGTACCATTCAACAACATTTTCAGCCTTTAGATAGCCCGCTGCCCTGTATGTAATGATTAATGTCATAAAATCCTATTAAATAATGAAGATACGTCATTGCGCTATAAAGCCGTTCTTCTCGCATAGACTTAAAGATCCATTTTGGCAGCGTCTACGAGTTGGCACCAAATTATAATTGCTATCATAAGTGAGAGCCCATCAATTCATGCTTCAAGAATTATCTATTTGAGAAATGGTCATATTGAGTTGGGAAACTAAATAATTATGCCCTTATAGGAGGATTTATGAACCTGGTTCAACTACTCTTTTGTAAAAGCATACAAGAATAATGAAGCACCCTATTCAGTTAATAGGAAGAAAATGAAATTCAGATTCCATTTTGGCTTAATTAAATGTTAATTTCATGGTTGGGTGAAAATAATGCTTCTCCCTCACATTTTTTTTTATTTCCCTAGAATAGAAAATATATTCTGCTTAGAAATTATTTTGTAGTGTTTGCTGCTTGCTTTGGAATCACTCGCTGGCCATACTATTGGGCATCCAAGGAGCCGGTGAAGCTCGTAGCTTGTCCTTGTCCGTTAGAACGAGCAAAACAATCAAAGGGCATTTACCACCTATAGGCAAAGCTTTAGAATGACGGTTAATGAATTTATCAAGCTGTTTCTTGGCCAAGAGGCTACAAGATATAAATGCTCTTAAAGGGGAGCTCCAGTACATAATATCTTATCCCCTATTCATAGGAAAGGGAATAAGTGTCTCATTGTGGTGGTTTTTTGTGCCACCAATTTTACTTTCTTATGACATCAATCATTTCATCACAAAATCTACGGCGAAACAAAAAATATATTTGTGGGGTAAAATTGAAAGGGGCTTCTGATTCTACACAGTGCACTTTTCAGTAAACATGGCACCTCATATTTATTTTGTAGGTCCATACAATTAAAATGATACTCTACTTATAAAGGTTGGATTTCTTCTTTGAAAAAATTATCATGTTTAAAAATGTCCTCTTCCAACCCCTATAACTTTTTTTATTTTTCTGTATACAGGGATGTGTCAGGACTCATTTTTTGCACCGTGATCTGTAGTTTTTTTTATCTGTAGCATTTTTGTTTTGATGGGACTTATTGATCGCATTCAATTCTGGACTTTGTTATTTTATTTACGTATACACCGTTGACCGTGCAGTTAAATTAAGGTTATATTTTTATAGTTTGGACATTTACACATGTGGCGATACCACATAGGTTTAAGTTTATTTGTGTTAACTTTTTTTATTAAAATAGGAAAAGGGGGTGATTCAAATTTTTATTAGGGAACAGGTTAAATTACATTTATTAACTTTTTTTTTACACTATTTTTTAGTTCCCATAAGGGACTATTACATGCAATCTTCTGATTTCATACACTGTTTAATGCTATGCCAAAGCATATATCAGTGTTATCGGTGCTCAATTTATTCAGCCTGCTGAGGCTGCCTGGAGCATTGGAGCATCGATCGGAATGCGAGGAGGCAGGTAAGGGCCCTCCAGCCCCCTCCCCTCAGCTGATTGGGACACCACATTTTCACTGCCTTTCAGGCTGCATAATCAACTGTGATTGTGGCATCTAAGGGGTTAATGCCAGACATCACGACGATTGGATCACCCAGCTATGGTGCAGGCTCAGCTCCTGAATCTGCGTCATAGAAGGGGAGAGGGATAAGGGCATCCTTAAGTGGTTAAACTCCTTCCATGCTGGGCTGAGCTGTACTTGCGGCTGTCAGTTGCGGGCACAGCTTAGTGCCGACAATGTAAGGTTTGCATGAGACAAACATGGCAATGTTCGAAAGTTCAGCAAGCCCTTAACTCCCCAAAGTTCGTATTGAAATCAGGTTTGGGGTCTTGGTTCACTCAACTCTAGTCCCTATCTTATTTTTTTTTTTTTTTGCACTTTATGATAAAACTGATGTGTTGATTTTTCTGTGCTACAATATGATTAAAATGATTCCCATGTTTACAAAGCTTTTTTTATTATTATACTACTTTCCAAAAAGTCTAACTTTTTTAACAAAATGGCTTTGCTTAAAATTGTCCTCGACTGACCTTTACAACGTTAAATTTTTCCAAATACGGAGCGTAATAAAGACTCATTTTATTATCTGTACCATCTTTGCTTGGATGGAACTTTTTGATCACTTCTTGTTTATTTTATTTCTGCTATGTGACATGACCAAAAAATAAGTAATTCTGGCTTTTGTAATTGTCACGATCACACCCTATCGGTCCAGCCAAGACATTAGAGAGAGTGTGATGGTGCAAAGGTTAAGGCCACCAGACCTCTGGGTATACACTACTAGTCCCAGCAAGTCACCAAATTAACCCTTAGATAAATGTGTTTCCACCAGAGCTGCCTTCAGAAAGGTGAGCTCATATATTTAGAGATGAAACACCAGAGCTGATTAATTAAACATTTAATCTGATAAAAGGTATCACAGTGCTGACTATATAAAAATACTGAAACAAATGACATATAGGTATAAAAATATATAAAAGAGTTTTGCAAGACAAGTTCAGAAAACAAAAATGAAGTTCTTACAGCATGATGGTATAGCCGTCCTTTGTTAGATGAGAGCTCTTGTCAGCTTTTGGCACAGCCTTGAGCAACAGTTGAGTCCAGCATTTTAAGTCTTCTCTGCTTCCTTGGAGGGAAACTCCATTCCCCCCCTCCCCTCTGATCCCACCAGGTGGGGCATCTCTCTTCCTGACCCCTTATCTGTTTGATTATATGATGGGACTAGAGTGCCCCTTACATCCTGCTGCTTCAAAAGAGCCTTTGACTTCAAAGGAGATGTAAACAAACAGCCAGACCCCCAATAAAATGCAATACACAAAAAGGATACACCGTCTGAATGACCTCTCACCCATGTCTTGGATAATACATCACACACAGTTATAATTATAATACACATATAGGATTTTAATAATCAGGCCTGACAGTAATTTTTTGATTTTATTTTTCCACAAATTTTAGACAGTTTCGACAATTCATTTCTGACACTCATGAGTTAAACGGCAATAGTCAGATATTAAAGAGTACCTGTCATCAAGCTATATTTTTTAAACTAACTCAGATTATATTCCCTAACTACTCCTAACACCCCTCCTGCCTTTAAAAAAAAAAAAAAATTCTGGCTTTAAAAAGCTGTGTATCACACCTTTCCCTTTGCTTACATTGTGTGAGCTCCTTGCAGGAGAAAATGGGCGAACACCACCAGGCGCAATGTCACTGAAGCCTGTGAGAGCTGTGCCTTACCATGCCCCACATGCACTTCCTGAGTTTGGTCTCCTGCTAGGCCGGGATGAGACCAAACGAACTGTCTGACTTGCGGCAGGGAACAGAACAGAGCCACCTAGTGGCTATTTTTCAATCACATTAAAAACAAATAAAGGTTGAGAATTTTACCAGCAAGTAAATAGCAAATTGTCTTATAATTACATAAGGAACACTATATTAAAAGTTTAGTTTGGTGACAGGTACTCTTTAACATTACATTTTAATATTCCTGACAATTCTGCATTATCGGAAAGGGACATTGGGTGACAAAGCCAACATGTTGGGTGGTCATTGCCACTGCAATGATACACTGTATCTGCCACCATCACCTGAACCTTCAGGTTGGATAAATAAGGAATATTATAGGGATCCTTTAGGACAGTGATCTCCAAACTGTAGACCTCCATCTGTTGCAAAACTACAACTCCCAGTATGCATGTTGAGGGTTGTGGTTTTGCAAAAGATGGAGGTCTACAGTTTGGAGACCACTGCTTTAGGAAGTCTTTTACTTTACACGCAGCAGCTAGTGATGGGTGAACCTCATGAAATTCGGACATCAAATTAATTTTGGATTCAACAACTGATTCAGATTCGATCCTACACTCTCTGGGTTTGGTGCAGAGCGCCAAGCCCAAGGAATGTGAGGAGTTAAGTTGCAATGCATTGCATTTGTAGTGCTTGACATTGACTCTCTTAGTTGTCTGTAGGGCGTCAGGCCCAAAGAAATCAATTAACAGCAAGCCAGGGATGCATAAAGCATCCTGGAAGCGAATCACCAATAATTTGGATTTGTAAAGTTCACAAAGAATCTGATACCTTCCAAATCATTTTACTCATCACTAGCAGAAACTTAATATAATACGTATCATGCTAATAGAGATAAATGTATAAATTGTACAGCTATTGTAACAATCACATTTGTTTAGTCTTTGCATGTTGCCCTCTGTTCACTTATGAGTTACAGGCCCGGGCCAATCAGCAGTTGAGGAAGGGTATTTGATTCCTCCTCAGTCTTCTGGCTCTTGATTTTAGCTTTGTGCTGATCTTAGTCTTGTCTGTTTCAGTTCTGACTTGTTAGTTTGCTTTTGCCATGGATTTTTAGTTTTGACCTGTTTGTCAAGTTTTTAGCCTTGTCCTATCTGTTTTGTGATCTGTTTGTACTTGTAGGCTTTATTCTGTCCAGCTTGAGTTTGTTACCTGTATCCTGACTTATATTCTGATTTGTTTGTGTTTTGTACTCCACCACTGCACAGGTCCTGATCCATTGCTTTTTGCTTTGCCCCTTAGCCTGGTGTGTTGTACTTTTGTGTTTAGTCTTGTTGTGTTCCTGTACTTGTCTGTTTTGTAATCTGTCTGTACTTGTAGTTTTTATCCTGTCTAGTTTGAATCAGTTTCCTGTATCCTGACTTGTTTGTGTTTTGCACTCCACCACGGCACGGATCCTGATCCATTGCTTTTTGCTTTGCCCCTAGCCTGGTGTGTTGAATTTTTGTGTTTAGTCTTATGTGATCCTATACTTGTGTATAGGGCATTTAGCCTCAACCTTATGTTGTTTTTTCCTTCCTCTGTATCAACACAGTAAGGTTTTATGTTGAACGTGATGGACAAATTATGTGATGTAAATTATGTTACATTATCCTGATGTGTATAGTGTCCTGACTTTAGTTAATCTGTTTAATAACCTGTTTATAACCCTTTTATAAATCAGTTTTTAACCTGTTTATTGTTTTGACTTGTTATGCTCCTGCATCTTCTATAGCCTAGGGACTGCCATCCAGTTGGGGATCTGCTGTATAGGGCGATAGGCAGAGAAAGGAGATCTGGCTTAGATCAAGGCTGCACTATTCCCTGCTCAACTTTGTTGTTTAGTGCATTTTGCAATTGTTAAGGAAAATAATTGATCAAAGCACTAATTTTAGAGATGGGCATGGAGGCTGTAGGGGAAGTGGAGGCCTGGATTGAGCCTAGGGATTTATATGTATGTTGCTTTGCTCAAAATATGTAATCCAGTAAAGTTTACATGGTTGCCATCTCATAGTCTTGATGTATTGTGATTTATTTTTATTTTTAGAGATAAATACTCCAAAAAAAGTTGCTGTGAAGTGTTCATTAGAGGCTGAGGCTGCATATAGCTTGGAGGTCACGGCGTATAATTTCATGATTTTATTTATGCTCAGCCAAATGTTGCCTTATAACCCCAGCCTTAATGGAGATAGATCCTGACGAGTTGCAATTTTCAATGATAAGTTTTATAATCTGAATATCACTGGTTGGTATTTCACCCATGTTCAGTCTGCACTAAATGTCATATCTATACGCCTTCTGCCCCACTTTAATGTGCAAATGAGGCAGCCAATAACCAGAATATCATTCAACCAAGCAGACAATTACATGCCTTTGTTTTCTAGATTAAAGACATGTCTGATTCATGGCATTTGTATTCTTTTCACTCTGTTCCCATGAAAACAAACAAGGTAATTCACTGATTAGCTTATTGTCTGAAAACGGAAACATGGAGGGGAATATAATTACACTGGCTTTTCTAGGGATTTATAGGACCTATACCTACACCCAGATTCCCTCCTGGATTTATCATTGCTGGATAGATGGCATGAATACAATAGAACATAATAGTCACCAGTGTATAGAAGAGGCAGCACCAGGGGGTTACTGTGTGAATGAGAATAATGAACATAAAAACATTTAAAAGAATTAAAAAAATCATGAAGATATCAATAGGTAACATTTTTTGAAAATCATAAAATATTTTGAAAAAATAAAAAAAAATTGTCACAGTGGCCTTATGAGTTAAATAATTGCACTGCACTGTGGAAGAGAAATGATGCAGCATGGCTGATTTTTCATCATCCAGGCACAAAGGAGGAGAAGGGAGGAGGTGCTACCTACCTACCTAGAAAATGAATTACCTACCTGGTGACCTGCCCAGCTACATACCTACCTACTATCTACTTGTTGTCCTACGTACCTCCCAACCCACATACTTACTATACTTACCTAGCTACCTACCTACATACCTACCAAACTACCTATTTACCTACCTATCTTTCTACCTACCTAGCTGAATGCATACCTACCTGGTGACCTACCTAAATACCTACCTAGTAATCTACCTATTTACATACCTACCTGGCGACCTACCTACCTACATAGGTACCAATATAGATTGCTGCCTACCTACCTACCTGTATTTGGCCTTTGTATACTGGTGTTATTGGAATTGTTGATCTGTGTATAGTGGTTTTTACTCTGCAATTGTATGTATGATATTATACTGTCTCTGTATGGTGGTATAATTTGTTCTAATATACATGTTGTTGAGGGATCCGTGCAATGTAAAGTATAGGACAGTGGTCTACAACCTGCGGACCTCCAGATGTTGCAAAACTACAACACCCAGCATGCCCGGACAGCCGTTGGCTGTCCGGGCATGCTGGGTGTTGTAGTTTTGCAACATCTGGCGGTTTGCAGGTTGTAGGCCACTGTTAGAGAAAGTTGTACTCACCTGTCCCCGCCGCTCCGGACCGTCACCGCTCATCACCGCTGCCCGGGATGTCGCCGTCCATCGCTGTCGCCGCGTCCCCGAGGTGTCCCCGACTCTCCGGCAAGGCCTCTGCTTCCCCGGCAACCGCGCTCTCCGTCGCCGCCATCACGTCGCTACGCATGCCGCTCCTATTGGATGACGGGATGGTGTGCGCAACGGCGTGATGACTTCGATGGAGAGCGCCGACGATGGAGGGATCCCGAAGAGGACGCGCCGGAGCCCCGAGGACAGGTAAGAGACATCACCGGAGCTCACGGGGCACCGTAAACGGCTATCCGGTGGCAGCTGAAGCAGTCAGCGCTGCCGGATAGCTGTTTATGCGATGGCCCCGACATAAAAAAGCATCGTATGTTGATGCTGCCTTCAACATGCGATGGCCTCTGAGAGGCCATCGCATGTTGAAATTATCGTATTTCGGGGCCATCGTAGGTCAAGGGGTCACTGTAGTTTCTAGGTGATTAGTCGCCCTAAATAGACAGCGAGCAAATTGTAGGGACTTATGTCATTGAGAGAGAGATTTGTCAATGTTTAAATCTTTCTCCCATTTGGTCATGTAGTAATGCTGGGTCCTGTTGCTTCGCTACTTGTAGAAGAAATTATTCCACCAGTCACGTGTGGAATAAAAGCACTTTAATTTTGCACGAATTACATTTATCTTTATATATATATTCTATATAGTGATTCTATATAGTGATATAAGGTCACGATGAACCATGACCCTAGATAAAGACAACCTATGCGTTCTTTCACTGCGACCCACGATGGAACGTTCTCGGGAAAAATGTCCTACAGAGAACTCCTGATGTAGCTTCTCTGAATATAATTGCATTTTTACACGTGTTGAAATATTCATCATGAAGAGTTCAAGTCCTATCACAGTAAT
This sequence comes from Hyla sarda, assembly GCF_029499605.1. Lineage (NCBI taxonomy): Eukaryota > Metazoa > Chordata > Amphibia > Anura > Hylidae > Hyla > Hyla sarda. The sequence goes on from NC_079199.1 coordinate 11,044,107, forward strand.
GAAAGGCCGCTGCTCATTCTTATGGTGGTTTTTATTAGATGACTCTTGCTTGTACTCTCGGGTCATGTAGAGCCAAGTTAGGAATCTCACTATTCTTCATAGACAAATTTGAGAACTTTTCTTAGCAATTTTATAGGAATTATTCAAGAGAGTGCTAAAAAATATTCATGGTGGCAAGTAAGGTCAACATATTTTACTCAGAAGGTACGTAGTAAGGATTGACTAAATGTGTGTGTTTCCATAGACTCTTCACGATGAATCTTAATGTAGTAAAAAAATCAAGAATCAGTGACTTTTGTCTTAAATGTCTTGGAATAAAGAACATTGCGATAGCCAATAGGCATCATCGAGGCTGTCAATATGACCATAGGCAAGCATGACATTACCAAAAAGTATGGCTTTACCCTAAAGGCTTGGTAGCAGAAAATTCTATTTCATCCTATTCTGAAGACATTAAAGCGGTACTCTGCTCCTAAACATATATCCTTTGGATAGTGGATAAGATGTCTGATCGCAGGGGGTCTGATTTCTGGGACCCCCCATGATCTCCAGGCGGCCAGTGACAGCGGTATTCAGAACACGGAAGCTTGGAGCTTCCGTGTTTGTGACGTCACACCATACCCCCTCCATTCATGTCTATGGGAGGGGGCGTGACGGTTAGTACATAACCATCATGTCTCCTCCCATAGACATGAATAGAGGGGGCGTGACTGCTGATGTTGTCATCCTGCACGGAGGGGAGTTCGCTCTGTGAACAGGATGATAAGTGTGCCACACCGGAGATCATGGGGGGTCCCAGTGGCCGAACCTCCGTGATCAAACATCTTATCCCCTATCCTCTGTATAGGAGATAAGATGTTTAGGAGCGGAGTAGCCATTTAAGAAATATTTATATAGAAATAAAAATTTTTACAGCATAATCTTATCAGCAGATCAGCAGCTTTGTAGTTCCCCGGGGTCTGGCAGGGTACAAACTGGTACAATCTGGCCCTCAGAAATGGTGAACACGTCACATCATCAGTGGAATTGCATCTCCAATTCATAAGCCAACAGTCTTATGATGAATTCTCAATATAAGACCTAAACCATTAGGACTGACAATCGCACCTGGCCAGGCTCTGCACGTTGCGCTTTGCTCGGTTCGGACTTTCAGGCCTGGGCCAATTAACAGCTGAGGAGGGGTATTTGATTTCTCCTCAGCCTTCTGGTTCTTGATTTTAGTTTTGTCTGTTATGCAGCATTCAACCAGCAAACATATTATGACATTACTCAACCAATTCATAGTAAATGGGTGCCAGCGTCCCAGCATCCACATCCCAGCACTCCAGATAAGGTGCAAATGGACAGAGTTTAAGAAACTGATTGGGATTTAATGCCAAGCCAGAAATTTCTCCAGAACAGGAGAGAAATATTCTGCAGAATTGTTGCCCCTCGTCAAAACAGAGCAGGGTGTTCTGGCTGTAGTATAAGCTACCTCAAAAGGTGGTGTGATTGAGCTGCTTTGCATATTCCCTCTTCCCAGAATGCCCAGTGGAGTGCTAATGCCCTTTGAATCTCCACATACAAGTAATGGTGTCTCCACAAGGAGAAATCTTACCCCATTTACCTAGACGGAGGCCTCTTACTATTTAAGCAAGAACACCCTGTTAGAGCAAACAAACCTAAAAAACAGCAATATCTGCAGATAGTTCCTCTTTCTTTCTTGAGATCTGTGCTTGTTTTGGGGCTAAATGGCTGTGTTGTGAGTCCACCATAACGCTGCTGCTTTCTTTTTGTGAAATGGCTATTTTCTGTTAGAGTTCCCTCCCTCCAACTACAAGTCCCAGGATCCCTAGTTTGTAAGTGTGAGGTCACTTTTTTCCCTCCCTCCCACACATCAGCCACCCCACCCATTGCAGCACACCTGAGCCATTTGTGCTGTTTGTGAAACTACAATTCCCAACAGCCCTATGGAGAGTGATCTCTCTTCCAACCAGTGGTTGCTCCTCCCTTTGAAGCACAGACACGCTGCCTTTCAGCACCTGACTAGTGATATAATGTCTCGGGCTGCACTGCAACCTGGGAAAAATTTAGTCATTTTGCATGCTGCTAAAAACATTGGGGCAAAGATCATATAAGAATTGCGAGACCAGCCATCAAACACAGGTACAGACTATATATTATGAACTACACTAACTTTAAAGCCCCTGTAGCATGGTCAAATAGAAAACATTATTGGAATACCCCTTTAAGGTAATTATCAGAATCTACAGGTCCATAATTTACGAATTAAATGTTTTACCTGTATTATGGAGTAATCCTTTTAGAGCACATCTACAACATGCACCATGATCTAAGGCTTCTCAGCAACAGTTATTAAACTAACAGGTCATTATTGTACTTTATGTTCATGAAGTGCAGCCCGCTAGCCACGTCACGGCCTCCTGTAAGTAGTGGGTCCCTAACATCCCTAGCATAAAATGGCACCACCAATGCAACACCAGTGCCCATAGGGGGAACGGCCCACTTGCAGAGCAGCCCCAATGCCGCCCAAACCAGACCCCCCACAGGTATGGCGCCGTGGCAGCAATGGACGCCGCACAGCATTGCACCAGTGTGAACAGGTGTAAAAGCTCACTTACCATGTGCTCCCAGTCAAAGACTGGTAGACTGCCAGAAAGAATAAGCCTATGCAGCTTCCTGCCAATTTATATAGGCATGTGCTGAGGGGGAGGGGCAGACACGGTCACACATCTATAACATGCACAACGATCTAAGGCTTCTCAGCAACATTCATTAAACTAACAGGTCGTTAGTGTAATTTATGATCATGAAGTGCAAGCCCGCTAGCCACGTCACGGCCACCTGTAAGTAGAGAGTCCCCAACATCTCTAACATAAAATGGCGCTGCACCAAGCGGCGACCACCACCGCCACAACACCGGTGCCCACAGGGGGAAAGACCCACTGGCAGAGCAGCCCCAATGCCACCCAAATCGGACACCGTACAGCATGGCACCAGTATGAACAGGTGTAAAAGCTCACTTACCATGTGCTCCCAGTCAAAGACTGAGAGGAACATTGTACAGTAGCAGTATTGTACAGTAGCCCTATGTGGTGGCCTACTAAGTGCTGTCTCCTTCATTTGTAACTGTAGGGACTCCACGTGCCGCCATACTAAAAGTCATAGCAGCCAAAATCTCAACTCTGAGATTTATCAATAGTCATATAAATGAAGACCCAGTCTGAAATCGAACACGTAGAGACGCTGCTGCACACTGGGTGGGACAGTTGCCAAGGTAACCATTCAATGCCCGGCAGGTATTTTGCATATTAATTATAATAGAACAAATATCCGAAACCTGCTGGACATCGCGTGGTTGCCTTGACAACCGTCCCTCCCGATGCCCAACAATGTCTTTCGGCGTTCGGTGTCAGGTCAGGCAGAAGAGAGAGGAGCCGCACAACCCCATTAAATTCTGAAAATAAAAATAAGAGATCAAAATGGAAATTGATTCTTAAAGACAGATTGGGAATCTCGCCGCATTCTCAGTTCATTTCGCGGCTCCTGAAGTTCTTATCATGACTCAATTATCTTGGGTTCTGTATTGCAGAGAATGGGAATCACAGAGGGTTCATGGATATTCAGTCAGTGACTTTGTTCTCCAGTTAAAACCCTTTATAAATCACGCGGACAGTGATAGAGTAGTACAATTTTCTGCATCTGAGGGGGCATTCAACGTTCGAGACAAGGAACACTAGAAACCAGAAGAAAATTGAGCTATCTGGCAAAACATTTGCTTTCTCTCACTAAAGAATGCTGATTCTTACATTTTATGATTAGTAGCCAGGACTCTCTTCAAAGAGACCAGATCAGTTCTTCATTCAGTCCCTGCCAAGAACCCATAGAAGGTCGCTGACCATGTCAACATAGGCAATGTGCTAATATGCATTGTAGGAATGCACTCTATTGAGAAACCAATGCTGTATTGTTGTTTAATATTAGTAGTATTTATTTTATTAGTATTTTTTTTACCCGCAAGCACACATGTCATAAATGCAGCGGGCTACTTTTTTGCACAGTGACGTACATTTGCGGCACAACTATGAAGCAAGCAGCCGGTTACTCACTGCTAATGGTGGACATCAGCAATCATGCTGATGTCTGCCATTATCTCAATAGATGCCATGATCAATGCAGATCACTGCATTTTTAGTGGAAAAGGAGGCTGTTAAATTTACTGTCACTAAAACTCCTAAGCCCTTTTCCACGTCAGTCGTCCCGAATGTTTTCGCATTGAACACATAATCCAAACTTGGATTTTCCTCCTCATTAGCATAACCTTACATTTATCAGTGTTACCTCATCTGACACTTCTCAGCCTAACCATCCATCCAATCCAGATCCATTTGTAACAGTGAACTGTCCTCTATTGTGTTGTCTACTATACACAGTGCATTGTCCTCTATTGTGTTATTTACTATACACAGTGCACTGTCCTCAATTGTGTTATCTAATAAACACAGTGTGCTGTCCTCTCTTATGTTATCTTCTATACACAGTGCACTGCCCTATTTTGTGTTATCTACTAGTTCACTGTCCTCTATTGTGTTATCTACTGTAAACAGTGCTCTGTCCTCTATTGTGTTATTTATGTGTGTTATCACAGCATATTTATCTATTTCATATCTATCTATCTCCTATCTATCTATCTATCTATCTGTCTATCTCATATTTATCTATCTATCTCATATCTATCTATTTATTTATTTATATATCTCATATCTATCTATCTTATATCTATCTATATATCTATCTAGGATTCCAAAGAAGCAGCACATCTGCCAAATGCCAATAAAAGGTGTATTGATGAACGCAGTCATAGGAGGCTTGGTTAGATAATCCAACTTCAATACAATAGAAAAAAAAACGCAGCACACAAAAAAGTGTCTTCAGTGGAAAAACGTGCTATTTATTCCATATTTAGCAAGATATACAAAAAAGTGCAATGTTTCGGTAGTCTCACACCACCATCTTCAGGCTTGGTATAATGAACAAACACTGGCTCTTAAATAGCCACAAATGACATCACTCAATTAGTACAATAATCATCAGTGTCAAAATTTACATAAAATAATAAAGTGCATGTGCATGATCAGAGCATGTATAACGTTCAATTTATACATTCAAGTTAATAAGGTGCATTAAACATATTTGTGCAAGTACATATTAAGGTGCTAATTTTCCCCATATTTCATACACATATAGTGCACGTGTAGTATAAACATAGATTGGGCAGATAATTGGGGGCGGAACACTCACCACACCCCAGTAAATGTAAACATCGCTGTCGGCTAGCGTGGGGTATTCTCCACTGCGCAGGCAAAAGGCCGCGACTGTGCATCAGTGGGGCCGGATCACAGACGGGATAGACCAATCAGCAAGTGGCATCATGTTACCATAGCTATCGTAAGCTCTACGGTTTGCGCATGCGTACAGCAAATGTAGGACCTCCGGCACCGTATTGTTATCGGGCAGCACAGGATACAGGGTTGTCAAACCATAACAGTATATGAGGCTGAAGGCTCCGTACATGTCAGGATACATCCGGGAGAATATTGGCGTCACAACTGCTCCCTTACTTACATACCTGTCTCAACATAATATATTTAGTATATTCCCACAGATGCCACAAGGTATATATAGGTAAAGACACAGTAATAGCACATATACATACAAACACATAGATGCAGATGGTGGTCCCCACCCTAGAAATAAATAAATAAAACAGTATGGCCCAGATTTTTCAAAGAATGTCTATGGTAGAGCTATTTTCCCACGTTTATTTGGGTGGTGGGTTTGACTAGCGTGCATCTTATTTATCAAGAAGCTGCAGCAGGATGATGAATTTTGCGCAGCTCTGCTGTGGTGGGAAAAGCTCAACCACATACACTTTGTCTAGACACTTGTGAGGGAGGGTCCTGAATTTGGCAGGTCAGGTGTTTTTACTGACTTTCACAGAGCTGCCGGGACATTTTTACTTGCATTTTAGACGCTACAATCAAATTTGATGGATAAGAGCGAGAATTTAGTGGCAGCAGCCCCTTATATATTAAGAGGGCGGGACAAAACTCATTGGTAAGCAGGACCTGTTAGTCCTGACCCAGTGAACTCTGGGTATCACATGACCCAAAGGTCCTTAAACCATAGTACAATTCATTTAAAGGCACGTGACCTCTATGGTCCTATGCAGAGGTATTCCTATATAACATATTAAATATATATGTTTATACATTAAATCCCATTTATATGAGGCGACTAGGGGTTAGTCCTAAAGGAGAGCCCTATTGTCATGGAGGGGCTCTCGCTGAGGGGACTTTAGACAAAGGGACAGGACCAGTTCCTGTTCCGGGACACCACATACCTATCTCATACCTATCTATCTATCTATCTAATATCTATCTATCTATCTATCTTTCTATCTATTTTTCTATCTATCTCATATCTATCTATCTATCTATCTATCTATATATCTATCTATCTATCTATCTATCTATCTATGGTTAGCTTGTCTTTCTAACCTTATTTGATCTTTTCACTTTATCACATTCTCCTTCATTGTCTAATACTTCTATTTTTAATTGTATAAATCGTTAATATAAGTTCAGATATATCATAATTTCACTTTGGAGATGAGACAATGTGAGATGATGGAGGTAACCATTATAGATATTACTTCCATTATACTAAGCGACATAAAGTGTGTGCAATTTCACTCTACAGATCAAGCTGACACTTCTTGGAAATGAAAGACAATTTCAACAATTGGTTTGTATAATAGCCAGAATATAAAAATAAAAGGTTTGATATTTCACAGATAATATATTATAATGGCATGATAAAGCCTACACCTGTCTATCACCAGGGCGAATAACATACCAAGTGATGGCTTTATTTATATACAACTTGGAAACTTGTAGAATACTTCATGTGCAAATGAATATATGTGTAATCTCTTTAACGTTGTCTCCACGTCATCAGTCTCTACTAATTCTACTTACAGTTTACAGTAGGTAGAAAGAAACTAATGCTCTCCTACGTGAAAAGGATCTACTATAAATAATTTACTAATATAAATAGGGGGTAATAAGGAATGTGTCATCAAAAAAGTATCTTTTGTTTAATTCATGTTTTTATTGTAACCATATTTTTTTAAGAAGTTTTGATGTTTTTCGCAATTTCCATTTTACTATCTAAATAAAAAAATTAAAAAATAAAAACTTCCATTTCATAAGTGTGTGAGTAGTGTGCATGTCAGTATCAAAGTAGTTTTGTGTTCATGTGTACCCGTTATTATAAATGGGAAAATGTTATAAGTGAAACAGATGTAAATCATAAAATTAAGTATATATATATGTATGTATATATATATATATATATATATATATATATATATATTTATATATATATATATATAACAAACAAGGATAAGTTAGCCAGCACTACTGATACCAAAACTACTGCATGGACCTGGCATACAGGTGCAGGCTGTTAGGCTGAATATACATAAACAGGAGAATACAGCAGCACACTGCTAGCACAAAGATACAGATAAAACATGAAATGCTATACAGCTATAGTGCAAAAAATGAAAAAGTGAGGTACTTAGCTCACAATTTGGCGGCCAAATAGTTTGGACCATCCCACCACGGTAAGGTGACCTCATTGGGACGGATTGCATTATAGCTGTATAGCATTTCATGTTTTATCTGTATCTTTGTGCTAGCAGTGTGCTGCTGTATTCTCCTGTTTATGTATATTCAGCCTCGCAGTGTGCACCTGTATGCCAGGTCCATGCAGTAGTTTCAGTATCAGTAGTGCTGGCCAACTTATCCTTGTTTGTGTTATACATATGGGGGAGTGGCTGCCTCCATGTTGCTCCTGCACCCCACCCACCTCTAGTAGGTGAGTCTAAGGTGCTGGACGTCTCAGACCTTGCAATGCCTGTTAAACTGATTACACAGAGGCATATTCACAGTGTAGGGTCCGTCCCAATGAGGTCACCTTACAGTGGTGGGATGGTCCAAACTATTTAGCCACCAAATTGTGAGCTAAGTACCTCACTTTTTCATTTTTCACACTATAGCTGTATAGCATTTCATGTTTTATCTGTATCTTTGTGCTAGCAGTGTGCTGCTGTATTCTCCTGTTTATGTATATATATATATATATATATATATATATACATATATATATATATATATATATATATATAAGATTGGAATTTGAGGTTGGGATGTGAGGTCAGGATAATAGGATGAGATATGGAGACAGAATATGAGGTCGGGATATGAGGTTGGGATATGAGGATGAGATATGGGGACAGGATATGAGGTTGGGATATGAGGATGAGATATGGGGACAGGATACGACAACGGGAAACGAGGATGGGATATGAGGTCGAGATATGAGGATGAGATTTGGGGACAGGATTTGTGGACGGGATATGAAGTCGAGATATGAGGATGAGATTTGGGGACAGTATATGAAGACAGGATATGAGGTCAGGATATGAGGATGATGTATGGGGACAGGATATGAGGACGGGATATGAGGTCGGGATATGAGGTCGGGATATGAGGATGAGATATGGGGACAGGATATGACCACGGGAAAAGAGGACGGGATATGAGGTTGAATATGAGGATGAGAGTTGGGGACAGGATATGAGGACAGGAAATGAGGGCGGGATATGAGGATGAGATATGGGGACAGGATATGATGACGGGAAAAGAGGATGGGATGTGAGGTCTGGATATGAGGATGAAATTTGGGGACAGGATTTGAGGACGGGAAATGAGGTCGGAATGTGAGGATGAGATTTGGGGACAGGATATGAGGTTGGGAAATGAGGATGAGATTTGGGGACAGGATATGAGGACAGGAAATGAGGACGGGATATAAGGTTGGAATATGAGGACAGGATATGATGATGGGAAATTAGGACGGGGATATCCAGCATCAGCAGTGAGTCCTGGCTGCTGAGAGCAGCCATTACTCCCCAGATTTGAAGGAAGCCCAGCTCCTGAAGCATAAATGTAGGCAAAGTTTTCATAAAGTGTTACACATTAGACCAGTGTTTCCCAACCAGGACCCCTCCAGCTGCGGCAAACTCCCAGCATGGAAAGCTGGAGGCACCCTGGTTGGGAAACACTGCATTAGACAATCACCCGATCCTGCCGCCACTAAAATGTATGCCAGATTTGCCAACATATTACAGGTGCGGTCCCAGCAGACATTTTGTCAAGTGACCGTTTTAACGAAAGTAGAGACCGTTCACACTGGAGAACCCCTTTAGTTTAACCCTTAGACTTTGTAAAGTACATTGGTTACATGTGCCCAAATATTTATCCTAGAGTTCAATATTCCCCTCTTTCTCCTGACGCAGCCACATTCGGCTCACACTCTGTGCCATCTGTGGGGGCTCACTGAGCCTCTGAGACAACAATAAGCGTCACACAATAAAAATGATACATTAGCTATTGTTTGGCAGGCACTGTACAGTGGAGAGTTTAATATACAAAGAAAAACCATCTGTGTCTTTACATGCTGACAATTTGATTAAAAATGGCTCCCATGCTAATAATCATTCAACAACACAAAGACAGAGGTAAATATTTTGGTGACTCTTCACAAAGATAAAAAAAAAAAAAAAAAAAAAAACATACCGTAGTTGGATCCTCTGAAAATTGTGTAGGTGTTAAAGCGGCGAGGAAACAAAATATTGTGTTTCCGAGGCTATGAAGAACGACGTAGTGTTAATCCAATAAACTAAAATAAATTTTGTTTTCTAAAGAGCGAACTTCAAAATGTAGGACAACATGAACGTCGAGGAGATAATTCACAACGGAAACAAAGACTTTTTACTTTTTCCCATATATTTGCTTCTCCAAAAAGCGAAGAAAGAAAGAATGGAAAAATAAAGAATGAAGAACACATTTCTATGACCTTGTATGACCTTGATAAGCAGCTCCTCCCCTGAGGTTCACCCTCCATGAGACAAAGTACTCCTACACTTAAGGACTCTAGGTTCCTCATTTGTACACCGAATCAGGGAATTAAAGGGGTACTCTGCCACTAGGCATCTTATCCCCTATCCAAAGGATAGGGATAAGATGTCTGATTGCAGGGGTCCCGCCAGTGATAAACGAACACCCCCCTTGTGATGTCACATCACGCCCCCTCCATGCATGTCTATGGGAGGGGGCGTGACATCGTCACGCCCCCTCCCATAGACATGCATGGAGGGGGTGTGGTGTGACATCACGACTGCTGCCACCGGAGATCACAGGGGTCCTAGCAGTGGGACCCCCACGATCAGAAGTCTTATCCCCTATCCTTTGGATAGGGGATAAGAAGTCTAGCGGCGGAGTACTCCTTTAAGCCTAAAGGGGTTATCCAGGAAAAAAACTTATATATATATATATATATATATATATATATTTATATATATATATATATATATATATATATATATATATATATATATATATCCACTGGTCCCAGAAAGTTAAACGGATTTGTAAATTACTTCTATTAAAAAATCTTAATCCCTCCAGTACTCTCAGCTGCTGAAGTTGAGTTGTTCTTTTCTGTCTAAGTGCTCTCTGATGACACCAGTCTCGGGAACTGCCCAGTTTAGAAGCAAATCCCCATAGCAAACCTCTTCTACTCTGTGCAGTTTCCGAGAAAAGCAGAGATGTCAGCAGAGAGCACTGTTGCCAGATAGAAAGCAACAACTCAACTTCAGCAGCTGACAATTATTTAAAGGATTAAGATTTTTTAATAGAAGTAATTTGCAAATCTGTTTAACTTTCTGGAGCCAGTTGATATATATATATAAAAAAAATGTTTTTCCTGGAATACCCTTTTTAACCCCTTAACGACGCAGGACGTAAATGTATGTCCTGGTGATGTGGTACTTAACGCACCAGGACATACATTTACGTCCTGAGCATAACCGCGGGCATCGGAGCGATGCCGGCATCATGCTTAGCAGGTCCCGGCTTTGGATCGCAGCCAGGGACCTGCCGGTAATGGCGGACACCCGCCATCCCGCGGATGTCAGCCATTAACCCCTCAAATGCCGTGATCAATACAGATCACGGCATCTGCAGCATCGCGATCACTTAACAGGATGATCGGATCGCCCGCAGCGCTGCCGCGGCGATCCGATCATCCTGCACGGCAGCCGGAGGTCATCTCACCTGCCTCCGCTGTCTTCCGGGAGTCTTCTGCTCTGATCTGCCTTCCTGCAGACCAGAGCAGAAGATGACCGATAACACTGATCAGTGCTGTGTCCTATACATAGCACTGAACAGGATTAGCAATCGAATGGTTGCTATAAATAGTCCCCTATGGGGACTATTAAAGTGTAAAAATAAAAGTAAAAAATGTAAAAAAAATTAAGTAAAAAAATGTGAAAAAACCCCTCCCCCAATAAAAACGTAAATTGTCCCATTTTCCCTATTTTACCCCCAAAAAGTGTAAAAAAATTATTTTATATACATATTTACATACATATATATGGGTATCATTTTAATCGTATTGACCCAGAGAATAAAAAACACACGTCATTTTTACCATAAATTGTACGGCGTGAAAACAAAACCTTTCAAAATTTGCAAAATTGCGGTTTTCTTTTTAATTTCCCCACACAAATAGTATTTTTTTGGTTGCGCCATACATTTTATGGTAAAGTGAGTGATGGCATTACAACGGACAACTGGTCACGCAAAAAACAAGACCTCATACTAGTCTGTGGATGAAAATATAAAAGAGTTATGATTTTTTGAAGGGGAGGAGGAAAAAACGAAAGCGTAAAAGTAAAATTGTCTGAGTCCTTAAGGTCCAAATGGGCTGAGTCCTTAAGGGGTTAAAGGGGTACTCCAGAGGAAAACAATTTACTTTTTTTAAATCAACTGGTGCCAGAAAGTTAAACAGATTTGTAAATTACTTCTATTTCAAAACCTTAATCCAGTACTTCCAGTACTTATCATCTGCTGTATGATCCACAGGAAGTTCTTTTCTTTTTTAATTTATTTCAAGTCTGACCACAGTGCTCTCTGCTGACACCTCTGTCCATGTCAGGAACTGTCCAGAGTACAAGCAAATCCCCATAGCATACCACTTCTGCTCTGGACAGTTCCTGATACAGACAGAGGTGTCAGCAGAGAGCAATGTGGTCAGACTTTAAAAAAAAAAAAAAAACTCCAGAAAGAAATACAACTTCCTCTGGGGCATACAGCAGCTGATAAGTACTGGAAGGATTAAGATTTTGAAATAGAAGTCATTTACAAATTTGTTTAAATTTGTGGCACCAGTTGATAAAAATAATAATAATAATAATAATAATAATAATAATAATAATAATAATTAGTTTACCTCCGGAGTACCCCTTTAAATATATTGACTCTGAGTGAGTCCCTAAATCATCTCATGGCTAAGATGCAACAAGATCCCTCTAGTTCAAGCTGCTGACGGTAGGTGCTCTGTGCCAATAACTCTGAAACAGATGCCTACAGATGGGTATTCTTTGCTTATGGAGAGATCTCAGGCTTATACTGAGTAATTCAAGATTAATTCACGCCAAAAAATGTACGGGCAAAATTTTTTTTTGATTTTTGCGCAAAATTGCGCGCGGAAATGGGGGAGAAAGAAGTGAAGGGTTTTTCAGCCATTTCCACGCGGATCGCGCGAAAACGATGTCGGGCGGAATTTGTTTTTTTACCAATGACTTCTATTGCTTTCTTCTAGCGGATTCCACTTGAAGAATGAACATGCTCATTCTTCAAGCGGAACGGAATTCAGCGTCGGAATTCCGCTAGCAGAAAAAACATTAAAGTCAATGGGCAGAGGAGATGTGCATTAATTTGGAGCGGAGAATTCAAGAGGAATCACTCGAGTAAATTCCTCTTGAATTACTCTGTGTGAACGAGCCCTTAACATACATTCCCAGTCATAATCTAAGGCTCCTAGATGGATTGAAACACTGACTTTAAGAGAAAACTATCTTGAAAAGGTGACTTGAGAAAGCTTTATGGATATCCATTTTTTTCTCAAAATATCAGGGCACGGATTGTGTAGTGTGCTCAGGAATTGATGGGTGCTGGCTGAGGGGTTATGTGGACATTCAAAAAAAAGGTACCGTATTTTTCGCCCTATAGGACGCATCGGCGTATAAGACGCACCCAATTTATAGGTGCAAAATCTAAAAAAATAAAGATTTTGAACCCAATAGTGGTCTTCAACCTGCAGACCTCCAGATGTTGCAAAACTACAACTCCCAGCATGCCCGGACAGCCGTTGGCTGTCCGGGCATGCTGGGAGTTGTAGTTTTGCAACATCTGGAGGTCCGCAGATTGAAGACCACTGCATAGGAGGTAATACTCACATGTCCCCGCCGCTCCGGACTCGTCACCGCTGCCCTGGATGTCGCTCCATCGCTGTCCCCGTCGCTCCGGAACGTATCTGCTGCCGGCCGGGTATCCTCGCTCTCCATCGCCGCCATCACGTCGTTACGCACGCCGACGCACGTACGCGACGACGTGATGACGAGGAAGGAGAGCGCCGGCCATACAGGGGATCCCTGAACGGAGAAGACACCGAGGAGGCAGGTAAGGTCCCTCCCGCTGTCCTGTAAGCACTAACCCAGCTATTCAGTCGGGCTGTTCTGGACCGCCACGGTGAAATTGCGGCGGTCCCGAACAGCCCGACTGAACAGCCGGGTTAGTGTCACTTTCCCTTCAGACGCGGCGGTAATCTTTGATCGCCGGGTCTGAAGGGTTAATACAGGGCATCACCGCGATCGGTGATGTCCTGTATTAGCCGCGGGTCCCGGCCGTTGATGGCCGCAGGGACCGCCGCGATTGGTGTGTATTCGCCGTATAAGACGCATCGACTTTTTCCCCCCAGTTTTGGGGAAGAAAAAGTGCGTCTTATACGGCGAAAAATACGGTACATTTTGTACGGGTGGCATAAATAAAAAAAAAATAAAAGAACACATACTCACATCTTCTGGTCCCAGGAGTTTCAACTATTTTTTACCAAGACGGAGCGCTCACAGTAGTGACAGGTCCCTTACTCAATTAATGACTGCAGTGCCGACCCACCTCACTCTGCTGGAGTCCATTCAGTTGATTAAGTTGATCTTATTAAGTAAATTGCGATGATGAGACTCCAGCCCCTCGTTCTGAAAATCCAAAGGAAAGAAATGTAGAAAATTATTTCTGTTCTAAACAAAAAAAAAAAAAAAAGAATCAGTATGGCTGGAAACCCATGACTGCCACATCAGCTAAAACAGGTAAGCACAAAGCATACACAAGAACCTTTATATTATGCTGTACAGTATAATCAAAAACAACAACCAATCCAATACATCCAACCATCATAAGAAAACTCAAGATCTGTACAAAATCCGTAATGTTCAGTATTTACCAAGTGACTCAACTTTTCCTGTAGGTTCAAACTGTGAAATGTTATGAAAAGTGGAATTACCCTTTAAAATTAATCCAAGATCTCATTTTTTTTTATTTCTGACAGTCGAATGATTAATATTTCATAACTAAGTGCAAATATTCTAAATACGTTTTTTCTAGACATCTGAAGGTTTCCTTACTTGAAAAAAAAAAGTTTGATTTTTCACAGCTCGACTGTGAGATATTTTGTGTGATCTTAAGTTTCTTTTATTAGTATGTTAATTATCGGCATAAGGAGATGCTGGGGGAACGCTAAAGGGCCTTACAGTACTTTGGGTCATTAGTAATCTGCTGACAACGTGTTAAAGTAGAATTGCATATATTTTTACATGATTTATCAGGGGATTTGTCATTAAAACAAGTTCAAACCTCCGAGAAAAGAGATTTCGGCTTTGCTCACAATTAGCGATTTAACATTGACGACACGATTAGGGGAAAAACTGCTAAACTCGCCTCGGATTTGTTCTCATGCTGGGGGAGCTATTTATTGCAGTTTATCAACACTTTTACATAATATGTAAAGGGGTTCTCCATCATAAGGTGATTTTAGTACGTACCTGTCAGACAGTAATGGACATGCTTAGGAAGGATCTGCGCTTGTCTTGGGGCTAAATGGCTATGTTGTGAGATTACCATAACACTGTGATAGCTTTCTGTGAACTGGTATTTCCTGTTTGACTTTTCTTTTTTTAACTGCAAATCCCACAATTCCATTTTCCTCCCTCCCACACATCAGCCACCCCACCCATTGAAACATAATTGAGCTGCATCCATTCAAAAGACCTGTGGTTTTCAATCAGGGTGCCTACAGCTGTTGCATTAGTTGCAGATTGATCTCTCTCCCACCAAACGATCCCTCCACCCATTGAAGCAGACAGGCTCCCTGTCATCAGCTGACTAGTGATGTCAGGTCTCGGCCGCATTGCAAGCTGGGAAAAATCTGAGACATCAGTCATTTTGTATGATGTGAAAAATAAATATTGGAGGGAAAATCACAGAAGAATTGTGAGAAAACCGTCACACACAGGTACAGACACTATATTATGGACTACACTAACTTTATAACCCCTGTAGCATAGTCAAATAGAAAAAAAAATTCCTGGAATACCCCTTTAACAAATGCCAACATTTCCTTCTAAATGATAATCTGGATTTTTGCATTTTTTATGTATTTATTTTACTGGGATCCATCAACAGTAAATGTCTATGGGGTCTGTCGGAGGCTGAGATAAGGGTCATCCTAAGGGGAAAGTTGATCAATTTTTTCCTTGCAGAGATAAGATGCGCCAATAGTTTCTGGCGGCTGCTTATTTTTTTGCCTGATCTACTAAAAATAACATAATCCAATAGAAAAAAGTGTTTTCATAAGGTAATCACAGCTGGTAATGACTAGTCTGCATAGGGGATAGGAGGAACGGAGCAAAGAGAAAAATGTTGACCTTTTCAGCAGCTGCCTGACACCACAATACTCTTTACCACCTGGTGCTCTCATCTCATTTTCATGACATGAATACATTTACCCCTTTAATGCACCAGTGGAGACCACTCCCCTGAGGTTCCTCACCACTCATAATAATAGGGAAAAGACTAGAGATGAGGAAACACCTCATAAACTTTGATTGGGCTGTTAAATTCAGTTCAGATTTGATGGACAATTCTGATTTAAACAGGAGCGGGGACACCTATTAACTGTGTATAGACATGTCAGGAGTTAGCACAGATGTCTCTTCTATAATCTAATTATACCCAGGACTAGATCTATAACTATAAGGGTTATCTTCTACACCCAGAGGAAAGAAGGTTTCTACGCCAACCTAGAGGTAAGACGTTTTCTACACCATCAAAGAGGAAAGAAGGTTCTTGCACCAACATGGAGGAAATAGGTTTCTACACCAACATAGAAGAAGGAAGGTTTCTTCACCAATAAAGAGGAAAGAAGGGTTAATTAAAGGGGTACTGTGGTGGAATTTTTTTTTTTTAAATCAATAGGTGCCAGAAAGTTAGACAGATTTGTAAATTATTTCTATTTAAAAATCTTAATCCTTCCAATACTTATCAGCTGCTTTATGTTCCATAGGAAGTTGCGCAGTTGTAGTGGAAGAACTACACAACTTCCTCTGGAGCATACAGCAGCTGATATGTACTGGAAGGATTTACATAGAAGTCATTTACAAATCTGTTTAACTTTCTGGCACCAGTTGATTACATTTTTTTCCCCCCACCGGAGTACCCCTTTAAGGTTTATACTCCAACATAAAGCAAAGAATGTTTCTACAACATCATAAAGGATGGAAGGTTTCTACACCATCACAGAAATGGATTATTTACTGTAAGAGCAGTATGACTTTGGAACTTTCTGTGTTATGGTCATAGTGAACTCAATAAAAGAGATCAGCTACATTTCTGGAGCATTATAATATTATAAGTTAGGCAGCTTTCACACTATAAAAATACCTCCGTTATAAGCGTTCGTCATACAAATCTTCACAATCGGCTGTTAAACGGCCGTTTGAAAATCCCATTACGGTCTATGGGATTTTTCTAATAGCCGTTTTAACCCGTTATCGCCCGTTATTAATAACGGGCGATAACGAGTTAAAACGGCTATTAGAAAAATCCCATAGACTGTAATGGGATTTTCTAACAGCCTTAAAGGGGTACTCCCGTGGAAAACTTTTTTTTTTTTTTTTTAAATCAACTGGTGCCAGAAAGTTAAACAGATTTGTAAATCACTTCTATTAAAAAAATCTTTATCCTTCCAGTACTTTTTAGGGGCTGTATACTAAAAAGAAATCCAAAAAAGAAATGCATTTCCTCTGATGTCCTGACCACAGTGCTCTCTGCTGACCTCTGCTGTCCATTTTAGGAACTGTCCAGAGAAGAAGAAAATCCCCATAGCAAACATATGCTTCTCTGGACAGTTCCTAAAATGGACAGCAGAGGTCAGCAGAGAGCACTGTGGTTATGACATCACAGGAAATGCATTTCTTTTTTGGATTTCTCTTTAGTATACAGCCCCTAAAAAGTAGTGGAAGGATTAAGCTTTTTTAATAGAAGTGATTTACAAATCTGTTTAACTTTTTGGCATCAGTTGATTTAAAAAAAAAAATAGTTTTCCACGGGAGTACCCCTTTAAGGGATTTTCTAACGGCCGATTTTCATTATTTTTATGACGGACGTTTATAACGGAGGTATTTTTATAGTGTGAAAGCTGCCTTAGGCTTACTAAGGTCTGGAGAAGATTTGGTGATCCTGGGATTTATTCAGATGACTGATTTATAGCTGAGAAGGATTTTTCTTCTTTATAGGGAGGAAAAGTCCAGACTTCCTCTGGATCAACATTGCAGGATAATTGGGCAGGCTTTTTCAGCCTTACCAGCTATGTTACTATTCATAGATGATATAAGTAGGAAAGGATTTTTTCCTATAAAGCTTATGAATGAGATTACTATAGGGCTTCACATTGGGAATTCCTTCCGGCCACCTCTCCCCTCCCCTAAATGCCTTCCCGCTAATTAATCCTATTTAAACAATTACAACAAATCTTCATCAGCCTCATCCATGTAAACAATATTCAATCCTCTCCCCTCATTGCAGAATAAGCAGCAGGATGTGTATTGCCATGGTATTTTATCCTATGACTGGGATTCTGCTGAGATCCTGGATTCTTATTGTTTTTATGAGTCGCCCAGACACTTAATCGCTCCCTCCGGTGCATTACAGATTAAAACGTGGTATTCTGCATTATAAAGAAGAAGCAACGGAAGAAAATATCACTCCATGATGTACTTAAGATGATGCCGGAGATATAATAAGAATAAGACAAAAATATAACAAGACAAACACATTAAAGGGGTACTACCGTGGAAAACTTTTTTTATTTATTTATTTTTTTTAAATCAACTGGTGCCGGAAAGTTAAACAGATTTATAAATGACTTCTATTTAAAAATCTTAATTCTTCCAGTACTTTTTAGGGGCTGTATTCTACAGAGGAAATGCTTATCTTTTTAGATTTCTCTGTTGTCATGACCACAGTGCTCTCTGCTGACATCTGCTGTCTATTTTAAGTACTGACAGGAGCAGCATATGTTTGCTACGAGGATTTTCTCCTGTTCCTGGGCAGTTCTTAAAATGGACAGCAGAGGTCAGCAGAGAGCACTGTGGTCATGACATCAGAGAAATCTAAAAAGATAAGCATTTCCTCTGTAGTATACAGCCCCTAAAAAGTACTGGAAGGATTAAGATTTTTAAATGGAAGTAATTTACAAATCTGTTTAACTTTCTGGCACCAGTTGATTTAAAAAAAAAAAAAAAGTTTTCCACTGTAGTACCCCTTTAAAGGGATACTCCACTGCCCTAGCGTTCGGAACATTTAGTTCCGAACGCTGGGTGTGGGCTGTGGAGGACGTGATGTCATGGCCACGACCCTTATTGCATCACACCACACCCCCTCAATGCAAGTCTATGGGAGGGGGTGTTGTGTGACATCATGACCCCTGCCGCTCGCTCTGAGCTTTTGAAACAAAATGTTCCAAACACAGGGGCAGCGGAGTATACCCTATAAAGGGGTACTCCACTGGAAAACATTTTTCTTTAAATCAACTTGTGCCAGGAAGTTAAACAGATTTGTAAATCACTTCTATTTAAAAATCTTTATCCTTCCACTACTTATCAGCTGCTATTTGCTCCACAGGAAGTTCTTTTCTTTTTTAATTTCTTTTCTGTTTAACCACAGTGCTCTCTGGAACTGTCAGGAACTGTCCAGAGCAGGAGCAAATCCCCATAGCAAACCTATCCAGCTCTGGACAGTTCCTGACATGGACAGAGGTGTCAGCAGAGAGCACTGGGGTCAGAAAGAAAAGAAATTGAAAAAGAAAAGGAGAAATAGCAGCAGATAAGTACTGGGCAGAGCTGCCTCGGCAATGAGAAAATTACATTAAATATCTATAATAAATCCATAATATACTGTCTGTTCTCTTCAGTCTCTTGGATCCACCTAGAGGTGACGCTAAGTATTACAAGTTACACAGGTTTTCAATATCTAGCCCCGCTGGCACCGCAGCCAATTTTGGCCTTCCAATTCCACCTTCTGTAAGCCAAAACTTCTTTCTTTTTCTGTGGAGGTAGAATCTGCAGGCTTGCTTTGTGCAGGACATGTTGCTTTTCTAATGGTGGCATTTTTTGGGAAACATAATGGCCCTCATTTACTATTGTAAACCCGACATGTTTTGTCGGGTTGTGCGCCAGATTCTGTCGCATTGTGCCAGAATTTACCCCAGAATTGAAAAAAATCCAGACTAACTCTCCATTTTGCTAAGAAAACCTGAAAAAGGGGTGTGGTCAGAAGGAAAAGGGCACACAGTCTCCGAAAAGGGGAGTGTTCCCGACATTTTCCCAAAAACCCAACATATTTACTAAGGTTTCCAATGGCCCTTATTTACTTAGAGTGTTGTGTAGGTTTCTTTGTGGGTTTTAATTCCCTACAATTTATTTTCCACGGTATTTACTAAGGTTTCCCTACATTTTCCACTTTTCCCTACATTTTGCTTTTTCACACATGCTCTGATCTGTCGGGTTTTCCTCAAATCCACCATATTTTATGTGGAAACCTTAGTAAATATGTTGGGCTTTTGCGAAAATATCCAGAACACGCCCCTTTTCGGAGCTCACGCCCCCTTTCCCCGGCGGTCACGCCCCTTTTCCGGCTTTTCTTAGCAAAATGGAGAGTTAGTCGGGGTTTCTTGAATTCTGGTGCAAATTCTGGCGCAAAATCTGGCGGACAATGCGACAGAATCTGGCGCACAACCCGACAAAACATGTAGGGTTTGCAATAGTGAATGAGGGCCATTGTACTGATCAGCTTTTCGATGGAAAGGCAAATGAAAATGGAGAAAGAAACAGCAATTTCACATTTTTAGAGTTTTTATTTTAGGTTTTGGCCTTTCCCTTGTTATATAAATGGCATGGGAACTTTATTCTGCAGCTCACTAGGATAACAGAAAATCAAATCTTTATTGTTTTTGTTCAATATTGGGAGAATAAGGTTGAGCAAAACAGCAACATTAAGAATTCTTTTTCAATGTATCTATCTATAAAACAAAACAATCCAGAATTACTCAGCCTGTCCTTATGTGGGTCATGCCAGCGTCCCAAACACGATCATCCAGCCCATCCAAATAAAATTACAATTATCTATCTATCTACTGTATCTATCTTTTTTTATCTTCTATCTATCTATATCTATCTATCTCATATCCATCTATCTCATATCTATCTATCTATCTCATATCTATCTCATATCTATCTATCTATCTCATATCTATCTATATATCTATCTAGCAACAGGAGAATACAGCAGCACACTGCTAGCACAAAGATATAGATAAAACATGAGTATATAGATACAACATGAGAAGCTATTCAGCTATGGTGCAGTAATGAAATAGTGAGATACTTAGCTTGCAATTTGGCGGCCAAATAGCTTGGACCGTCCCACCACGGTAAGGTGATCTCATTGGGACGGATCCTACACTATGAACATGCCTCTGTGTGAACAGTACAGCAGGCATTGCAGGATCTGAAACATCCAAACCACCTTATATACACCTGATAGAGGTGGGTGGGGTGCAAGAACCAACATGGAGGTAGCCACTCCCCCGTATGTGTAATACAAACAAAGAATAAGTTGGTCAGCACTATTGATTCCAAACTATTATACGGACCTGGCTTACAGGTGCAGGCTGCTGGGCTAAATATACAGCAACAGGAGAATACAGCAGCACACTGCTAGCACAAAGATACCTATCTATCTATCTATCTATCTATCTATCCATCTCATATCTATCTAACTATCTATCTATCTATCTATCTATCTATCTCATATCTATATATTGATCTATCTATCTATCTAACCAAATAATTTGTTTTTTGGTGCCAAATTTGCAAGATAAGTACCTCATAATTTCATAGTTTCATATCTTCATTTATTGCATTACAGCTGTATAGCTTTTCATGTTCTATCTATATACTCATGTTGTATCTATATACTCATGTTTTATCGATATCTTTGTGCTAGCAGTGTGCTGCTGTTTTCTCCTGTTGCTGTATATTTAGCCCAGCAGCCTGCACCTGCAAGCCAGGTTTTTACAATAGTTTGGATCAATAGTGCTGGCCAATTTATCCTTTGGTTGTATTACACATACGGGGGAGTGGCTACCTCCATGTTGGCTCCTGCACCCCACCCACCTCTATTAGGTGTATTTAAGGTGCCTTGGATGTTTCAGACCTTGCAATGCCTGTTGTACTGTTCACACAGAGGCATATTCACAGTGTAGGGTCCGTCCCAGAATGAGGTCACCTTACCGTGGTGGGACGGTCCACGCTATTTGGCGCCAAATTTGCAAGCTAAGTACCTCATAATTTCATAGTTTCGTATCTTCATTTATTGCATTACAGCTGTATAGCTTTTCATGTTCTATCTATATACTCATGTTTTATCTATATACTCATGTTTCATCTATATCTTTGTGCTAGCAGTGTGCTGCTGTATTCTCCTGTTGCTGCTATCTATCTATCTATCTATCTATCTATCTATCTCATATCTATCTATCTCATATCTATCTATCTATCTCTCTATCTCATATCTATCTATCTCACATCTTTCTATCTATCTATCTATCTCATATCTATCTATCTCATATCTATCTATCTCATATCTATCTCATATCTATCTATCTATCTATCTCATATCTATCTCATATCTATCTATCTCATATCTATCTAGTTATACAGGTTAAACAACAAAGCAGCTTTATAGTTCAGGTTGTTTTGAAGGTGTTTATAGCAGTTTTTGTACCTTTCTTCTTTCGTTTAGCAGGAAAAAAACATTTTTATAAAAAGAAACAAACAAGTTTCGTGGCATGAGAGCCTCTTCATCAGATGAAATTGGAAAGCATGAAAAGGCTCCCAAGCCTGGAAACATGTTGTGTATATGGTCTAATAAATAAATTTACTACTGATTCAGCAATTCCACAAACCATCTGGTGGACTGTGCCATGAAACTGGGATGTGTTCTCCTTCTGATCTTCTATGATAGTTAAAGGTCTCAGAGGTGTGCCCTCCCTGCAGAAGGTTCCAAGAAGATAAACATCATATTAAAAGGTTTTCTAGAAGGGGAAAGAAGTCCTGCATTGATCTCTTGGGGGGTAAAACCTAAGTGTATCTTGAATCTCCTGGGCCCCAGTGCAAAATCCATATGAGGGCCACATCTACCTGGGTATGAAGCACCCCCTATAGGTAGGACTGTCATGTTAGCAGTAGACTGTTAATAAATGTTATATTTACTAATAGGAACAACAAAAGATATGTACAATTCTAGCTGCATTGTTTTGGTTTTATTTATTTAAAGGAGTTCCGGTCAAAGACTTCTTATCCCCTATCCAAATAATAAAATGTCTGATTGATGGGGGGCCCACAGCTGTGACCCCCTAAAATCTCTGTGCAGCACTCGTATTATATGCCGGGCTGCTGGTCCAGTCTCGGAAACCTCTTTGTTTCCGGCACTGGAGATGTGATGTCATGCCACACCCCCATTCATGTATATGGAGGGGGCGTGGCGGGCGTCAAGCTCCCTCCCATAGACATGAATGGAGGGGGCATGGTGTGATGTCATGAGGGGGCATGGTGTGATGTCACGAGGGGACGTGACGTCACATCTCCAGCCCTGGAAACAAAGAGGTTTCCGAGACTGGAGCAGCAGCTCGGCATATAATGCGGGTGCTGCATGGAAATCGCGGAGGGATAAGATGTCTTTGGCCGGAATACCCCTTTAATTACAGTGGTCCCTCAACATACGATGGTAATCCGTTCCAAATGGACCATCGTTTGTTGAAACCATCGTATGTTGAGGGATCCGTGCAATTTAAAGTATAGGACAGTGGTCTACAACCTGCGGAAATCCAGATGTTGCAAAACTACAACACCCAGCATTCCAGTAGGCTGTCCAGGCATGCTGGGAGTTGTAGTTTTGCAACATCGGGAGGTCCACAGGTTGAAGACCACTGGTATTGGAGGTTATACTCACGTGTCCCCGTTGCTCCGGACCGTAACCGCTCGTCACCGCTGCCCTGGATGTCGCCTTCCATCGCTGTTGCCGCGTCCCCGGGGTGTCCCCGACGCTCCGGCAAGGCCTCTGCTTCCCCGGCATCCTCACTCTAATGTCGCCGCCATCACGTCGCTATGCACACCGCTCCTATTGGATGACAGGACAGCGTGCACGATGACAACGATGGAGAGCTCCGACGAGGCAGGGGATCCCGAAGAGGACGCGCCGGAGCCCCGAGGACAGGTAAGTGATCGTCAGCGGACCACACGGGGCACCGTAAACGGCTATCCGGTGGCAGCTGAAGCAGTCTGCGCTGCCGGATAGCTGTTTATGCGATGGCCCCGACATACAAAAGCATCGTATATTGATGCTGCCTTCAACATGCGATGGCCTCTGAGAGTGATCGTATGCTGAAATGATCGCATGTCGGGGCCATCGTAGGTCGGGGGGATCACTGTGTTGTATTATTTTTTTTGTTGAAAGAAGAGATCGCAGACGGCACTCACGGAAACAGCAAGAAGTTTTATTCGGGATCGCTGGTCCACGCAACAGAAACGACAGGTAAGTCGACCGGTTTCGCGCTACACAGAGCGCTTACACGTGACCTCTCTTTCCAGTTTAATAATCGCTGGTTTAACCAGCGATCTGGGACTGCGATGGGGACCCCCGTGGCACCTACTTTCGCAAATATTTTTTTGGGGGTCCTAGAGGAAGATAAGGTCTTCTCCACTAATAATCCTTTCATTGAATATCTGGCCCTATACGTTAGATATGTCGACGACGTGTTGGTTATTTGGTCGGGCAGTACGGCCCAGTTCCACCAGTTCGTCGCCTACATGAACGATAATAACTACAATATGCATTTTACTAGTGTGGTTGGCACCAATAGTATAGAATTTCTCGACACTAAACTTGTTGCTAAAAATGATTATTTGGAGATTGAGGGATTTAGAAAAATTACAGCTACTAATTCTTTACTTAGATATGACAGCTTTCATTCTCATCATGTCAAAAAATCCCTTCCTTTCGGACAATTTGTCCGATTGAAACGGATAAATACTACCACTGAAACATTTGAAATACAGGCGAAACAATTATGGGACAGACTAAAAGAGAGGGGCTACCCTATATCTATCCTGAGTGAGGCACTTTTTAAGGTCAGGAAAATACCTCGTAGTCAATTATTGCATAAAAAACATAAAACACACGATAAAGACTGTGCTAAAGAAAATCAAACAAAAAATTTTACGTTTTCCTTTTCATACAGCCCTATGGAAAATAAAATTAGGTCAGCGATACATAAAAATTGGCATATTCTCCAGCAGGATGATATCTTAAGCAAAACACAGCTGAACAAACCATTAATTTCTTTTCGCAGAACTAAGAATATTAGAGATTATATTGTACGAGGTAGATTACAAGATGATATGTCCAAAAATTGGATAGAAAAATCAAAACCACAAGGATGTTTTAAATGTGGACAGTGTAAATTATGTTCGCACATGATACAAACGAAAAGTATACATTTAGGATCACAGAATATTGATATCCATGATTTCGTGACATGTAAATCTACCTATATTGTTTATGCATTAGTTTGCACATGTGGTTTTTACTATATTGGGAAGACCATAAGACCCTTGTATAAAAGAATTAGGGAACATTTTCGCTCACTCACTACTGGAAAAGGCTGCCCAAAAGTAATAGAACATATGAAATATAAACACAATAATAAAATTGAAGATTTAAAATTCCTTGGATTAAAAATAGTTGCACCCTTAAAATACGGTGGAGATAGACACAAATTATTGTTACAAAAAGAATCAGAAATGATTATACTTACAGACGCCTTAGGACCACTAGGATTAAACCTACGGGAGGATTTAAATGTATTTCCATAGTGCAGGTGGATGTTGTTAGAGAGGTCACGTGTAAGCGCTCTGTGTAGCGCGAAACCGGTCGACTTACCTGTCGTTTCTGTTGCGTGGACCAGCGATCCCGAATAAAACTTCTTGCTGTTTCCGTGAGTGCCGTCTGCGATCTCTTCTTTCAAGTTTCCTACGCTTATGCTTATGGCGGACTGAGCACCGGATTTGTGGCATCTGGACGTGAAGGTGCAGTGATCCAGTAACTCCGGCAGAATCGTGAGTGCGGCAGTGCCGACTTTCCTTCTTCTCCATGTGTTCGATTATTTTTTTTGTTATCATGTAATTTGACAAATCCTTGTGTTACTTCTTTGTGTCAATTTAACTACAAGTCTTAATGTTCCTTCAGTTTTAGTCCAATTCAGTCTACTTTTTATTTACTAGGACTTCTTCACCAACCGGATATACAAAGAAACCATTCGCTACCTTCCGCCTGGGATATATCTTACATTCATGGCAACCTTCATTAATCCAGATGCACACATCCTATCCCGGATCATCTCTCAGTATGTGTCATTCTATATCACCACAAAGCATGTGTGCGAGCGACTGCGCAGGGAATAGAGAAATGGCTACTTTTGATTTATGGCCCTATGAAGGCAATAACTTCTTAATGATGCCACTTGCTTCAGGCAAAGAAACCAATAGCATCACTGCAACATTTCAGTCATCAGAAGCTTTTATGAAGCATTAATTTTGTCTCCGGTAAAACATTTGTTGCATATTTTATATATCTTCATATAATTGAATATAAGGATGTACAATGGATATATGATTGATGCAGCGTGGTGGAACATAACTGCAAACAGTGTCCTGTAGAAGGCTGACAATGTATTATGGTTAGTCTATAATGAGTGATCTGTACTACTGCCCTGTACTGAGTAATCTGTATTACTACTGCCCTGTACTGAGTGATCTGTATTACTACTGCCCTGTACTGAGTGATCTGTATTACTACTGCCCTGTACTGAGTGATCTGTATTACTACTGCCCTGTACTGAGTGATCTGTATTACTATTGTCCTGTACTGAGTGATCTGTACTACTGCCCTGTACTGAGTGATCTGTATTACTACTGCCCTGTACTGAGTGATCTGTACTACTGCCCTGTACTGAGTGATCTGTACTACTGCCCTGTACTTCTGCCCTGTACTGAGTCATCTGTATTACTACTGCCCTGTACTGAGTGATCTGTACTACTGCCCTGTACTACTGCCCTGTACTGAGTGATCTGTACTACTGCCCTGTACTACTGCCCTGTACTGAGTCATCTGTATTACTACTGCCCTGTACTGAGTGATCTGTACTACTGCCCTGTACTACTGCCCTGTACTGAGTGATCTGTACTACTGCCCTGTACTGAGTGATCTGTACTACTGCCCTGTACTACTGCCCTGTACTGAGTCATCTGTATTACTACTGCCCTGTACTGAGTGATCTGTACTACTGCCCTGTACTACTGCCCTGTACTGAGTGATCTGTATTACTACTGCCCTGTACTGAGTGATCTGTACTACTGCCCTGTACTACTGCCCTGTACTGAGTGATCTGTATTACTACTGCCCTGTACTGAGTGATCTGTATTACTACTGCCCTGTACTGAGTGGTTTGTATTACTACTGTCCTGTACTGAGTGATCTGTACTACTGTCCTGTACTGAGTGGTCTGTATTACTACTGCCCTGTACTGAGTGATCTGTACTACTGCCCTGTACTACTGCCCTGTACTGAGTCATCTGTATTACTACTGCCCTGTACTGAGTGATCGGTACTACTGCCCTGTACTACTGCCCTGTACTGAGTGATCTGTATTACTACTGCCCTGTACTGAGTGATCTGTACTACTGCCCTGTACTGAGTGATCTGTATTACTACTGCCCTGTACTGAGTGAGCTGTATTACTACTGCCCTGTACTGAGTGGTTTGTATTACTACTGTCCTGTACTGAGTGGTCTGTATTACTACTGCCCTGTACTGAGTGATCTGTATTACTACTGCCCTGTACTGAGTGATCTGTATTACTACTGACCTGTACTGAGTGATCTGTATTACTACTGCCCTGTACTGAGTGATCTGTATTACTACTGCCCTGTACTGAGTGATCTATATTACTACTGCCCTGTACTGAGTGATCTGTATTACTACTGTCCTGTACTGAGTGGTTTGTATTACTACTGCCCTGTACTGAGTGATCTGTATTACTACTGCCCTGTACTGAGTGATCTGTATTACTACTGCCCTGTACTGAGTGGTTTGTATTACTACTGCCCTGTACTGAGTGATCTATATTACTACTGCCCTGTACTGAGTGATCTATATTACTACTGCCCTGTACTGAGTGATCTGTATTACTACTGCCCTGTACTGAGTGATCTATATTACTACTGCCCTGTACTGAGTGATCTGTATTACTACTGCCCTGTACTGAGTGGTTTGTATTACTACTGCCCTGTACTGAGTGATCTGTATTACTACTGCCCTGTACTGAGTGATCTGTATTACTACTGCCCTGTACTGAGTGATCTGTATTACTACTGCCCTGTACTGAGTGATCTGTATTACTACTCAACAGAGGTGTCAGCAGAGAGCACTGTGGTCAGAATGGAAAGAACTACACAACTTCCTGTGGAGCATACAGCAGTTGCTAAGTACTGGAAGGATTTAGATTTTTTAAATAGAAGTCATTTACAAATCTGTATAACTTTCTGGCACAAGTTGATTTAGAAACTTTTATTTTCCTACAGAGTGCTGCCTTAACAGCCGAGCTGATGAATATGTCATCTCATTTATATTGCGCCAACAAGAGAAAAACATTAACCTGGTTATCAGCTGAGCGTTAAACCTGAAGGTGCTTAGATGGTTTGGGCATTTATAGTGTTTCCAACAAGTCTCTTTGCCTCAGAAAACAAATATTGATTTTCCAATGAATGTCAGAGATGCTGCTCTGCTAACCCGAAAATCATTTCCTAAGCAAAAGGGGAAAAAAATAAAAGAATAAAATAAAGAAAAAAGCGAAAGATAGGAAAAAAGGAAAAGAAAAGCAGAGGGAGAAGGAAGGAGGGAGAGCTGTAAATCACGGCCAGAATGGGATTAAGATGTACTGGAGCCTGAAGTAGTAAACAAAAGCGTAATTTATCTGGACGCTGCATTGTAAAGCATCCAGGCAATTACAACATAGAGGTGATAGCACAAAAAATATACCGCCAATATACAGGTTAAATGATACCGAAACTTTCTGTTGGGCTTTAATTAAATAATAGGAATTATAGAAAAGTCTTGTTTAAACTAAGGTGATAACAGGCTGTAAAATGATTGTGGTTGGGTAAGTGAAAACATGGCAGAATGGATCCTACGGCGGGCGTCAGAGTGAAATATTTTTAAAGGCTTTAAAGGGGTACTCCACCCCTAGACATCTTATCCCCTATCCAAAGGGGATATTGCATGCGGCACCCACCTGTTTCTTGTCCGGAAGCGCTGGAGGGTCTGGGTCGTGACCACGGGAACGGAAGTCCGTGACGTCACGACTCCGCCCCCGTGTGACGTCACGTCACGTCCCCTCAATGCAAGTCTATGGGAGGGGGCATGATGGGGGGCATGGTGTTTAACAATTCAACTGTGTTAACTATGTTGAGAAGTTATTTAAGCCCAGATGTTTGGGATGAGTGGAGGTAATCTCTTAACCTAAACACATTTAGTCACAAGTCACATATTTATAATGTATATGATGTCTAGAAATAGTTACGTTTAATTGCTAGGAGGTGTAAAACCTTATCTTAGAGCTTATACACTGAAATCTTTTACACTACAGAGATCAGTATACTACCTAAGGGCCAAGACCATGAAGGGTCAGGGTAAAGTCTTCTACAATGCTGCCAGACGTCATCTGAGATGTCCACTTGGTGACAAGACAATGGCTAACCATAACCATTCGATGTACCCAGCTTCCCTTTGTGCAG
Organism: Hyla sarda; assembly: GCF_029499605.1. Taxonomy (NCBI): domain Eukaryota; kingdom Metazoa; phylum Chordata; class Amphibia; order Anura; family Hylidae; genus Hyla; species Hyla sarda. Next base: position 11,073,607 of record NC_079199.1, read on the forward strand.
AAGTTAAAGGAATACTTTGCAGCTCAGCGTTTGGAACAAACTGTTCCGAACGCTGGAGATGAAAGCTCATGATTCCATAGCCCCGCCCCTCAATGCAAGTCTATTGGAGGGGGCATGACAGCCATCACGCCCCCTCCCATAGACTTGCATTGAGGGTGTGTGGCTATGATGTCATGAAGAGGCGGGCTATGACCTCACAAGCTCCCGGAGCGGGCTCCAGCGTTTGGAACAGTTTGTTCCAAACGCTGAGCAGCGGATTACCCCTTTAAATCCTACATGATCTTGGTAAGATACAAATGGCTTCCCATTTGATCAAGACCTATTTTACCGAGAACACAATTGGTTCATTTGTTTTTGGTAAACTGTCTTTTATTAATTATTGATCTTTATATTGAGAATGTAGTCTGAAGATGCTTTTAATCCCATATTCTACCTGCAGAAGAATCTGTGATTCAGATCTAAAACACTGAAATATTGTTCAAAGATTTATAAACACATTCATCCCTAAACCTAATCTAATTGATATCAGTGATATTCCCACTAGGAAACTTATTTAAGGTTTCCCTTCAAATTTAGAGCACTAAAGATTAGATATCTTGTACTGCGTCTTTAAAACAGCTTACCAAGATTTTGTGTCATAGTTAAATGTGGGCAGAGTGTTTACTAATCACTTCCATTTTTATATACTGTATCTGTAAATTAGATGTTGACCGTTCTTGATATCACACGATGTTTTCTCTTCCAGAGTAATATACCTAATGTATGATATCTGAACTAACCTTGTAGCTGAGGTTATACAGTATTGTGACATGGTTACTAATTTCTGTGACTTGTAGGTCTACTGTATGTAGTAACGAACATAAGATTATAACGCTTCTTTAAAATTCTTTAATATCTGATTGATATTGATTTATATACATCATTGAGTTTAGTTACTCATTTATGTTTATTAACTATTGCATATTTTAATACATGCATATATATATATACATATATTATATATACATATATTATTTTATATATATATATATTTTTTTTTTTTGCAAAACTACCTTCCTAGCATTAATAACATAAAAATAAGAACTTAATATATCTGAGAAATAGTCGGCTCAAATGAAAATTGCATTATTTTTAATTTCAGCAATTCAAAAGGTCAAAGGGGGGCATTTACTAAGGGGTTTAGTCATTTTTTTCTGACTATTTTTGGCGCAAAATTGTCGCAATTGCGCCTACCCTATAAATTGTGCGACTTTCCCTAGCAAGAGCTAGAAAGTCAAAAAAAAATTTCCCGCTTAATTTACGCAAGTTTTCAGTTTTGACTTGCAGTGGTCAGGAATTTATTAACTGAGACAGTCGCAGTTGCGCAATAAACTGTCGCAACGGCCATAAAAATTGACTAAATTTACTCCAGCTCCAACATGGAGCAGGAAAAGCTGCTGCCGCCCGGGCTCCGACATACTTTCTCCCCGCTACCCTCACTGCGCTACCGGGACACTGCAGTGATTTATATCCCCCCCTCTCACCTGCCAGCACCACACAACTCCCATCTGTCTGCTGTTGCAAGACTACAAGTCCCAGCATGGCCTTACAGTGAGGACACGCTGGGAGTTGTAGTCTTGTAGCAGCGGGAGCTGAGCGGCGCGGGCGGGAGACAAGGGGAGGGGAGGGGGGGGGGTAGCGGGGAGGCCGTATGAGGAGCCCGGGCGGGAGACAAGGGGGGGTAGCGGGGAGACCGTATGAGGAGCCCGGGCGGCTGCACTGTAATGTCAGCCCGGGCTCCTGCCCTGAGAGCCATAGGCTTTGGCTGTCAGGGCATGCTGGGTGTTGTAGTTTTGCAACAGCTGGAGGGCCACAGTTTGCAGACCACTGGTGTGTGGTCTGTAAACTGTAGTCCTCCAGCTGTTGCAAAACTAAACAGCTGAAGGGGACCGGCGAAGAAGTTCACTTACCCTTCCGAGGCTCCAGCGACGATCGCTGACGGAGATCGTCGCGCGGCAGTGTCGTGCAGCGCTGGATCCTACGGAAGCCGGTAAGTTGCGCAAGCTTCCCAACCAGGGTGCAAGACTACAACTCCCAGCATGCCTGGACACCCTTTGGCTGTCCGGGCATGCTGGGAGTTGTAGTTTTGCAACAGCTGGAGGCACCCTTAGTTGGGAAACACTGGCCTAAAACAGTGTTTCCCAACCAGGGTGCCTCCAGATGTTGCAAGACTACAACTCCCAGCATGCCTGGACACCCTTTGGCTGTCCGGGCATGCTGGGAGTTGTAGTTTTGCAACAGCTGGAGGCACCCTTGTTGGGAAACACTGGCCTAAAACAGTGTTTCCCAACCAGGGTGCCTCCAGATGTTGCAAGACTACAACTCCCAGCATGCCTGGACAGCCATTGGCTGTCCAGGCATGCTGGGAGTTGTAGTTTTGCAACAGCTGGAGGGCCACAGTTTGCAGACCACTGGTTTGTGGTCTGTAAACTGTAGTCCTCCAGCTGTTGCAAAACTAAACAGCTGAAGGGGACCGGCGAAGAAGTTCACTTACCCTTCCGAGGCTCCAGCGACGATCGCTGTCGGAGATCGTCGCGCGGCACTGTCGCGCGGCAGTGTCGCGCGGCAGTGTCGTGCAGCGCTGGATCCTACGGAAGCCGGTAAGTTGCGCAGGCTTCCCAACCAGGGTGCCTCCAGTTGTTGCAAGACTACAACTCCCAGCATGCCTGGACAGCCTTTGGCTGTCCAGGCATGCTGGGAGTTGTAGTTTAGCAACAGCTGGAGGCACCCTGGTTGGGAAACACTGGCCTAAAACAGTTGGGAAACACTGGCCTAAAACAGTCACCCTGGTTGGGAAACACTGTTTTAGGCCAGTGTTTCCCAACCAGGGTGCCTCCAGATGTTGCAAGACTACAACTCCCAGCATGCCTGGACAGCCTTTGACTGTCCAGGCATGCTGGGGCTTGTAGTTTTGCAACATCTGGAGGCACCCTGGTTGGGAAACACTGTTTTAGGCCAGTGTTTCCCAGTCAGGTTGCCTCCAGATGTTGCAAAACTACAACTCCCAGCATGCCTGGACAGCCTTTGACTGTCCAGGCATGCTGGGGCTTGTAGTTTTGCAACATCTGGAGGCACCCTGGTTGGGAAACACTGTTTTAGGCCAGTGTTTCCCAGTCAGGTTGCCTCCAGATGTTGCAAAACTACAACTCCCAGCATGCCTGGACAGCCTTTGACTGTCCAGGCATGCTGGGGCTTGTAGTTTTGCAACATCTGGAGGCACCCTGGTTGGGAAACACTGTTTTAGGCCAGTGTTTCCCAGCCAGGTTGCCTCCAGATGTTGCAAAACTACAACTCCCAGCATGCCTAGACAGCCTTTGACTGTCCAGGCATGCTGGGACTTGTAGTTTTGCAACATCTGGAGGCACCCTGGTTGGGAAACACTGTTTTAGGCCAGTGTTTCCCAGCCAGGTTGCCTCCAGATGTTGCAAAACTACAACTCCCAGCATGCCTAGACAGCCTTTGACTGTCCAGGCATGCTGGGGCTTGTAGTTTTGCAACATCTGGAGGCACCTTGGTTGGGAAACACTGTTTTAGGCCAGTGTTTCCCAGCCAGGTTGCCTCCAGATGTTGCAAAACTACAACTCCCAGCATGCCTAGACAGCCTTTGACTGTCCAGGCATGCTGGGGCTTGTAGTTTTGCAACATCTGGAGGCACCCTGGTTGGGAAACACTGGCCTAAAACAGTGTTTCCCAACCAGGGTGCCTCCAGATGTTGCAAAACTACAAGTCCCAGGTTGGGAAACACTGTGCCCGGCCTCCGCCCCACCTTACTGTAAGGGCATGCTGGGAGTTGTAGTCCTGCAGCTGGGGGCAGGGGACAAGCTTGTCACTTGCCCACACATCTCCTGCACCACACAACTACAACTCCCAGCATGTCCTTACTGTAAGGGCATGCTGGCAGTTGTAGTCATGCGGGGCGGGAGATGTGTGAGCAGGTGATAATAAATGTACTAACCCATTTTTTTTGTTTTCTTCTCATTTCAGATCCGTTTATCCTGTGGACTCCTTCGGATTCGGTGGACTACTTCGATGACCAGCGTTTTTCTTTGTTTGATTTTAATAAAATGGTTAACGAGGGCTTGTGGGGGAGTGTTTTTGTAATAAAAAATTTTTAAAACCTGTTGTGTTTTTTTCTTACTTTACTAGACAGGCTTAGTAGTGGAAGCTGTCTTATAGACAGAGTCCATTACTAACCTGGGCTTAGCGCTAGCCACAAAAACAGCTAGCGCTAACCCCCTATTATTACCCCGGTACCCAACGCCACAGGGGTGCCGGGAAGAGCCGGTACCAACAGGCCTGGAGCGTCAAAAATGGCGCTCCTGGGCCTAGGCGGTAACAGGCTGGCGTTATTTAGGCTGGGGAGGGCCAGTAACAATGGTCCTCGCCCACCCTGGGAACGTCAGGCTGTTACTGTTTGGTTGGTATTTGGCTGAGAATGAAAATAGGGGGGACCCTATGCGTTTTTTTTTTTTTAAATAAATAATTAAATATATAAAAAAAACGCATAGGGTCCCCCTATTTTTATTCTCAACCAAATACCAACCAAACAGTAACAGCCTGACGTTACCAGGGTGGGCGAGGACCATTGTTACTGGCCCTCCCCAACCTAAATAACGCCAGCCTGTTACCGCCTAGGCCCAGGAGCGCCATTTTTGACGCTCCGGGCCTGTTGGTACCGGCTCTTCCCGGCACCCCTGTGGTGTTGGGTACCGGGGTAATAATTGGGGGTTAGCGCTAGCTGTTTTTGTGGCTAACGCTAAGCCCGGCTTAATAATGGACTCAGTCTATAAGACAGCTTCCACTACTAAGCCTGTCTAGTAAAGTAAAATAAAACACAACAGGTTTTAAAAAAAATTTATTACAAAAAACACTCCCCCACAAGCCCTCGTTAACCATTTTATTAACATCAAGCAAAGAAAAACGCTGGTCATCGAAGTAGTCCACCGAATCCGAAGGAGTCCACAGGATACACAGATCTGTAGAAGAAGTAACCAAAAAAAAAAAAAGTGTAAGTACATTTAGGGAGAAAAAAACTGTGTTAAAAAAATGTAATAAACACACACACACACACACTAAACGCCGTTTACCACTTCTGAGCCATGACTACAATTTACAGTGATCCCTCAACTTACAATTGCCTCAACATACAATAGTTTCAACATACAATGGTCTTTTCTGGACCATCGTAAGTTGAAACCAGACTCAACATACAATGCTACAGACAGTCCAGATCTGTAAAACGTGTCAATGGCTGGAAGAACCAACCAATCAAAATGGGCATTCACTGGTAAAACCCCTGTATTACTGAAGTGTATGCACTGACTGGTGTCTGGTATTACATGTTCTGTACACTTTACCTGTATCAGGGTTAGCTGCTCTTTTGGACACCAGGTGAGGGCGACTCCATTACTTGTTTGGGACATTGCCTGTACTGTACAGGACCCCTGAAGAAGCTCCTGTCCTCTACATAGACCAGTGTTTGCCAAGCAGGGTGGCCCCATCTTTTGCAAAACTACAACTCCCAGCATGCCCGGACAGCCTTTGGCTGTCCAGGCATGCTGGGAGTTATAGTTTTGCAACAGCTGGAGGCTCCCTGCTTGGGAAACACTGACATAGACAGTGATTTACAGCTCCCAGCAGATCTTTATTACTTTTATATGTAAGGATTTGCTTTATCTATATCAGTTATCTACTTATTTTTCTTTGTCACTTTTTCCTATTTTGGATGACATTTTGGTGCCTTTAGAACCAATTACCACGTTTCCATAGAGTTATGGTCTCAACATACAATGGTTTCAACTTACAATGGTTTTCCTGGAACCAATTAATATTGTAACTTGAGGGACCACTGTAGTTATTGAATTATTTAGATGTGGTGAAAAAGCTAAAAAAAAACTCAAAAACAAAAGATCCAGAAGGAAACCAGCAGCCAAACCTATTCAGACAGCAGGAAAAAGGAACAGACTATTTTATCTACTACATGAAGTAAATTTCCCACTTTTGCCTATGTGCGCCAAATTTATTAATGCCGTGCAACAATTTAGTAAATTTGTCGCACATAGTCAAAAATGAAGTAGAAAAAAACAGGGTAAAAACCAGACTACATAGTAAAAGATTAGTAAATGCCCCTCAAAATTTTTATAATTTTTGGTGCCCATATTCCATAATTAATAATTGAGTTATTAGATTTGTTGCAGTTATCATCTGCGTAAAAAGTTACTTTACAAAAAAACATCTATTACAATTCTATTAATCTGCTCTGATGACTTAGGATATAGGAAGTTAATTTCCTTTTAAAAATCTTGCAATCTATTATGTTGCTTGCACAGTTTCTCGGGTAAGGCACAGAAACCCTTCCAGAAAAACTGTGCAAATGAAAATACATTTTGCCCAAATTTTCACGCAAAGGATAAATGTGACAATGGAGGACATTTAGAGCCTTTCTTCTTGCTTATTCCGGATGCACAAAAAGTTGCACGGGCACCTAAGCACTTTTTTGTGCGACTTTTGAGCTGTATGCCTTCATTTTCAGAGCTAAAGTATATTGTATTTTGTTTTCTTAGAGAGCACTGTCTGGCCTGTATTAATTCCTTCCTCCAAGAAGCCACATTACCTTCTCAATACTACATTTAGAGGGAACATGCCATCCAAAAAAACAAATCTTTATATTAGGACATTTAAAGCAAAGTTCACAAGGCTGTTGTGCTCTGACTCGTTCAGGGTCTATTTGACTCTTTTATTTGCATCAAACAGACTCTAAAAGGATCGGGGTACAACTGACACCAGCGATTCCTGATGAATTTCATTGACTTGAATGGGGTCTGTTGCGTGACCTGTGTTTTACAAGAGTTGAGTGGAGAATAATAAATAGGGCATGCAGTATTCTTTTCCACTCATCTCCCGTGACTCTGACAGGCTGAATGATAGAGCTCCTTTCAGCCTTTAAGCGGAGCATGGCAGCAGAGTGAACATAAAAATACAGCATGCCCTACCCCCAAAGAGCTTAATTCTTTGACTTCCAAGCTTCCCAAAGTTATCTAATATCTAGGGCCTATTCTGAGGACGAGACATCCTATTATTTGCCCCCACCCCAAGAACTAATAATTCCCTAATAGGGTGTTCATAAATTGTGTTTCAAAACCAGACAACCCTTTTAATGCTAATTTATACAATTCTATGTATTAATACCCTAAATTGAGATAAACCACTGCAGAACTCTTCCAGATTGTTAATGGACTCCATGTAGACTCTCAGCATGGTTGGCAGCATTTGATGGGCTTGTTTACTATTATTGCTTAACAGGTCAGTGTTCCATCTACCAGACTGGAACCTATCAGTAATACTGTGGTCTTAATATGAATTAATTTTAACCAAATGTTTAGAGCAGACTTAAAAGTCACAGGGTCACCTGAAAGAATCCCGGAGCCGATTTATCATCATTTGAAGGACCCACCAGTGGTTCTTATTGTAGGATCCTTGATTGATTGAGCAATTATCTCCTAATCTCTGCATCTCATATCTTAGTTATAAAGCAGAATATTCACAGAGCACAATAACAATTCAATGTTTTAATAAACATGAACAAGAAGTAGATAAAAAGTCTACCCGTAAGAGAGTTTATGAAATTGCTATAATTGTATTTTCCCTCCGAAGACAAATCTTGGTTCCTCAAGTGACTTCTTCATATTTTCATTTTGCTAAAAATACAGTACATAGGAAGAAAAATCACAAACGTTTGGGAAAGCAATTAAATGCATTCTATATTTAAAGGCACCCTATTGGCAGGATAGGTTCAGAATCTGTTAACCAGAGGGTACATTTTCAACAGCCCAGCAGTACTGAGTGGGAGGAAAAATGAAGCCCCACCCCTGAGGAGACATGTCACAGGAGTGTCTAAAGGATTGGGAAATGTTGACATGTTAATCCCATAAACATGTTTAATGCCATTACAGAGGGGAAGGAAGCTACAAAATATGTTCCATAGTGTGACGTGTACCTCTTTTTACTTCTGCAGGAAATTTAGAGGGGTATTCCGGCCATAGACATCTTAACCCCTATCCAAAGGATAGAGGATAAGATGTCTGATCGCGGGGGGCCCGCCGCTGAGGCCCCGGGTGATCTCAGTGCGGCATCCGCATTCTATGCCGGGTTATTGCTCCAGTCTCAGAAACCTCTGTGTTTCCGGGACTGGAGACGTGACATCACACCATGCCCCTTCCATTCATGTTTATGTGAGGGGGGCATGGTGTGACGTCACGAGGGGTAGTGGAGTGATGTCACATCTCCAGTCCCGGAAACATAGAGGTTTCCGAGACTGGAGCAGCAGCCCGGTGTGAGGTGCAGAACTGCGTCCTAAGCAGTTTTGAGTCGGCCCCTCCCTTCGGAGATTTCCAAACACACAGCAAGGGGAGGGGAAGGCAGATCTGTGCAGGACTCAGCCCCGTACACAGCTCCCTCCTCGCTCCTCCTTCAGGAGGAGAGGAGAGACGTAGATTCTCACAGCCCCGCTCCTGGATGTAGATTTTTACAGCTGTGAAAATCTACATCTAGGGGTCTGTGCGAACAGGGCTGTGAGAATCCCTCTTCTCCTGAGGGAGGTGAGTGAAAATTTACATCCAGGAGTGGGGCTGTGGGATTCCCTCTCCTCCTGAGGAAGGTGCACTTGCACAGCCCCCTGGACGTAGATTTTCACAATCGCTTAGTCACACAACCAAACGTAGATTTTCACAGCCCCCTTGACGTAGACTTTCACAGCTGCCAAAATCTATTTACAGCGGAGCTGTAAAAATCTATGTTCCTTCTCTCCTCCTTAGGGAGGTGTGAGGAGGGAGCTGTGTATGGGGGGTGACGGAGGTGCAGAAATGTGTCCTGCACAGCTCTGCCTTTCCGTCCCCTCGCTGTATGTTTGGAAATCTCCGGAAAGCTGAGGGAAGGAGCAAACGCAGAAATGCATGGGACGCAGTTCTGCACCTCACACCAGCATAGAATGCGGGTGCTGCACGAAGTTTGCGGGTGGTCCCAGCGGCGGGCCCCCCGCGATCAGACATCTTATCGCCTATTCTTTGGATAGGCGATAAGATGTCTATGGCCAGAATACCCCTTTAAATATGCCCATCTATAAGACCTGTCCTAGTGGTCGTTATAGAAGACATGTTGAGATTAATATTAGAATGAGAGTCACCATCAATGTGGTGACATTTTGTCCATTATTTGAACCAATGCGGGATTGATAAGGAAGCTCAAAGCTTTAAAATCCACAACAGGGCCCTCAACTTTCACTTGTCATTTATATTACTGATTCTGTCATGCCCGGGGAAAGGAAAAAGTACAACCTACTACTTCCTCCAAACCCCTTTCCCAACCAATTTGGACAATCCACCTTAAACAGCAGCCCCCTACTGGGCAATGGTTCCTTTATTAGAATGTGTGCAGGGGCATAAAAATAGTCAGACAAACCTGGTTGGTAACACATGGACAGATAAGGTACAAATTCCTAAAAACAAGACAGCAGACTTGGGACAATCTATGAGTCAAACCTAGAGAGTAGCGTGGTTCAAAATCAAAAGGCAAACATCAGAAAGCAGCATTAGGAAACAGGCAATGGGTTAAATTTAGACAATGGGTAATTACAGAATCGACAGGTAAGGCAATGTCAGAAAGGTCAAGTCACAGACAGGTCAAGTCACAGTAGGTCAGAAGATTAGTCAGGAGCAAGGAATATAGGAACGCTGGTGATTGGAAGAACCTCTATCATGGGGGCTGTCTGTATACAAGCAGGTTTAGTCTGGTGCTCACCCCTACTCTTTGGCCAGACTGGGAACCTGACCAAAATGACCCAGAATCAAGGTGAGGATTTTACAGTTTCCTTCCAATTGGGCTGAGGAATATTCTGAAACTCTCATTGAGCTCCTGGGCCTTGGTGTCATCTTAGCCCATATAATATACCTGTGTTGTGTTTTTGAAGGGAAACCCCAGTACTTAAAGGGGTACTCCGGTGCTTACACATCTTATCCCCTATCCAAAGGATAGGGGATAAGATGCCTGATCGCGGGAGTCCCGCAGCTGGGGACACCCAGGATCATGCACACGGCACCCCGTTTGTAATCAGTCCCCGGAGCGCGTTCGGTCCGGATCTGATTACGGTTGACCGCAGGGCCTGTGGCGTGTGACGTCATGCCCCCGTGTGACGTCACGCTCGATGCAAGCCTACGGGAGGGGGCGTGATAGCTGTCATGCCCCCTCCCGTAGGCTTGCATTGAGGGGCGGAGCGTGACGTCACACGGGGGCGTGACGTCACACGCCGCCGGCCCTACGGTCGACTGTAATCAGACCTGGAGCGAACACGCTCCGGGGACTGATTACAAACGGGGTGCCGCGTGCATGATCCCGGGCGTCCCCAGCTGCGGGACTCCCGCGATCAGGCATCTTATCCCCTATCCTTTGGGGGGGGGGGGGGGGTCCCAGCGTTCAGATCCCTCACGATCAGACACTATCCTGCGGGTAGGGGATAATTTGTTAAGTAGCTGAGTTCCCCTTTAAGTTCTGTGTAAAGAATGCTTGACCATTTTAAGGTCTATGGCCACGCTAGGACAGGGAATGAAATGTAAATTCAGAACACTTGCTTTGCAAAATATAAGGGGGCAAATGCTCTCATTGAAAGTTGTTGAGTTTTCCTTATATCTTGCTCAAGTGTTTCCTCTCGGATAATCACAGCACTTCTTTCACCTTATGACACAACAACCTATAATCTTCCATTGATGTTTCCATTGCATCTAAAAAAGGATTCATTGCCTTATATATCATCCATAAACGTCTGCAAATTACAACCCTACAGCATGCTTCAATGGAAGGGGGGGGGGGGAGAAAGGGGATTGTATAGTAAAGAAAAACCAGGATAATCTGACAATAAATCCATTAGAAAGGAACAGAATAGAGATTGTAGAATTATAGAATTGATTTACCAGATTTAGGATAAATAGAATAATTTGCATTTTAGATGTCACAACGCTTACTGGAACTGTATACCATCTGGTTTCGATTTGGTGTTGGGCTTAACCAGTGATCTCCAAAGGCATAAGGCCATCCTTCATATTAGATAGGGAAAGGAATAAGACTATCCTTCACATTAGATAGGGAAAGGCACAAGGCTATCCCTCATATTATATAGGGATAGACATAAGGCTATACTTTATATAAGATAGGGATAGACATAAGGCTATACTTTATATAAGATAGGGATAGGCATAAGGCTATCCTTTGTATAAGATAGAGATAGGCATAAGGGTATCCTTATTATAAAATAGGGAGAGGCATAAGGCTATGCTTCATATAAGATAGTGATAGGCATAAGGCTATCCCTCATATAAGATAGGGATAGGCATAAGGCTATTCCTCATGTAAGATAGGGATAGGCATAAGGCTATACCTCATATAAGATAGGGATAGGCATAAGTCTATCCTTCATATAAGATAGGGACAGGCATAAGGCTATCCCTCATATAAGATAGGGATAGGCATAAGGCTATACTTCATATAAGATAGGGATAGGCATAAGGCTATGCTTCATATAAGATAGAGATAGGCATAAGGGTATCCTTCATATAAGATAGGGATAGGCATAAGGCTATACCTCATATAAGATAGGGATAGGCATAAGGCTATCCTTCATATAAGATAGGGATATACATAAGGCTATGCTTCATATAAGATAGGGTGAGGGACTTTTCATAGTATTCAGAATATTTAGCAGACAAGATGGGCCAAATCCTTGTTATCTGCCAACACATTCTAATTTTTCATGGTTTGTGCATTTAATCCAATGTTTTAGCGATGAAAGTATTTTATAAAGAAAACTTCTACCTAATCCAGTAAACAAGGACATTGTAATGTATAACATCAAGGTTTTCACATATTGGAGTCCTATAGAGAACATTCTGTTTTGCTTCGTTCCTATTAGTGTTTTGACAAAGTTTCCATTTTCTTCCAGCTCATTATAGCGGAGCCGACTGTAAACAGTTACATAAAGCGATAAGTTACATAATAAAGTAAATGAAGTTCGGCTGCCATACAGAACAGCACCCAGTGTTTACGAAACATCTCATATTCCTATGACAGATGCACCCGAGCTCGCAGTGATCACAGTGTGAACCATCAAGATAAAGAAAGTACGAAGACGCCAGACAGAGACTTTATTTTCTTTTGGCAAGTGAGTAGCAGCGCCACTTCTACTGAAGCTAATTATCATATATTCAGGCAAAGTCATTTCACGTACACAGGCGGCGAACAAAACTTTTTCTCCTCACAACATATGTAACAGCGGCGGGAAGAGAAGCTGAAACAGAGAAGGAGGAAAAATACATCTTCACATAAAAAAAATACATCTATTTAGGAATCTTTTATCGTGTTAAAGGTACAACTTTCTCAAAGGGCATTTAAAGGTCAAATTAAAGGTATGAATTGCGTTATGAGCTGAATGGAAATGTATGTGTATAACAAAGGGATCAATGTACAATTTAAAGATTAAGAAGGAGATTTATCAAGCTCTGTAGTAGATTTTTTTTTGCATATAAAAGTTGCATGTACTTGCGCACGTGCGACTTTCCTATACATGCTGCGACTTTTTGATTTTTGCTTATCCCAACGCACATTTCTGAAATCTGCTCAGGTAGTGAATTTTGTTTTGTACTTTGCAGTGGTCAAGTATTTATCAAATGAGAAAGTCACTATTTATGAAGAAAAAAAGTTGCATCTCTGTTTAACCCCTTAACGACGCAGGACGTATATTTACGTCCTGCGCCGGCTCCCGCGATATGAAGCGGGATCGCGCCGCGATCCTGCATCATATCGCGTCGGTCCCGGCGCTCATCAATGGCCGGGACCCGCGGCTAATACCACACATCGCCGATCGCGGCGATGTGCGGTATTTACCCTTTAGAAGCGGCGGTCAAAGCTGACCGCCGCTTCTAAAGTGAAACTGAAAGTGACCCGGCTGCTCAGTCGGGCTGTTCGAGACCGCCGCGGTGAAATCGCGGCGTCCCGAACAGCTGACCGGACACCGGGAGGGCCCTTACCTGCCTCCTCGGTGTCCGATCGACGAATGACTGCTCCGTACCTGAGATCCAGGCAGGAGCAGTCAAGCGCTGATAATGCTGATCACAGGCGTGTTAATACACGCCAGTGATCAGCATAGGAGATCAGTATGGGACCTATAACACTGCAAAAAAAAAGTTAAAAAAAGTTAATAAAGGTCATTTAACCCCTTCCCTAATAAAAGTTTGAATCACCCCCCTTTTCCCATAGAAAAAATAAAACAGTGTAAAAAAAATAAATAAATAAACATATGTGGTATCGCCGCGTGCGTAAATGTCCGAACTATAAAAATATATCATTAATTAAACCGCACGGTCAATGGCGTACGCGCAAAAAAAATTCCAAAGTCCAAAAAAGCGTATTTTGGTCACTTTTTATACCATTAAAAAAATGAATAAAAAGTGATAAAAAAGTCCGATCAAAACAAAAATCATACCGATAAAAACTTCAGATCATGGCGCAAAAAATGAGTCCTCAAACCGCCCTGTACATGGAAAAATAAAAAAGTTATAGGGGTCAGAAAATGACATTTTTAAACGTATAAATTTTCCTGCATGTAGTTATGATTTTTTCCAGAAGTGCGACAAAATCAAACCTATATAAGTAGGGGATCATTTTAACCGTATGGACCTACAGAATAATGATAAGGTGTAATTTTTACCGAAATATGCACTGCATAGAAACGGAAGCCCCCAAAAGTTACAAAATGGCGTTTTTTTTTCGATTTTGTCGCACAATGATTTTTTTTTCCGTTTTGCCGTGCATTTTTGGGTAAAATGACTAATGTCACTGCAAAGTAGAATTGGCGATGCGAAAAATAAGCCATAATATGGATTTTTAGGTAGAAAATTGAAAGGGTTATAATTTTTAAAAGGTAAGGAGGAAAAAACGAAAGTGCAAAAACGGAAAAACCCTGAGTCCTTAAGGGGTTAAAAGTTGCATATGTATTCCAGGTCCATCCTGGCTTACAGAAAGTGCATACGTCTGCAGAAAAAGACATTAACACCCACTTTAACTAACACTCCCCGCTGCGCTACCTATAGATATATTGCCCCCCCCCCCGCTACGCTATATATATGGTGCTTATATGTGTCCCCCCCAGCAAGCGCATACATATGTCCCTTGCAGCGCCTTCTGTAAAGTACCTTATACTATCAGCAACATATCATGCTGCTGGCCGGGGAAGGCAGCGCAATGCCGCCCACTTCTCGGCCAGCAGATGCGCTGCTGATAGTATACTTCACAGATAGCGCAGCGAGGGACATGGGGGACAAACACACGTTTTAGGACTACCACTCCCATCATGGACATACTCCGTCCATGATGGGAGTCGTAGTCCATGGTCTTAGGTGCAGATCGCAGCAGGTCATTATCCAGAGACCTGCTGCGATCAGCATTTATTAACTATAAAAGCCAGCGGCACATGCGGCTCCACTGCGCTCCTGGCGGGGAATACTGTATACGATGTCATAATTCCTAATCGCCGGAACAGGGAGAGCTCTGATTGGTGAAAAGCTTTTCACCTTCCACTGCCATGGCTGCTGGGGAGGGGTGGGGTGGCAGGAGCAGTACCAGCTTCATCAGCAGCAGCCTGAGTCTACAGTCACTGATGAGTAGCTTTCTTCACCCGCATAGTGAAGCTACTCATCAGCAGCAGGTGGAGATGGAGCAGGACCTGAACCAGCAGGTGGTGGCATACCTGGACATGACCATGCCAACTCACCTTGAAGATCCGCTGGACTTCTGGGCAGCCAAACTTGATTTGTGGCCTCAACTAGCAGAGTTTGCCCTGGAAAAGCTGTCCTGCCCGGCCAGTAGTGTGCCATCAGAGCGGGTGTTTAGTGTGGCGGGGGGCCATAGTAACCCCAAGGAGAACTCGTCTGTCCATGAAAAATGTGGAGAGACTGACCTTTTGTGAAGATGAATCAGGCATGGATCAGCCAGGATTTCCAGCCACCAATGCCAGATGCATGAGAGTAGATTGACCATGGTGCCACACCAACACTTCACAAATATGTATAGTGCTAAACATGTTTAAGGTGCTGGTCCCCAGTTACAGACATTCCTCCGCATCAGACCACAAATAAGTATTGAGAATACGCATTACGTAAAACTTAACTTTTAATAATATTCTTAGGATAAAATATATGTACCCCCAAAAAAAATTTTAATCAAAGAAAAGGTGTGCAAAAAACATCATGTGCCACCTACACCACCGAGTATTAATGTGATGTAAAGACCTCTAAAAGGTAGAAGGGAACAATGTATGGTCCATTGTAACAGGTGGGTGTAAAAACTTCCCCTGTAAGGCCCTACTCTCGCAAGTGTTGGATACCCTAAAAAGAGCAGCCCCACACAGGAACCTCTCCCTATTTCCCCATACAAACACTGCCATTTCCCAGGGTTTTTAGGTGGAAATAGGGAGAGGTTCCTGTGTGGGGCTGCTCTTTTTAGGGTATCCAACACTTGTGAGAGTAGGGCCTTACAGGGGAAGTTTTTACCCCCACCAGTTACAATGGACCATATGTTGTTCCCTTCAACCTTTTTGAGGTCTTTGCATTGCATCAAAACTTGGTGGTTTGGGTGGCACATGGTGTTTTCTTCACATCTTTTCTTTTGTTCGATTTCAAAATAAAATTGGGTCCATATATTTTGTTTAACGTAATGCATATCCTCAATACTTACATGTGCACACTAACACTTTTACAAAAGAAGACTTATAAGTCAGGTGACGGCAATCAGGCACTGCAGCAATGTGTATAAGCAGCTAGCGTGGATGGATGGCAATCCCGTGGTGTAGTGGGGGTGCTACGCTTTAGAAGGCAGTACAATATTCAATGCAGAAATGAAGAGGTATGAAATAAAGCTGCACTCACCCACTTGATAATGTAAGCCAAACCAAATCTTTTATTCCAGTGTTTGTACGGCAAAGGCAATGGTATAGCTTGAAATGCGGGGAGCAAGAGCCGTAGCTCTCAGGTGCAGGGAGTGTACCACTAGACAACTAGTTTTGAGTCGGAAATTATGCTTCTTCTGGTCGTGGTGGACTTTCTGCTGCCACCTCCAGGCTGTCTCATTCTGCCACTATATGTTCTTGTCATGCTGATGCCATCTCCAAGCTGTCTCATTCTGCCACCATATGTTCTCCTCATGCTGTTGCCAACTCCACGCTGTGTCATTCAGGCACTATATGGTCTCCTCATTCTGCCGCCACCTCCACGCTGTGTCATTCAGGCACTATATGGCCTCCTCATGCTGCCGCCACCTCCACGCTGTGTCATTCAGCCACTATATGGTCTCCTCATGCTGCCGCCAACTCCAGGCTGTGTCATTCAGCCACTATGTGGTCTCCTCAAGCTTCCGCCACCTCCAGGCTATGTCATTCAGCAACTACATGCTGCAGCCAACTCAATGCTCTGTCATTCTGCCATTATGTGGTCTCCTCATGCTGCCGCCTACTTTAGGCTGTGTCATTCAGCCACTAGATGCTCTCCTCATGCTGCCGCCACCTCCACGCTGTGCCATTTAGCCACTATATGGTCTCCTCATGCTGCCACCACCTCCACCCTGTGTCATTTAGCTACCATATGGTCTCCTCATACTCAAGGCTCTGTCATTGTGGCGCTCTGCATCAGTGATTCTTTCAGGAAGCCAGCACACACCCTATGCGTGTTACAGCAAGGCAAAGTGTTCTACACCCCTATTGAGGCTCTCTGTAGGCCAGAAATAGATGTTTTTAATAGCAATTTGCCACAAATAAATTCGGACCGAAACAATTTTTTTTTGAAAATTGGGTGAATTGGCCAAATCGAATTTTTTTTAATTCGCTCATCTCTACTAATAATAATACTAATAATAATAACTATTGTTATTATTAATATTAAATAGTAAACAACCATTTCCCCAGAACTGATCAATAACCTGATCTGACAATCTGAGCAAATTTAACCTTGGCCCTTTGGCGGGTGACATAGATATTAGACATAATTGACAACTTCAAAGTCTCGGAACGCGGCGATGGACCTTTTCAAGACACTCCTGACAAATCTGTATGCAAGGTAACCTTTATTTAGGAGCGGCGGTCTGTCATCTCCGTGTTCCAAAATAGTGGATATAATTGACTTTATTTCAATTCAAGAGTTTATTTCTTCTTCTGCCGCGAAAAGCTAAAAGACTAGAAAATCAATAATAGGAATTCGCAGGGTCAAGATGAAGATCATTCCGAGCCGGAGTCTTATTTTAGGGCCAATTTGCTGGGATTCTATGTAGTCGGTTAGAGACGAGTTAGTGGATCTGACAGATAATTAATTAAAAAGTGAGATTAGAAGCGAGATGGCCACGGTGGCACAAGCGGATTCATCCTCTGTGTCAGCTCCTTTTAGTGTATCAATTTTCTCACGACTAAGAGGCAACTGCACCAAGTCCTTATCCGAAAATGCCAAATGAAACATGACACAAACAATTGCCGTCGCCTTTGACGGGATCCCATCCTAAAATCGAATCATGATTCGATTAGCAAATTAATTTGCGCCACACATTGGATATTATATGTTGCGATTGGACACTACTGTGTTTATTGTACACGGTGTATGATTGATACATTGTACCCAGTAATGACGTATTCCTATGTCACGATGTAGGAGAGGCAATGGTTAACTTGTTCTTCTCAATGATTGAAGGTCCAATGAGTTGTTTCCCAAGCAGGGTGCCTACTGCTGTTGCAAAACTACAACTGCCAGCATGCCCGGACAGCCTTAGGCCTTCGGGAGTTGTAGTTTTGCAACAGCTGGAGGCACCCTGCTTGGAAAACACTGGGTTACTGGCTGCAAACAACATACAGTATACATTTATACTGAATATATAAGACACATATGTGTTGTATCTTGCTGTGTTGTTGTAGTAATAATAATAATTATTATTATTTATTATCATCACAATCTACTATCCTCTTTTTACATGTCACCTGCAATCCTGTCACCTGCAATCTTCTGTATTTGACTCACAAATCCCTCTATTCTGCTGTTCACTAATTCTGACATCCACTGCTCAGAAAGAGGTGTGTCAAGCACTAGCGTTGCTCGCGAATATTCGCAATGCTAATTTTATTCACGAATATCGCATATTCACGAATTCGCGAATATTCGCGAATATAGCACTATATATTCGTAATTACGAATATTCGTATTTTTTATTTTTTTATTTATTTTTTCCACAGTACACATCACAGTGATCATCCCTCTTTGCTTCCAGCTTGTGTGGTTTAAAGAAGGCTCTAATACTACTGTGTGAGACTGGCGTGCGAATGTTTGCATATACGAAAATTTGTATATGCAAATTTTCGTATATGCGAATTTTCGCGTATGTTAATTAATGTATATGCAAATTATCGCATATGTTAATTTTCGCATACGTGAATTTTCACATATGCGAAAATAAATCGAGAATATTACGGATATGCGAATATATGACGAACATTCGTCCATATATTCGCGAATATTCGCAAATTCGAATATGGCCTATGCGGCTCAACACTATCAAGCACTTAGGCCACCCCTACTCACCAATGGTGTAGAGCGGCATAGGTCATATTCGAATTTGCAAATATTCGCGAATATATGGACGAATGTTCGTCATATATTCGCATATGTGAAAATTCACGTATGCGAAAATTAACATATGCGATAATTTGCATATACATTAATTGGCATAAGCGGAAATTCGCATATACGAAAATTTGCATATACAAATTTTCGCATATGCGAAACTTCGCGCACCGGCCTCACACAGTATTATTAGAACCTTCTTTACACCACACAAGCTGGAAGCAGAGAGGGATGATCACTGTGATGTGTACTGTGAAAAAAAAAATAAAAAATTACGAATATTCGTAATTGCGAATATATAGTGCTATATTCGCGAATAAAATTTGCATTGCGAATATTCGCGAGCAACACTACTCTCCAATGGTGTTGAGCGGCATAGGCCATATTCGAATTCGCGAATATTCGTTAATATATGACGAATATTCGTCATATATTCACGAATATTCGCATATGCTTAACATTCTCGTTTCATTTTCGCATATGCGTATATTCGCGTATGCGAAAATTCGCATATACAGAATTTAGCGTATGTTAATTTTCGCATATACAGAAATTAGCGTATGTTAATTTTCGCATATGCGAAAATACGCACACCAGTCTCACACAGTAGTAGCACTATATATTCGTAATTACGAATATTCGTTTTGTTTTTTTTTCCCACAGTACACATCACAGTGATCATCCCTCTCTGCTTCCAGCTTGTGTGGTGTAAAGAAGGCTCTAATACTACTGTGTGAGACTGGCGTGCGAATTTTCGCATATGCGAAAATTTGCATATGCTAATTTCCATATATGCAAATTTTCGATTATGCTAATTTTTGTATATGCTAATTTTCGCATATATTAAATTTTGCATACGGACATAAAACGAGAATATTACGCATATGCGAATATTCGCGAATATATGATGAATATTCGCAAATTCGAATATGGCCTATGCCGCTCAACACTAGTTAATATGTTAAATGTTTCAAAAGCTTTTGATTCTGACAGTGCCCATGAAAATCTACTATACTTTTTTCTTGGGAAGATTATCAGTTCGCTAAACTGGAAATAAAAAGATAAAAAAAGTTTCCCTTTCACCCAAATTCTCTTTTGATGTCAAGTCGTCTATAAAAGTTTAATATTTCTGTGCAGTGTTGAGGTTTACATGATCACTAATGGGTAAATGCCTTTCCCTATTATATAACTTTTGTCTTTATTATTATCACAGGGAAAATCATTTTAGAGACAAAGATTCTCAGACGTGATGTGTATTTAATTTTTATTAGAAATGTTTGTATGATTTAGGGAAGCCGAAATTACAAAAATAATCAAACTTCTATTAGGTTAAAGGGGTTTTCCACATAAGGTGATTTTAGTACATACCTGGCAGACAGTAATGGACATGCTTAGGAAGGATCTGCGCTTGTCTTGGGGATAAATGGCTATGTTGTGAGATTACCATAACACTCTGGCAATCTTTTTGTGATTCTGGTATTTCCTGTTTGAGTTTTCTTTTTTGCCTACAAATCCCATAATTCCATTTTACTCCCTCCCACACATCAGCCACCCCACCCATTGAAATATAATTGAGCTGCATCCATTCAAAAGACCTGTGGCTTTCAATCAGGGTGCCTACAGCTGTTGCATTAGTTGCAGATTGATCCCTCCCCCACCAAACGATCTCTCCACCCATTGAAGCAGACAGGCTTCCTGTCATCAGCTGACTAGTGAGTCAGGTCTCGGCCACATTGCAACTTGGGAAAAATCTGAGACAGTCATTTTGTATGGTGTTAAAAGTAAATATTGGGGTGAAAATCACAGAATAATTGTGAGAAAACCATCACACACAGGTACAGACACTATATTATGAACTACACTAACTTTACAACCCCTGTAGCATAGTCACAAAAAAAAAAAAAAAAAAAAAAAAAATCCTGGAATACCCCTTTAATGGATGTATTTTAAAAAAAGGGAAAAAAATTAAACATTTAATTAACCCCTTAAAGGGGTACTCCAGTGGAAAAAAAAATTTCAATTAACTGCTGCCAGAAAGTTAAACAGATTTGTAAATTACTTCTATTTAAAAATCCTAATCCTTCCGGTACTTATCAGCTGCTGTATGCTCCAGAGGAAGTTGTGTAATTATTTTCCGTGTGACCACAGTGCTCTCTGCTGCCACCTCTGTCCGTGTCAGGAACTGTCTAGAGCAGGAGGGGTTTGCTATGGGGAGTGGCTCCTACTCTGGACAGTTCCTGACACGGACAGAGGTGGCAGCAGATAGCACTGTGGTCAGACTGGAAAAAACTACACAACTTCCTGTGGAGCATACAGCAGCTGATAAGTACTGGAACAATTAAGATTTTTAAATAGAAGTAATTTACAAATCTGTATAACTGACACCAGTTGATTTAAAAAAAGAAAATGTTTTCCACCGAAGTACCCCTTTAAGGATGTGGCCTAGTTTGGTACTTAATGGCATTTACATTTTTGCTTTAATTTTCATCTCCACGTTTTTAAAATCATAAACTATTTATGTTTTCACCGGCATTTTTGTGGCTGGATTTGTTGTATTTTTTAACGGTATAATTTTGGTGTTCAAATAACTTATTGAATAACTTTTACTGAAACAATTCTGTTGTCCGCCCGCCTTAAAGTTTGCGAAATAACATTTGTTCTGCAAGGTTTTTTTTTTTTTTTTTTTTGTTTTGTTTATTTAGTTTTTTGTTTTATTACTTAAAAAAAAATGTTACTGCCTTCCAAGAATATAACATTTTTACTTTCCTGTTGACAGCGCACTATAAAAGCTTTTATTTTTATTTTTTTTCATGGAACAACTTAGTGTTATATTTTATATATTTTTTTTTTTGTGTTTAACCTACAGGATAATATCTGTAAAATCAACTGAAAATCAAAGCAGTGTTGTTAGTTAAAATAATAATAATAAATCAAATCAAAAATATATATTTTTTTTTAAAGTGATTTCTTACAGTTTCTGTTTCTTATTTTTAAACACTACTAAGGGACAACTTTATTTATTGCAGGGCCCTATAGGCTGATTCCAGAAGGTGCTAGACAGCATGGTTTACAGCCACTGTAACCTGCAGCCTGAGGTGAGATATTCATCTTGCCTCATGTCAGATATGAGCCTGCATTAGTAAGTTTGGATGCCTTTTATTTTGGGGGGTGATAGGAGACAGAGGGAGCCCCTCTTTCTGTCACACTTTTTAGATGCCATGATCAATATCCATGATCTTTGATTTTTGACAGGGGTATCAGTTGTTTAATGCAGTTGGTTCCAGCAAGTGATGGAGCAGGTAAAGCTTCTAAGTCTTCACCATCTCTGCACCTTGATAGTGCATGGAGTCATGTAAACGGTCCTTGCAATTAATATTCTGGCTTAGTGCAAGAATGGCTTAGTTTCCTATTTTTATTCTGCTTTAAAACAGTTGTCTTATGTAGACAACCCCTGTCCATATATCCTATTAGGCCAAATGAATGTAATCGAGGTGGCTTCCTACAGATCCTTATTCTTTATAGGGGTACTCCACTGCCACAGCATCTGGAACATTTTGTTCCGAACGCTGGGTGCGGGCTGCAGGAGTCTCCGGGACGCTCCCTCACTGCAAGTCTATGGGAGGGGGCGTGGCAGCCGCCACGCCCCCTCCCATAGACTTGCATTGAGGGGGCGTGACGTGGCATCACAAGGGGGCATGGTCGTGACATCACGACCCCTGCAGCCCACACGCAGTGTTCATAACAAAATGTTCTGAACGCTGAAACAGGGGAGTACCCCTTTAAACTGTTTTGGCAGACTCGAGCCATCCATGTGTTCCAATCATTTTAATGTAATGCTACATTTTCTCTGTAGAGGCCGCTGTGGTAGAAATGCCTGGCTGGTGATGGATTTGGCCTCAGCAGCTCTTATTTGAAAGCAGTGGTCCCTGATGAGGTGACCCCTTATAAGTCATATTATCTCCTAAAATTATCTGTAAAACATTCCGAAATGTTTCACTGTTTTTAATGAAACCCAGGACTTCTTGTGCTCTATTTCAACTACACTTTGAATGAAATAATCTGTAGCCAATGAACCATAACCTTCCCTTCCCGATAATAACCTACTCAATTCTCATAAAGGAGGATGTTCCGAACCCCAGTGACCTCCACAAAAAAAAGCTAAAATGAAATCACGGAAGGCTTACACGTCTTTAAATAGAACTTGCAAAAATTCTCTGTTATATAAGAATCAAGGACCCTTAGAAAAAATTTCAAAGCTTTTAAAAAGCTGTGTATCATACCTTTCTTCTTGCTCACATAGTAAAATCTCTCAGCAGAAGAAAGTGGGCATTTCTCAGCAGGTATGATGTCACTGAAGCCTGCTGGGGGACCACTTCCGCCCTCACATCATTGCAATGCTGTGATGAATAGAAGACCTCAAGCTCTCTGCAGCAGCTTTCAGCCAGTGCTTCTTTCAGGGAGGCTCTGTTCAGCTTTTAGTCTGTGCAGCTGCTTTCAGTGAGGCTTTGTTCAACTTTTAGTCTGTGCAGCAGCTTTCAGTGAGGCTCTTTGCAGCTGTCAATCAAGCTCAGTGCAGAGAAACACTTCCTGAGTTTGGTCTCCTGCCATTACAAGCAGAAGACCAAAATCAGAGATTTTGACCAGACGCAATGTGTTTTGGCCAAGAAGGGAGACCCCTGGTGGCCAGAAGTATACAGCAGAAAAACTAACATAATTTTATTTATTTTTTTAAATGGATGCCGATTACAAAAGTTATTTATTTGGCATAAGGAATCAAATTTTAAAAATCATGTTTAATGACAGTGCCCATTTAAGAATTGTGGAAATATGGACTTGGGTGTTGTCTCGTTGGCCAAGAGTTGTCTTCTCCTGCCAAAGCAGACATTAGGATGTGACTGTAATTCAAATATTCTACCCTCAAGTCATGGAAGCTCATATATCCTACTGATATGGTCTAGAAAAATACAAAAAGTTGGTGGCCTCATAGACAAAGACAATAACAATGCCTCTAAGATGTTTACAATGAAATAGGGCTACCTCGTCATGTCTGGTGACATCCTCACGTGCCAAGACTTAGAAAATGTTTTACCTTCTACCTACTTTCCAGTTCTTGAAAATAGTATCGGCAAGACAGCTCGGATAGTTGCCCATTGTTTACAGTATTTTGCAAATATTGTTAAAGGGGTACTCCTGTGGAAAACTTTTTTTTTCTAAATCAGCTGGTGCCAGAAAGTTAAACAGATGTGTAAATTATTTGCAGGAGTGAGAAAGGAAAAAAGGGAGAGCACACAAGAGGCAAACTTCACCTGTACTGGATTGCAGCGTGGTCTCAGCAAACCAACTCTATATCTCCTAAGGGTGCACATATGAAGTATCAATATAAACGAATAAACAAGCACGTACGTGCACTCACTGCTCAGCGGAGATAGTTGCGTAACAGGGTTTGGTAATAGGAAGCTGGATCTCAGCGTCAGCGCAGGTAGAATGGCACTCGGAGGCTACGCCGGCAGTTTCGCACGTGAGTGTGTGCTTCTTCCGGCCTCTCTGAGAGGCCGGAAGAAGCACGCACTCACGTGCAAAACTGCCAGCGTAGCCTCCGAGCGCCATTCTACCTGCGCTGAGATCCAGCTTCCTTTAACCAAACCCTGTTACGCAACTATCTCCGCTGAGCGGTGAGTGCACGTACGTCACAGTCTGACCACAGTGCTCTCTGCTGACACCTCTGTCCATGTCACTGTCCAGAACAGGAGAAAATCCCCATAGCAAACATCTCCTGCTCTGGATAGTTCCTGACATGGACAAAGGTGTCAGCAGAGAGCACTGTGGTCAGACTGAAAATAAATTAAAAAAGAAAAGGACTTCCTGTGGAGCATACAGCAGCTAAAAAGTACTGGAAGGATTACGATTTTTAAATAGAAGTCATTTACAAATCTGTTTAACTTTCTTGCACCAGTTGATTTAAAAAAATAAATAAAAATGTTTCCACCGGAGTACCCCTTTAAACTGAGCCATGACAGGTATGAAGAATCTTCAGACAAATCTCGAAGAATCCTTATTGATGTCATTGACTTACAAAGAGTTCCATAAGGCTTCTTGTGTTGTTGACGGCTCTGTAGATAATCTATTCCGTTGACATCTCAGACATCTCATTGATGTCTCTTGATCCACCATTTGTTCTAGTTATTTATCTGGAGTCACATGGACCTACCTCTTCATCTGAAGGGCCCTTTTCCATTTCTGGATAGCCTGTCGAGATACAGAATGTAGAGGATTCCACCAGCTCTTCATCACTGTAGCCTAAACATTGTTCACAGGCTTCACAGCCTATGGTCTTATTGCTTTTACAGTAAAGAATTCCTGTCTACAAAGGTGTAGAGATCTGCCTTATTCTAGACATAGAGGATACCCCTAAAAAAAATAAAAATAAGTAGTAGTAGTACTTTACAAATCTGCTTAACTTTCCAGCACCAGTTGATAAAAAAAAGTACCCCTTTAACCCCTTAAGGACTCAGACAATTACATTTTTACGTTTTCATTTTTTCCTTCTCGCCTTCTAAAAATCATAACTCTTTTATATTTTCATCCACAGACTAGTATGAGGGCTTGTTTTTTGCGCGACCAGTTGTCCTTTGTAATGACATAACTCATTATATCATAAAATGTATGGCGCACCCAAAAAACACTATTTTTGTAGGGAAATTAAAAAGAAAAACGCAATTTTGCTAATTTTGGAAGGTTTTGTTTTCACGCCGTACAATTTATGGTAAAAAGGACATGTGTTATTTATTCTGAGGGTCAATACGATTAAAATGATACCCATTATTACATACTTTTCTATTATTGTTGTGCTTAAAAAAAATCACAAACTTTTTAACCAAATTAATACGTTTATAATCCCTTTATTTTGATGACCTATAACTTTTTTATTTTTCCGTATAAGTGGCGGTATGGGGGCTCATTTTTAGTGCCATGATCTGTACTTTTTTTTGATACCACATTTGCATATAAAAAACTTTGAATACATTTTTTATAATTTTTTTTTTATAAAATGTATTAAAAAAGTAGCAATTTTGGCCTTTTTTTTTTTCGTTCACGCCGTTCACCGTACGGGATCATTAACATTTTAATAGTTCGGACATTTATGCACGCGGCGATACCAAATATGTCTATAAAATTTATTTTTTACGCTTTTTGGGGGTAAAATAGGAAAAAACGGACGTTTTCCTTTTTTATTGGGGGAGGGGATTTTTCACTTTTTTTTTACTTTTACATTTTTTTACATTTTTTTTTACACTTGAATATTCCCCATAGGGGACTATTCATAGCAATACCATGATTGCTAATATTGATCTGTTCTATGTATAGGACATAGAACAGATCAGTGTTATCGGCGATCTTCTGTTCTGGTCTGCTCGATCTCAGACCAGAGCAGGAGACGCCGGGAGCCGGAAGAAGGAAGGTGAGGGGACCTCCGTGCGGCGTTATGAATGATCGGATCCCCGCAGCAGCGCTGCGGGCGATCCGATCATTCATTGAAATTGCGCACTGCCGCAGATGCTGGGATCTGTATTGATCCCGGCACCTGAGGGGTTAATGGCGGACGCCCGCAAGATCGCGGGCGTCGGCCATTGCCGGCGGGTCCCTGGCTGCGATCAGCAGCCGGGATCAGCCGCGCATGACACGGGCATCGCTCCGATGCCGGCGGTTATGCACAGGACGTAAATGTGCGTCCTGGTGCGTTAAGTAACACCTCACCAGGACGTACATTTACATCTTGCGTCCAGGGGTACTCCGGTGAAAACCTTTTGTCTTTTAAATCAACTGGTGGCAGAAAGTTAGACATATTTATAAATTACTAAAAAATCTTAATCCTTCCAGTATTTATTAGCTGCTGAATGCTACAGAGGAAATTCCTTTCTTTTTGGAACACCGATGACATCACGAGCACAGTGCTCTCTGCTGACATCTGTCCATTTTAGCAACCATGCATAGCAGATGTATGCTAAGGGCAGCATGGTGGCTCAGTGGTTAGCACTGCTGCCTTGCAGTGCTGGGGACTTGGGTTCAAATCCCACTAAGGACAACAATAAATAAAGCATTATTATTATTATTATTATTATTATTATAACCTCAGCAGAGAGAACTGTGCTCATGATGTCATCAGAGAACATTCCAAAAAGAAAAGAATTCCCTCTGTAGTATTCAGCAGCTAATAAGTACAGGAAGGATTAAGAATTTTTAATAGAAGTAATTTACAAATATGTTTAACTTTCTGCCACCAGTTGATTTAAAAGAAAAAAGGTTTTCACCGGAGTACCCCTTTAAAGGGGTACTTCACTGCCTCAGCGTTCAGAATATTTAGTTCCAAGCGCTGAGTGCAGGCGCCCTGGCTCGTGATGTCACGCCCATGCCTCCTTGTGATGTCATGCCATGTCCCCTGAACGCTGTGACAGCGGAGTACACCTTTAAAGGAGTATTACTGGATATAAAAACTTGTCAGAAAGAAAGGTGATAAGTTTCAGATGACGGATAGTCTGACCGCTGGAACCCCCTGTGATCTCCTGTATGGAGTCTCGGCTCTCTGTCTAAATGGCGTGTGTTGTCAGGACTGGACAGTTCCTGACATGAACAGAAGTGGCAGCAGAGAGCACTGTAGTCAAACTGGAAATAACTACACAACTTCCTCTGGAGCATACGGCAGGAGATAAGTACTGGAAGGATTAAGATTTTAAAATAGAAGTAATTTACAAATCTGATTAACTTTCTGGCACCAGTTGATTTGAAAACATTTTATTGCCAGAAAGTTCTACAGGTTTGTTAATTACTTCTATTTCATAATCTTAATCCTTTCAGCACTTATCAGCTGCTGTATGCTCCAGAGGAAGTTGTGTAATTCTTTCCAATCTGACCACACACCTCTGTCCGTGTCAGGACTGGACAGTTCCTGACATGGACAGAGGTGTCAGCAGAGAACACAGTATTCAAACTGGAAAGAACTACACAACTTCCTCTGGAGCATACAGCAGCTGATAAGTACTGGAAGGATTAAGATTTTTAAATAGAAGTCATTTTCAAATCTATATAACTTTCTGGATCCAGTTGATTTGAAAACATTTTATTTCTCCGGAGTACCTCTTTAAGTTAACAAAAAAAAATAAAAAATCCCACTACAATGTATCCTTCCTCTAGATTCCTTTAATTAATCTGTGATGTCCGGATTTTAATAGGACGCTCATCTTATCAGCCATTATTATGCCGAATGTTCTACTTCTGTAAATTACAATTGGAATTTCTTATCCATTATTACCGAGCGAATAAAAACATCTATTTACGGAAGCGAGGGAGGGGGGGGGGGGGGCACTGTCTGCGCTCTCTGCTCTTATTGCAGTTACTGACTCAAAAATACAATGTATTATTGGAAGAAGCAGTAAAACTATACATAAAAGCCGCCTCCTCTGGACGTAAACCGCTGATAAGGTTAATAAAATGGCATAAAAGCCATTCTAAATATATATTTTTAATGCACGTATCTCTTCCACCTGCAATGATCGGGCTCATAAAACACTTTTTATTGCGCAGACTTCCCGTAGAGGAAACGCAGCGAGAGAATATATACGTTTTTCTGCCATCGCGGCTTCTCCTGCCTATTGTGAGCGGAAAAAAAACACGTCTGGTGCCGTGAACAAAAGATACATTATATCCAGGGAGCCCGGTCCACTTCTATGGAATTGCTACACCTACGCCGTCTCTATTGACTCTATGGGAAAATGGAAATTCTTTATTATGATGTTCGTGTCTATTGCAGCTAATGCAGGGAATATTAATTCTGCAGTCAGGGACAATATGTTCTCCATACAATTATGTAATGTTATGACGAAAGAACTGATGTCCCGTATAAAGGTAAAATTCTTTATTCAATCATAACACCAACAGGTATAGAAGACACAGTAGTCACAGGTAGGTGACGCGTTTCAGCCCGCAAAGGGGCCTTAGTCATACAAATTTTCTAAGTAGAAAAAATTTAAAAATATACAATAAAATGACTACTATGCTCAGTGCTATATCATTCATGTGTGTAAACTACCACATAGAAACTCACAGTTGTATATTCGGCATATAGGGCACATAGTGCAAAACAGGAATTTGATTTACTTAATAAATGTGCGCCGGGCATCATCTGTTAGTTTCAATCTATGGTTGTAATGACCTGTACACACAGTGCGGCTGCTGGGGCGGCTATGTATGTTCCTGGGGGGTAATAGTAGCCATTATAATAAGAAACATGGTTTGACAATTAGCTTACCTAGGAATAATACACCAGCTTATACCGCACTGGAGATATTTTAACATTATTTGTCTGTTTTTTCACATTTTTAAAGTGTCTTATGTGGTTTCAGATTGAACCTTGTGAGGCAATGGTGCATTAATGGTTAAGGAAACCTGTTCCATGCTTTATTACACATGCACCTGGACGGAGATGTAGAAGGTCTCGCCCAATTCTGGGGTCTGACTCCTCCTCTTTCTCCCTCTGGAGCCTATAAAAGGATTCATTCTACTTAGAAAAATTTGTATGACTAAGGCCCCTTGGCGGGTTGAAACGCGTCACCTACCTGAGACTACTGTGTCTTCTGTACCTGTTGGTGTTATGATTGAATAAATAATTTTACCTCGATACTGGAGCAAGCGCTGGACATCAGTTCTTTCTTCATTGCACTTACCTGGGTACGGTCCTTACCAGTCCGTGCACAGCAGGACGTGGGACGTGAGCTGGATACTTCTCTACACAGCTTCTCAATTATGTAATGTTGTCTGTAAATCGGGATTCAAGCTTTAATGTTTCATAAAAATGATATTTAATATCAAGATTTGTCAAACTATTCACAAAATCTAACTATTCATGAAACTTGTATTCATGTATTCTATAAAGTTCTGCAGCTGCTGAAGTGTGTGTTATCAGGTTCTGCAGCAGGTTAGGTGTGTATTATAAGGTTATGCAGCAGCTGAGGTGTTCATTATAAGGTTTTGCAGCAGATGAGGTGTATATTATGTTCTGCAGCAGTTAATGGTTGTTATGAAGTTCTTCAGCAGCTGAATTGTGTACTATAAATTTATGGAGCAGTTGAGGTGTGTATTGATGTTCTGCAGCATCTGATGAGTGTATTGGGAAGTTCTTCAGCAGCTGTGGTATGTATAATGAAGTTCTGGAGCAGCGGAAATGTATTGGGATCTTCTGCAGCAGCTGTTTTGTGTATTATAAGGCTCTGCAGTAGCTGATGTGTGTGTTATAAGGTTCTGCAGTAGCTGATGTGTGTGTTATAAGGTTCTGCAGTAACTGAGGTGTGTGTTATAAGGTTCTGCAGTAACTGAGGTGTGTGTTATAAGGTTCTGCAGTAACTGAGGTGTGTGTTATAAGGTTCTGCAGTAACTGAGGTGTGTGTTATAAGGTTCTGCAGTAACTGAGGTGTGTGTTATAAGGTTCTTTAGTAACTGAGGTGTGTGTTATAAGGTTCTGCAGTAACTGAGGTGTGTGTTATAAGGTTCTGCAGTAACTGAGGTGTGTGTTATAAGGTTCTGTAGTAACTGAGGTGTGTGTTATAAGGTTCTGTAGTAACTGAGGTGTGTGTTATAAGGTTCTGTAGTAACTGAGGTGTGTGTTATAAGGTTCTGTAGTAACTGAGGTGTGTGTTATAAGGTTCTACAGCAACTGAGGTGTGTGTTATAAGGTTCTACAGCAACTGAGGTGTGTGTTATAAGGTTTTGCAATAGCCGTTTTGTGTGTTATAAGGTTCTACAGCAACTGAAGTATGTGTTACAAGGTTTTGCAGTAGCTGAGGTGTGTAGTATGATGTTCAGCAGCAACCAAGTGAATTATGAAGTTCTGCAGCAGCGGAAATGTTCTGTCATTTTCTGCAGTAGCTGTGGAGTCTCTAAGGCTGGGTTCACATCAGGCGTCTGGTATAATTTCCCTCAGTCATGCACTGGAGGGACACTGATGCTAGAACTGATCGCATTCATTTAAATGGAACAGTTCACACTCATCCAACGTTCCAATTTTGACACCAGATGGTTGGACACGATGGACAGGGGAATGGAGCTTGCTGCAATAGATGCCAGATGCCATACAACTGATGACAACTGATGAACGTTGTCATAAGTTGTGGCATCAGTTGCGTCCAGATCTAGGCTGAGTTCATCTATGTCGGATGCTGGACCTTTGTGAACCCAGCCTAATAGGGTTCTGCAGCAGCTGAGGTGTGTATTATGAGGTATTGCTGCAGCTGGGGTGTGTATTAGGCTGTATTCACATATGTCCGACATCCGGCATAGGTGAACTCAGCCTAGATCTCGATGCAACTGATGCCACAACTGATGACAACGTGCATCAGTTGTCATAAGTTGTATGGCATCCGGCGTCCAGCAATCTGCATTCCCCTGTCCGGTGGCGTCCAGCGTATCCAACCATCAGCGTCAAAACACTGGGTGATTGTGAACTGTCCCATTCAAATAAATGGGATCAGTTCTAGCATCATTTTCCCTGCGGTGAACGCCAGATGGAAACTATGCCGGATGCCCGATATATAGAAACCCAGTCTTATAAGGTTCTGCAGCAGTTGAGGTGTGCATCATATGATTTTGCGGCATATAAGGTATATGTTATGATGGTCTGCAGCAAAAGAGGTTTGTTATGATGTTCTGCAGCAGCTGGAGTGTGTATTGTGAAGTTCTGCAGCAGCTGTGGTGTATTATGAACTTCTGCAACAACGGAAATGTACTGTGATCGTCTGCAGCAGCTGTGGTGTGTGTTATAAGGTTGTGCAGTAGCTGAGGTGTGCACTATGATGTTCTGCAGCAGCTGAGGTGTGTAATAAGATGTTCTGCAGCAAGAAGTGTGTATTGTATGGTTTTGCATCAGTTGAGGTGGGTATTACAAGATTGTGCAGCAGCTGGGGTGTGTATTATGAGGTTCAGCAGCGGCTGAAGTATGTATCATGATGATCTGCAGCAGCTGAGGTGTGTATTATGATGTTCTGCAGAAGTGGAATATAGCCCAACAAAACTAATCATAGCAGGTAAAGAGCCAAACAAAGGTACAAGAATACGATGAGTCCAAAAATATAAACGTATAAACTGTACTAAGAGAAAGTAATAAGCAGAAGCAACACTCATTTATCCTCTTGACCAGACGATATTTTCGATGTCTATCACCGCAGCATCTGGGAGCGGGCGAAGCGTCAGCTGAAAGTGATAATCCAGTAATTACCGCTAATGAGAGTTCACCGGGTGCGCCAATTATATCAGCGCCAAGGAGAGACAGGAAAAAAGGAGAAATACTTCTCATTACATATGTTACACATTCAGATATCTAAAGCAAAGAAGTCACCAGAGTTTTATTTTTGGGAAGTTTGTGCCAGTCAATACCTTTATAAACTGAACCCATTGGCCCATCCTATGCCGCCATGAGACTCCAATGTTTGACGTATTACCTCAGGGACAAAAACAGAGATGAGAGAATCTTCGTAGATTCATTTTTAGGTCTGATTTAACTAATTAGATTTATTTTAGAACCAAATCCCAGTTAAAATTCCAAAAATGCCCCAATTGCTCTGTGATTGCCCATGCAAAGTATGTGGAGGAGCAGGGACCCCTGTCAAAAACAAGAGTCCCTGCTCCTGTACAGCATTCTGAGTGAGTGGCAGTACACGGAGCACCCAGGACAGTAAATACAGTGAGTTAAAGCTGTGATGCATTCAACATCGAAGCTTAGCCCTGGGCCGCTTAATGTACAGGAGCAGAGACTCCTATCTTTTGACAGGATTCCCTTATTTTGCATGGCCAAAATTATCCAAAACGAATCGCAAAAAAGTTAAAATTTTCACAAATCCATTTATTTCTGAAATTCAGATTTCATCTAATTTGTACTGAATGAATTAAATAATTTCTATTGCTGAGTGATTACAGGTCCATGTTGTCGTCATCCCCCTAATACAGCCATCGCAGCTGGACCCCCTAAAGATATCCTCCAGAGCGGTTATCAAGTCTCCACGTCATCATCATGTCTCCTCATGGTGGTAACTAAATGTCCATTTTTCCATATACTCAGTTCCAAATCATCCAGGTAAGCTGCAGCCTCCACTAGGGGGAGCTCATTGCATACAGAGTAATACAGTTCCCATTCCTTTTGAGTCTCCCATCCATACAGTCTCTCATTTTGACTGGACGTACTAGAATACACTCCTTGGTGTAGGCCCCAGGCAGCTTGTTCCTGCAGTCACTAGAGGCTAGGAGCACCCTTTGCTCCTGGACACGCACAATGACGGCAGTAATTGTGAAGGGAACCTGTCATCACTTTCCTGCTCCCCAGTAGCTTCTCCGCGCCAGCCTTGATTGGTAAAGCTCTTCTGTTTGGGTAAAGGGAGATATATATATATATATCAATCAAGGTCATTGGGGGTGGGGAGAAACCCTCCACACATCACACCCTGATGGCTTGTGGTTCGGGCAGCATGAAAGTAATGACGGGTTCCCTTTAAAAAATATTTAAACTTATTTATCCCCCCTCCACAGAATAGGGGATAATTCTCAGTGTCAGACACTCTTCCAACCCTTTCTCCTTCACGGAATAATGGGCGCTACCACAATCTAATATGGTTAATAGAAAATTTACTTAA
Organism: Hyla sarda; assembly: GCF_029499605.1. Taxonomy (NCBI): domain Eukaryota; kingdom Metazoa; phylum Chordata; class Amphibia; order Anura; family Hylidae; genus Hyla; species Hyla sarda. Next base: position 11,107,007 of record NC_079199.1, read on the forward strand.
AATGTATGATGCATTTTTGGGCCATTGTGGTCCCTTCCTCAGGTGTCAGATCATAGAGTAGGGTAGGGACCAGCCATCATCTGACACTTATCACTTACTCTGTGCTTAGGGAATAAGTGATTTAAACTGAAAATAAGCTCCCCCTAGTGGTAGTTGAAGGCAGCAAGAATTGTTACAGGTTCATCAATGTCTATGAATTAATTGTTAATTAATGTCTATGAGTTTCCCAACCAGGGTCCCTCCAGCTGTCTGGGCATGCTGGGAGTTGTAGTTTTGCAACACCCTTCCAACCCTTTCTCCTTCAGTGAATTATGGTTGCTACCACAATCCAATATGGCTAATAGAAAATTTACTTAAAATGTATGACGCATTTCTGGGCCGTTGTGGTCCCTTCCTCAGGGGTCAAATCACAGAGTAGGGTAGGTATATGAACGCAGGGACCACCCATCATCTGACACTTATCACTTAACCTGTGCATAGGAAATAAGTAATTTTAACTGGTAATAAGCCCCCCCTTAGTGGTAGTTGAATGCAGCAAGAATTGTAACAGAAGTTGTAGTTTTGCAACAGCTGAAGAGGTTGGGAAATATGTACCTTGTGTGTATATACTAGAGAGCAGTGGTTCCCAACCAGGGTGCCTCCGGCTGATGCAAAAATAAAACTCCCAGCATGCTGGGAGTTGTAGTTTTGCAACATTCCCAGTTTCCCCCACCACTTTGCTATTGGATAATAGAGGATTTCTTCTTGCAACAGCTGGAGAACCACAGGTTGGGAAACACAGATCTATAGATCGGTCCTATACAATATCCACGTGTAAATGTCTCCTTAGAATTTCTATGTCATTTGCCGTTCATCGAGCCGGAACGTTCCATGTTTGCACAGATAATGCCTACTTGGTGCTGTTTAATAAGATTAACCTGTCAATTCAAATAGCAGGGATCCGGCCGACTGCAGCAGAACGCCGGATTTTATGACGCCAGCGCCTAATGCGCAGAGACAGATGCCATTTTACAGGCCGACGCCGGGATTTTGCATATATTACACCTTTAATAAATGTCTGGGTCACTGCTGTAAATATGTCACCTTCTCAAACACAAAGAGAACAAGATAAATGATGTTTGGTTTCCATACAATTATGTGTAATAGGCGGCTCAGCGCCATTTACAATCCTCTAAATTGTCGCCGCTCATAACCATACGAAGCCTACGTGTAGGATTTCATTACATCCATAGGTGGTTATGTTAAGCGCGTTTATTGAATTTTCATGTCAGATACATCAAAAGTGAATGATTTTTAAAGCGAACCTGCAACGTAAGGATTTTCTACTACCGCGTCTTAATATATATATATTTTTTTTTTTTTTTTGTGTTGGTAGATTCTGTCCTATTTTAGCTGACAGTATAAAAAAAAACTGTGCACTTTTTTTTCCCCACGTAGGTGGTGCAGTTGCCCATAGCAACCAATCAGATTGCTTCTTTCATTTTCCACAGGCCTCTAAAGAGGCATGTGGAAAATGAAAGAAGCAATCTGATTGGTTGCTATGGGCAACTGCACCACTCTTCCTCTGCACAGGTTTTGTTAAATCTCCCCCATAGTTATTATTGAAACAGCACCTCCATATTATTATTATTATTATTATTATTTATTATTTATTTATATTTATAATTTTTTTTTTTATTCAAAACTTCTATTTATTTGTAATCTTGTAGTTTTAAAAATATTTAATCTGGTTGTTGCTTAATTGTTTTCATGCCTTTAATAAATATCCTTTTAAAAATAAATAAATCATATATATATATATATATATATATATATATATATATATATATATATATATATATATATCACAAAAATTTTCAGATGGCATCACCCACCAATTAACATAATTTCATAGTATCTATTTATGTTTCTCAGTTGTAAAACTACTTTCCACTACTTTTGAAACAGCGCCTCCATTTTTTTAATCATTGTTATTAATAATAATAATAATAATATAATAATAATAATAATTATTATTATTATTAATAGTAATCTTTTTTTATATTGAAAACTTTTGTTTATTTGTAAACTGATAATTCTGGATCTAACGCGTTTTCAATAATATTTAAGAGAGATACTGTTAAATTTTTCTTCGTCATACCTTTTTTCCCTTTTTTTTTTTAATATTTAAAACTTTAGAATGGCATCAGCCTTCATTTGTGATCATTTCATAGTATCTCTTTATTTTTTACAGTTGTAGTACCACTTTCAACCAGTTTGCAGCTTTATGGCATAGGTATTATGAAAACAGTGCCCCAACTTCTTTAAATTATTATAATTAGTATTATTGTTGTTATTAATATTTTTTATTTTAATAATAATAATAGTAATAATAATAGTAATAATAATAATTGAATACTCAAACCTTTTATTTATTTGTAATCCAATAATTCTGAGGGAAGCTAATCTAGTCCCCCTTCTGAGACTAGACTCTGGATCCGACCGCCACTGGGCTCGCTAGTGGAATGTTCGTGACACGAGAAGCAAGGTATGAATGGATGTTAGTGGTAGTAGTCCTGCAAGTTGAGGTGCACTTAGCCCAGCTCCAAAGAAAGTAGTCATCAGTTTCCAAGCAGCAGGAAATAAACAAATAAATAACAAACTTAAATGGGCACTCTCATTAAAACTAATTTTTACCATTGCGCTCCTTATGGTAAAAAAAAAATCTTTCTGATGTACTTTGTTTAACCCATTAATGACCATGCAAGTGTTTACACGTCCAGGCGGGATGCACGTTCCCGCACCTGGAGGAGTATACACATCCATTGATCTTGTGGGTACTACCCAGTGTACCCACGAGTTTGCGGCAGGGACTTAGCTATATCACACAGCCGGGACCCTGCCGCACTGCCGGGACCGAAGTAAACTTCGGTCCCTGCATTTTTAACCCTTTCAGCCGCGGTCGGAAGTGACCGCGAGCTGTAAGTGTTTGACAGAGGAAGGGAGCTCCCTCTGTCTCCCCTGCAGCACCCTGCAGCACAATCGCGGGGTGCTGCGTGTGATCTCCATCAGGCGGGGGTCGGCCACACTGCCGGGACCAAAGTAAACTTCGGTCCCGGCAATTTAACCCTTACAGCCGTGGTGGGAAGGGACCGCAAGCTATAAGGAGTTTGACAGAGGGAGGGGGCTCCCTCTGTCTCTCTCCTGCAGCACCCCGCAATGATCGAGGGGTGCTGCATGTTACCTGGGCAGGCGGGGGTCTTACAAAGACCCCCAGGTCTTCCCTAGTAAGTACCTGTCAGGACATGCCAGAGGCAGTGTTAAACTGGCAGGCAGCATATAACTACAATGCTTTGGAATACTAAGTATTCCAAAGCAATAAAAAAAAAAGTGTAAAAAAAAGAATAATAAATAAAAAAAAGTGTGGAAAACAAAAAAAAGTGTAAAAAAAAGGTGTAAAAAAATTTAAATAAAAATACATAAAATTTATTACATAAATAAAAAAAATAAAAAATGGAGCACATCTGCAGCGTATTACATGCTGCGGATGCCCCGCCAGCAATCACAATATTGAGCTCCCTGCCGCGGCTTGGTAGCTCTGTGAGTCAACTTTATCACGGGCGGATTTCCCACTGTCAGACAGTCACAAGCGGACACACTGAGTTACCCAGCAGCAGCAGGGAGCTCACTCATGTGATCGCCAGATGGACATCTGCAGTGTAAAATATGCTGCTGATGTGCTCCGTGTGACCCTACCCTTATTCATTTTTTTTTTTACTAAGGCCCCATTCAAACTGCGCTTCTGCAGTATGTTAGATGTATACTGTAGCAACCCAATTCATTTCCGAATGAGGCTGCTACAGTATATGGTGGCATCCCTTTTTTTGACATGACAACAGACACCTCTAACATACTGCAGAAATGCAGTATGAATAGGGACAATGACACCGCCCCCCGCCCCCCCAAACAAAGTAAACATCATTTTTTTCACAATTTTTCATTCAATGCCAATTGATGGATATATGATATATACATCATGAGTGTTGAGCACGAATATTCTTAATTCAAATATTTATTGTGAATTTCGCATATTCTCAATTACAAATATTCATAATGATTTTTTTACTACAGAACACATCACAGTGATCTCATCCCTCCCTGCTTCCAGCTTGTCGTCTAAAGAAGGATCCTATACTATATACTGTATAAGACTGGAGAGGGAATTTTCGGAAATATGAGAATGTACGAATATACGAATATTCACGAATATCCTCATATTCGCGAATATCATCACTAAAGAATACTAGGAGATAGATAGATGGATAGATAGATAATATAGATAATAAAGATCGATAGGTAGATAGTTATCCGCATGCTCACATCCGCATGCGCATAAGCGGCCAACAAGTGTCTAATGTGTATGGCCAGCCTACAATGATAAAATGTTAGAGGGGTGTAGGGGCTAAGGGTCGGATTCCGAACACTGAGACCCCCCCCCCCCTTATCTCCAGAATGAGGCCCATCTATTACTCTGGAGCACTCTGGTCCCCACCTTCCGAGACAAACTAGTTGCGGTAGTGACAGCCCACTCAGCCAATAACCGGCTACACCGATGTCCCTTCTTAGCCGGTGATGCAGGCTGTCATTCTGTATATGCTATATAAAGGTTCAGCTTATCCTGAAAACATGAAAAATAAACAATGAAACCTTTATGTCACCATTAAAGGGGTATTCCAGGAAACTAAACCCATTGCCGATTCTTTCCCTCTAATGAAGCTATTTCATTGTCTAAATATCCTTCATTAGCTAAAAAGAGCAGTTTACCTTCTTTCGCTATAACTTACAGGCATGAAGTGAGGAAATTGCATAATCCAGCCTTCCACTCTGTCTCTTTCCAAATCTCTCTCTGAAAGCAGCCCCCATCCTCCTGATAGACACAGACCATGTGGTTCCTGACCTGCACTGATGAGTCATGCTCTCTTACTGAGAGGTGTGTGTAGTGTCAGCCAATCTGACACTGAACCTCTTTCTGCAGCTCGGAGCAGAAGGGTGTGGGCTGCCCATAGAGAGTAAACTGGCTGAGCAGAGCTGCAATGATTTCTGGAAGATGTAGGCAAGGAAAGGGAAGGCTGGCAAAGAATATCTAGCAGCCAGAGAAGACAACAGAGGCCACAGGAGCCATGTGTATCAAGGAGCCCTGGAGTACCCATTTAAACTAAATATTCTGTTACACTCAAGCTATTACTACAAAGAAAAAAGCCACAAAGAAAAGAGTCAAAGAGAGAGTGCACTCACCATCCACGGATTTTATTCACAGGAGTACAGGCATGAATGGCGGAGGCAGGGGCACAACGGGACAAATTGTTTTGGGCTAGTATGCGCTTCTTCTAGCTGGCTAGAGAGTCTGGAAATGCCGTGGAGAAAGTTCTGCTACCTGCAACATCCTCCAGCATGACCGGTTTGGCGGTGGGTCAGTAATGGTGTGGGGTGGCATATCTTTGAGGGGCCGCAGAGCCCCCCATGTGCTTGCCAGAGGTAGCCTGACTGCCATCAGATACCGAGATGAGATCCTCAGACCCCTTGTGAGACCATATGCTGGTGCGGTTGGCCCTGGGTTCCTCCAAATACAAGACAATGCTAGACCTCATGTGGCTGGAGTGTGTCAGCAGTTCCTACAAGAGGAAGGCATTGATGCTATGGACTGGCTGCCCGTTCCCCTGAATCTGATTGAGCACATCTGGGATGTCTCGCTCCATCCACCACAGACTGTCCAGGAGTTGGCGGATGCTTTAGTCCAGGTCTGGGAGGACATCCCTCAGGAGACCATCCTCCACCTCATCAGGAGCATGCCCAGGCGTTGTAGGGAGGTCATACGGGCACGTGGAGGCCACACACACTACTGAGCCTCATTGTGACTTGTATTAAGGACATTACATAAAGTTGGATCAGCCTGTAGTGGGGTTTTCCACTGTGATTTTGAGTGTGTCTCCATATCCAGACCTCCATGGGTTGATACATTTGATTTCCATTGATAATTTTTCTGTGATTTTGTTGTCAGCGCATTCAACTATGTAAAGACGAAAGTATTTCATACGATTAGTTCATTCATTCAGATCTAGGATGTGTTATCTTAGTGTTCCCTTTATTTTTTTGAGCAGTGTATATAAATAATGTCTTCTGCACATTCTGTTCTGCCTAGAATGCTAAGCCACATGACTGAAAAAAAAGATCTTTTTATAGATCCCAGGACTTTGAAGAAAACATCTTTCTAATACACAATATGCATTTGCCTCTTTTCATTACAGAAGTGATTGCATTACGATGCGTGTTTGCCAATATGTTTATTACTGCATCACTGTGCAGAAAATCCAGAGCGCACAAGGTCAGGAAGGGTTTGTTTGTTGTAAACAATGGCAGCCACATATACCTGTTTTTCTGTTAAATTTATATTAAAATAAGAAGTGGCTATTTGTAGTGTTTAAAGAATAAATATTAATGCAATTTTTAAAGCGTACCTGTTTTCTTAATAAAAAATATATATATATATATATATATATTTATGAAAACCTGAAAAGTCTTGATAGCTTAACATGTTAGAGTGGTGAAAAGGTGATTTTAGTCCCCTCCATAGTGCCCAGCCATTTCTCATGCTCTCCATTTAAGGAGGTGAGACCAGAACTAGTTTATTTGCCACCAGTACACAAATAGTTGCTTCCTTCCATAGTTGTCTTTCCAATCACTTATATGCCATGATATGTCTGGCAAAAGTGCATTGAACATGCTGTCATTGTGCTGCTGAAATCAAGCCTGCAGACTAAAGGGAGGGGGGAATAAGACACAGAAGAGAGGATTGTGTACAGGTAGCATCACAGCAAGGAAGAGGTTATACCAAGAACTAAACCTGCTGCCCTCTATGTACAAGAAGAAAACTACTATAATACTGTTCATATATACAAATATATAACTACTATAAAATTGCCCCCTATGTACAAGAGTATAACAACTATAATACTGTTCCTATATACAAGAATATAACTACTATAATACTGTTCCTATATACAAGAATATAACTACTATAATACTGCTCCCTATATACAAGAATATATCTACTATAATACTGCTCCTATATACAAGAATATAACTACTATAATACTGCTCCTATATACAAGAATATAACTACTATAATCTCCACGAATTGTTCTTATATGGTTGTTACTTAGGGAGTCCAGTCACTGGTGCCACTCACCTCTCTTCACTTGAATATAACTACTATAATACTGCTCCTATATACAAGAATACAACTACTATAATACTGCTCCTATATACAAGAATATAACTACTATAATCCTGCCTCCTATATACAAGAATATAACTACTATAATACTGTTCCTATGTACAAGAATATAACTACTATAAAACTGCCTCCTATATACAAGAACATAACTACTATAATACTGCTCCTATATACAAGAATATAACTACTATAATACTGCTCCTATATACAAGAATATAACTACTATAATACTGCTCCTATATACAAGAATATAACTACTATAATACTGCTCCTATATACAAGAATATAACTACTATAATACTGCCTCCTATATACAAGAATATAACTACTATAATACTGCTCCTATATACAAGAATATAACTACTATAATACTGCTCCTATATACAAGAATATAACTACTATAATACTGCCTCCTATATACAAGAATATAACTACTATAATACTGCCTCCTATATACAAGAATATAACTACTATAATACTGCATCCTAAATACAAGAATACAACTACTAAAATACTGCTCCTATATACAAGAATATAACTACTATAATTCTGCCCCTATATACAAGAATATAACTACTATAATACTGCTCCTATATACAAGAATATAACTACTATAATCCTGCCTCCTATATACAAGAATATAACTACTATAATACTGCCTCCTACATACAAGAATCTAACTACTATAAAACTGCTCCTATATAACTACTATAATACTGCCCCTATATACAAGAATATAACTACTATAATCCTGCCTCCTATATACAAGAATATAACTACTATAATACTGCCTCCTATATACAAGAATAAAACTACTATAATACTGCCTCCTATATACAAGAATATAACTACTATAATACTGCTCCTATATACAAGAATATAACTACTATAATTCTGCTCCTATATACAAGAATATAACTACTATAATACTGCTTCTATATACAAGAATATAACTACTATAATACTGCTCCTATATACAAGAATATAACTACTATAATACTGCTCCTATATACAAGAATATAACTACTGTACTATAATACTGCTCCTATATACTGTACAAGAATATAACTACTATAATACTGCTCCTGTGTACAAGAATGTAACCACTATAATACTGCCCCTAGGTACACTTTATATTTTTCTGTTTCCGATGTGACTGGAATTTGTTGTTACATATAATCAAACATAAAAATAAATCACTAGAAAACCTCACAATGAAATTCCCTAAAGCATATAAATAACAAAATTACAGTTCTTCCATCCAATACAGAAACTGAAGTTACACATATCTTATCAAAAATAGCAGATACTACCCTTAAAAGGAGTATTAATGGTATAAATATTTAAGCCTGAGTGAACCAGTGATAAGGAAAGTCTCACAATGATACCGGGGGAGCGGCAGACAGATGCAATTTGAAGTGAATTTATTTCATTTCATAGTAGGACAGAGCTCAGCTGTGATATGGAATAGATTCACTTCAAATTGCATTGGAGTGCAGGTCTTCGATCCATCTTTATCCGTCTATATGTTATGTATGGAATCTGAGTGGGGGCTGTTAGGGAGATGGGTACGATGAGAACTCCAAACTGTGACCCAAGTAAGTTCCAACACAAGCTAAATGTGTGAATTAGTCGAAACAATAACATTTAAAATCATAAGGATTCTGACAGATAATAGACCATAGGTAAGACTGATAAAAAGAGAGAAGGAAGGGTGATGCCTCATGTCATAATGACTGACAAAGATGATCCCACCACCACACCATATGGTGCCAACTACTAACCATGGATGGTTGTGCTAAAAGTGGGCACAACATTGTAAAAAGCAAAGACTATATCTACTATAATACTGCTCCTATATACAAGAATATATCTACTATAATACTGCTCCTATATACAAGAATATAACTACTATAATACTGCCTCCTATATACAAGAATATAACTACTATAATACTGCTCCTATATACAAGAATATAACTACTATAATACTGCCTCCTATATACTAGAATATAACTACTATAATACTGCCTCCTAAATACAAGAATATATCTACTATAATACTGCCTCCTATATACAAGAATATAACTACTATAATACTTCCTCCTATATACAAGAATATATCTACTACATTACTGCCTCCTATATACAAGAATATAACTACTATAATACTGGCTCCTATATACAAGAATATAACTACTGTAATACTGCTCCTATATACAAGAATATAACTACTATAATACTGCTCCTATATACAAGAATATAACTACTATAATACTGCCTCCTATATACAAGAATATATCTACTATAATACTGCTCCTATATACAAGAATATAACTACTATAATACTGCCTCCTATATACTAGAATATAACTACTATAATACTGCCTCCTATATACAAGAGTATATCTACTATAATACTGCCTCCTATATACAAGACTATAACTACTATAATACTGGTCTTATATACAAGAATATAACTACTATAATACTGCTCCTATATACAAGAATATATCTACTATAATACTGCCTCCTATATACAAGAATATAACTACTATAATACTGCTCCTATATACAAGGATATAACTACTATAATACTGCCTCCTATATACAAGAATATAACTACTATAATACTGCTCCTATATACAAGAATATATCTACTATAATACTGCCTCCTATATACAAGAATATAACTACTATAATACTGCTCCTATATACAAGGATATAATTACTATAATACTGCCTCCTATATACAAGAATATAACTACTATAATACTGCTCCTACATACAAGAATATACCTACTATAATACTGCCCCTATATACAAGAATATAACTACTATAATACTGCTCCTATATACAAGGATATAACTACTATAATACTGCCTCCTATATACAAGAATATAACTACTATAATACTGCTCCTATATACAAGGATATAACTACTATAATACTGCCTCCTATATACAAGAATATAACTACTATAATACTGCTCTGTCTCACAGAAGACTATGCATTTCATGCGCAGAAAAAATGAGCAGGTTAATTCATCCAGGGGATACAAAAATCAGATTTTCCTTGCCAGAAACATCTGTCACGGAAATTCCTCCGTGTGCACAGCGCAGCAGAATCACGTTAAATTGAATGGGACTCTGCTTGTCACGATTCGGCTGGCAGGAGGTGGATCCTCTGTGCCAGAGAGGGATTGGCGTGGACCGTGCTAGTGGACCGGTTCTAAGTCACTACTGGTATTCACCAGAGCCCGCCGCAAAGCGGGATGGTCTTGCAGCGGCGGTAGTAACCAGGTCATATCCACTAGCAACGGCTCAACCTCTCTGACTGCTGAAGATAGGCGCGGTACAAGGGAGTAGACAAGAGCAAGGTCGGACGTAGCAGAAGGTCGGGGCAGGCAGCAAGGATCGTAGTCAGGGGCAACGGCAGGAGGTCTGGAACACAGGCTAGGAACACACAAGGAAACGCTTTCACTGGCACGATGGCAACAAGATCCGGCGAGGGAGTGCAGGGGAAGTGAGGTATACATAGGGAGTGCACAGGTGAACACACTAATTGGAACCACTGCGCCAATCAGTGGCGCAGTGGCCCTTTAAATCGCAGAGACCCGGCGCGCGCGCGCCCTAGGGAGCGGGGCCGCGCGCGTCGGGACAGGACCGACGGAGAGCGAGTCAGGTACGGAAGCCGGGGTGCGCATCGCGAGCGGGCGCCACCCGCATCGCGAATCGCATCCCGGCTGGAGGCGGTATCGCAGCGCACCCGGTCAGTGGATCTGACCGGGGCGCTGCCGTAGCGAGGATGTTGCGAGCGCTCCGGGGAGGAGCGGGGACCCGGAGCGCTCGGCGTAACAGTACCCCCCCCCCCTTGGGTCTCCCCCTCTTCTTGGAGCCTGAGAACCTGAGGACCAGACTTTTATCTAGGATATTGTCCTCAGGTTCCCAGGATCTCTCTTCAGGACCACAGCCCTCCCAGTCAACCAAAAAAAAAATTTTTCCTCTGACCTTTTTGGAGGCCAGTATCTCCTTTACGGGAAAGATGTCCGAAGAACCGGAGACAGGAGTGGGAGAAATAAGTTTAGGAGAGAAACGGTTGATGATGAGTGGTTTAAGAAGAGAGACATGAAAGGCATTAGGAATACGAAGAGAAGGAGGAAGAAGAAGTTTGTAAGAGACAGGATTAATTTGGCACAAGATTTTGAAAGGACCAAGATAGCGTGGTCCCAATTTGTAGCTGGGAACACGGACGCGGACATATTTAGCGGAGAGCCATACCTTGTCTCCGGGAGAAAAAATGGGGGGAGCTCTTCTTTTCTTATCGGCAAACTTTTTCATGCGCGATGAAGCCTGTAAGAGAGAATTTTGGGTCTCTTTCCATATGGTGGAAAGATCACGAGTTATTTCATCCACAGCGGGCAAACCAGAGGGCAAGGGAGTAGGGAGGGGGGGAAGAGGGTGACGGCTGTACACCACGAAAAATGGGGATTTGGAAGAAGATTCAGAGACTCTGAAGTTGTACGAGAATTCGGCCCATGGTAGAAGATCTGCCCAGTCATCCTGGCGGGAGGAAACAAAATGCCGTAAATAATCACCCAGGACCTGGTTAATTCTTTCTACTTGCCCATTGGATTGAGGATGATAAGCAGAAGAAAAGTTTAATTTAATCTTGAGTTGTTTACAGAGAGCCCTCCAGAATTTTGACACGAATTGGACGCCTCTATCCGAGACGATCTGCGTGGGCAACCCGTGAAGACGAAAAATGTGTACAAAAAATTGTTTTGCCAACTGAGGCGCTGAAGGAAGTCCAGGAAGAGGAATAAAATGTGCCATCTTAGAAAATCGATCAACGACCACCCAAACAACAGTGTTGTCACGGGATGGAGGTAAGTCTGTAATAAAGTCCATACCAATCAGAGACCAAGGCTGTTCGGGGACAGGCAGAGGATGAAGGAGACCAGCAGGCTTCTGGCGAGGAGTCTTATCCCGGGCACAGACAGTGCAGGCCCGCACAAAATCAACAACATCCGTCTCCAGAGTCGGCCACCAATAGAAACGAGAGATGAGTTGCAAGGATTTCTTGATGCCCGCATGGCCTGCGAGATGGGAGGAGTGACCCCATTTGAGGATTCCGAGGCGTTGGCGTGGAGAGACGAAGGTCTTCCCTGGAGGAGTTTGCCTGATGGAGGCTGGAGAGGTGGAGATCAGGCAGTCAGGAGGAATGATGTGTTGCGGAGAGAGCTCTACTTCCGAGGCATCCGAGGAACGAGAGAGAGCATCGGCCCTAATGTTCTTGTCGGCAGGGCGAAAGTGAATTTCAAAATTAAACCGGGCAAAGAACAGAGACCACCTGGCCTGGCGAGGGTTCAGCCGTTGGGCAGACTGGAGATAGGAGAGATTCTTGTGATCGGTGTAAATAATAACTGGAAATTTTGATCCCTCCAGCAGATGCCTCCATTCCTCAAGTGATAATTTAATGGCCAGTAGCTCTCGATCCCCGATGGAGTAGTTCCTCTCCGCCGGAGAGAAGGTCCTAGAAAAAAAACCACAAGTAACAGCATGCCCAGAAGAATTTTTTTGTAGAAGAACCGCTCCAGCTCCTACTGAGGAGGCATCAACCTCCAATAGGAAGGGTTTAGATGGGTCAGGTCTGGAGAGCACGGGAGCAGAAGAAAAGGCAGACTTGAGCCGTTTAAAGGCGTCTTCCGCTTGAGGAGGCCATGACTTAGGATTGGCATTCTTCTTGGTTAAAGCCACGATAGGAGCCACAATGGTGGAAAAATGTGGAATAAATTGTCTGTAATAATTGGCGAACCCCAAAAAACGTTGGATAGCACGGAGTCCGGAGGGGCGTGGCCAATCTAAGACGGCAGAGAGTTCGTCTGGGTCCATTTGTAGTCCCTGGCCAGAGACCAAGTATCCTAGGAAAGGAAGAGATTGACATTCAAACAGACATTTCTCCATTTTGGCATAAAGTTGATTGTCTCGAAGTCTCTGAAGAACCATGCGGACATGCTGGCGGTGTTCTTCTAGGTTGGCAGAAAAAATCAGAATATCGTCCAGATACACAACAACACAGGAATATAAGAGATCACGAAAAATTTCATTAACAAAGTCTTGGAAGACAGCAGGGGCGTTGCACAGGCCAAAGGGCATGACCAGATACTCAAAGTGTCCATCTCTAGTGTTAAATGCCGTTTTCCATTCGTCCCCCTCCCTGATGCGGATGAGATTATAAGCACCTCTTAAGTCCAGTTTGGTAAAGATGTGGGCACCTTGGAGGCGATCAAAGAGTTCAGAGATAAGAGGTAGAGGGTAGCGGTTCTTTACCGTGATTTTATTAAGTCCGCGGTAGTCAATGCAAGGACGTAGGGAGCCATCTTTTTTGGACACAAAGAAAAATCCAGCTCCGGCAGGAGAGGAGGATTTGCGGATAAAACTCAATTTTTTCATGATGAGGTCCGATGCACATTAGGAGGGGCTCCGTGCGGTAACGTATGGTACAGTCCAATCTTTCATTGTTAACACAATTGATGTAGAGGGGTCTGGCGAGACTGGTCACCGGGATGTTGAACCTGTTGATGAGAGAGGCCAAAATAAAGTTTCCTGCAGATCCGGAATCCAAGAAGGCCATAGTAGAGAAGGAGAAGGTAGAGGCAGATATCCGCACAGGCACAGTAAGACGTGGAGAAGCAGAGTTGACATCAAGGACTGTCTCACCTTTGTGCGGAGTCAGCGTACGTCTTTCCAGGCGGGGAGGACGGATAGGACAATCCTTCAGGAAGTGTTCGGTACCGACACAGTACAGGCAGAGATTCTCCATGCGGCGTCGTGTCCTCTCTTGAGGTGTCAGGCGAGACCGGTCAACTTGCATAGCCTCCACGGCGGGAGGCACAGGAACGGATTGCAGAGGACCAGAGGAGAGAGGAGCCGGGGAGAAAAAACGCCCCGTGCGAACAAAGTCCATATCCTGGCGGAGCTCCTGACGCCTTTCGGAAAAACGCATGTCAATGCGAGTGGCCAGATGGATGAGTTCATGTAGGTTAGCAGGAATTTCTCGTGCGGCCAGAACATCTTTAATGTTGCTGGATAGGCCTTTTTTAAAGGTCGCGCAGAGGGCCTCATTATTCCAGGATAGTTCAGAAGCAAGAGTACGGAATTGTATGGCGTACTCGCCAACGGAAGAATTACCCTGGACCAGGTTCAGCAGGGCAGTCTCAGCAGAAGAGGCTCGGGCAGGTTCCTCAAAGATACTTCGAATTTCCGAGAAGAAGGAGTGTACAGAGGCAGTGACGGGGTCATTGCGGTCCCAGAGCGGTGTGGCCCATGACAGAGCTTTCCCAGAGAGCAGGCTGACTACGAAAGCCACCTTAGACCTTTCAGTAGGAAACTGGTCCGACATCATCTCCAAGTGTAGGGAACATTGTGAAAGAAAGCCACGGCAAAACTTAGAGTCCCCATCAAATTTATCCGGCAAGGATAGTCGTAGGCCGGAAGCGGCCACTCGCTGCGGAGGAGGTGCAGGAGCTGGCGGAGGAGATGATTGCTGAAGCTGTGGTAGTAGCTGCTGTAGCATCACGGTCAGTTGAGACAGCTGATGGCCTTGTTGCGCTATCTGTTGTGACTGCTGGGCGACCACCGTGGTGAGGTCGGCGACAACTGGCAAAGGAACTTCAGCGGGATCCATGGCCGGATCTACTGTCACGATTCGGCTGGCAGGAGGTGGATCCTCTGTGCCAGAGAGGGATTGGCGTGGACCGTGCTAGTGGACCGGTTCTAAGTCACTACTGGTATTCACCAGAGCCCGCCGCAAAGCGGGATGGTCTTGCAGCGGCGGTAGTAACCAGGTCGTATCCACTAGCAACGGCTCAACCTCTCTGACTGCTGAAGATAGGCGCGGTACAAGGGAGTAGACAAGAGCAAGGTCGGACGTAGCAGAAGGTCGGGGCAGGCAGCAAGGATCGTAGTCAGGGGCAACGGCAGGAGGTCTGGAACACAGGCTAGGAACACACAAGGAAACGCTTTCACTGGCACGATGGCAACAAGATCCGGCGAGGGAGTGCAGGGGAAGTGAGGTATACATAGGGAGTGCACAGGTGAACACACTAATTGGAACCACTGCGCCAATCAGTGGCGCAGTGGCCCTTTAAATCGCAGAGACCCGGCGCGCGCGCGCCCTAGGGAGCGGGGCCGCGCGCGTCGGGACAGGACCGACGGAGAGCGAGTCAGGTACGGAAGCCGGGGTGCGCATCGCGAATCGCATCCCGGCTGGAGGCGGTATCGCAGCGCACCCGGTCAGTGGATCTGACCGGGGCGCTGCCGTAGCGAGGATGTTGCGAGCGCTCCGGGGAGGAGCGGGGACCCGGAGCGCTCGGCGTAACACTGCTGCTCCAGAATCTCCATGCAGAATTCCAATGTGGACTTTCACACGAAAATTCCAACGAACATAGCCTCAGAGTCAAGTCAGCTTCAATTATTTCAGCAAGTACTGCACGTTACAACAACTCCTCTTACCTGGACGGCCAGGTACACACTACGGAATTTATGACTGGAATTCAACTTCTGAATTGAACATTGAATCTACTCAATATTCTGGCACACAATTTAAAAAGTAAATTTTTTTTATTTAAAAAAAAAATTGGGTCCACATATTTTGTCCTAAGAATATTATTAAAAGTTAAGTTTTATGTAATGCATATTCTCAATACTTACTTGTGCACACTAACACTTTTACAAAAGAAACAGTTTTCTTCTGCCTACCTGCCTCAGCTACTGATCCTGCCACCCACCTGATGCTACACATCTGATGCCAACAGCCCGAAGAAGTGCGCTTTATGCGCAGGAAACAGCTTGTTGCTGCGAGGTCGCTCCTCTGCATCTACCCGCCCATCTGTGTGCCCGCTTCTGAATAAAGTATTCTGCCATCAAGTTTCCCGGGTGAGTGCACCCTTTCATTCATCACTTCCCTTCTGCTGTATTTATATGTTCTCCTCATGCTGCCACCATCTCCAGGCTGTGTCATTCAGGCACTATATGGTCTCCTCATGCTGCCACCAACTCCAGGCTGTGTCATTCAGGCACTATATGTTCTCCTCATGCTTACACCACCTCCAGGCTGTGTCATTTAGCCACTATATATTCTCCACTCTGCTGCCACCTCCAGGCTGTGTCATTCAGCCACTATATTGTCTCCTAATGCTGCTGCCACCTCCAGGCTGTGTCATTCAGCCACTATATTGTCTCCTGATGCTGCTGCAAACTCCAGGCTGTGTCATTCAGCCACTTTATGATGCTGCCAACTTTAGGCTGTGTCATTCAGCCACTGTGTTCTCCTCATGCTGCCGCCACCTCCAAGCTGTGTCATTCAGGCACTATATGGTCTCCTCATGCTTCTGCTACCTCCAGGCTGTGTCATTTAGCCACTATATATTCTCCACATGCTGATGCAAACTCTAGGCTGTGTCATTCAGCCACTATATGGTCTCCTCATGCTGTCGCCACCTCCATGCTGTGTCATTCAGTCACTATATGGTTTTCTAATGCTGCCGCCACCTCCACGCTGGGTCGTTCAGCCACTATATGTTCTCCTCATGCTGTTGCAAACTCCAGGCTGTCATTCATCCACTATATGGTCTCCTCATGTTGCCACCACCTCCACACTGTGTTATTTAGTCACTATATGGTCTCCTCATACTGATGCCACCTCCAGGCTCTGTCATTGTGCCGCTCTGCGACAGTGATTCTAATAGCGATGCCTCTAATCTGCATGTCATACTGAATAACAGTATTGTTTCACTAACCCAGCACACACCCTATGCGTGTTACGGCAAGGCCAAGTGTTCTACAACCCTATTGTGGCTCTCTGTAGGCCAGAAATAGTCATTTTTAATAATGATTTGCTGCCAATAAATTCGGACCGAAACACATTTTTTGGGGAAAATTAGCCAAATTGGCCAAATCAAATTTTTCAAAAATGTGCTCATCTCTACCAGCCATGTCTGTATTACAACAAGAACAGTAGTAATACTAAATATTGTGTTCCCTCAATCAGAGTTAGTGGAAATGGAGATGAATGAAATGTAACCTGTCAGACGGAAAACTTTACATTATAATAATTACAGGCCGCAGAGATTTACATCTGGTAGGAAGTGATGGACGCTTTGTTTCCCATATAAGCAGGTGAAATAATAATTCATCTTTATCCTCCTCAAACTCTTCTAAACTTACAGCGCAGAACGTTCTCCTCCGCTCATCCCCATCTCCAAGAGCTCAGAAAAAAAAAGAAAGATGTATGTTTTTGTTTTTAATTAGAGCCCAAGAGAGGGTTTTGTTTACTAAAAGAATTCTAGGCCAAAATACGAAAAACATTTTTTTATCCATATATGTATATAGATATATATATTGGATATATATATTGTGAGTGAAAGATCTTAGGAAACAAAAACAAAAAAACACCTAGTCTTTACCATCTTTCAGAAGAAACGTCAATAACCTTCTTCCTCATTTTTAATTGGTCTTGTAAGTATATAGTTCATGTCAAGATGTCAGGGCAATGGAAGCTCAAACCTCTGTATTGCCTGAAGAAAGGTCCTCGCAATTGTCAGGTGAAATAAAATCTAAAACAGCCTCCTATTAACTCATTGTATACATGGAAAACTTTTTATAGACAAAAACAAAACAAAATAATTGTCATTATTTTCAAGAGAAACAAGAAGTCGATTTTTTTTTTACTTCCATAAAAACAGCAAATACAATTTTTAAAAATTTGTGTTTAAATAATAAATAACACCATTGATAATAATGTTATTATTATGAACATTATAGTTATTATTAACTACAATTATAATAATGTTAAGAACTATAATTATTTTAGTTATTAGTATTAACATTATAGTTATTAACTGTAATATTATTATTATTATTATTATTACTATTAACATTATAGTTATTAATTGTATTATTATTAACATTATAGTTATTATTAACTACAATTATAATTATAATAATGTTAAGAACTATAATTATTTTAGTTATTAGTATTAGCATTATAGTTATTAATTGTAATATTATTATTACTATTAACATTATAGTTATTAATTGTATTATTATTAACATCATAGTTGTTATTAACTACAATTATAATTATAATAATAATGTTAAGAACTATAATTATTTTAGTTATTAGCATTAACATAATAGTTATTAACTGTAATATTATTATTAATAGTTAAATGATAATAAATATAATTATTATAGTTATTATTATTATTATTAGAGATGAGCGAACTTACAGTAAATTCGATTCATCACGAACTTCTTGGCTCGGCAGTTGATGACTTATCCTGCTTAGGTCCTCTCTTGGGATGTGTCCGCTAAGGGAAAGTTAAACTTTTTTGACAAACTCAGAATGCTAAGACATCTTATCCCCTATCCTTTGGATAGGGGATAAGATGCCTGATCGCGGGGGTCCCACCACTGGGGACCCCCGTGATCTTCCACGCCGCTCACCGTTAGTATCAGCCCCCGGAGTGTGCTCGCTCCGGGTCGGATTACTAGCGATCACGGGGACAGAGCATAGTGATGTCACGGCTCCGCCCCGTGTGATGACACGCTCCGCCCCCTCAATACAGACATCTGTCACGCCCCCTCCATAGGCTTGAGGGGGCGGAGCATGATGTCACACGGGGGTGGAGTCGTGACGTCACTATGCTCCATCCCCGTGATCGCTAGTAATCAGCTGATTCTAATGGAGTGCGGCGTGGAGGATCACGGGGGTCCCCAGCGGCGGGACCCCCGTGATCAGGCATCTTATCCCCTATCCTTTGGATAGGGGATAAGATGTCTTTGCGCCGGAGTACCCCTTTAAAATTGTCCTGTCCTGACCCCTATTACTTTTTTTTTATTTTTCCGTATATGGGAATGTATGGTGGTTCATTTTCTGTGCTGTGATCTGTGGTTTTTATTGGTATCATTCTTGTTTCAAAAGGACTCTTTGATCACTTTTTATTTATGTCTTTTCTGACACATGATGTGACCAAAAATCATCGATTCTGATGTTTTTATTAGGGTAGGAGTTTGTGTATCTATATTTTACACTTTTTAAGGACACATTGGAGACTATTACTAGCAATCTTTAGATTGCTATGTACTGTTCAGTACTATGTAATAGCATGTTACTGATCAGTACTATCAGCGACCTTCTTGTATAGCCCGACTCCTGCACAAGAAAATCGGCCATCTTGCATGCCAGAGGAGAGTAAGAGACCTCTGGGGGACATTTGCACTCATTGGACCCCAGTGATCGCGCTTGCAGGGGTCCGATGAGCCCCCTGGAACAAACCATCACCTCCATTTTTTTTTACTGATGCTGTGATCTGAATTGATCATGGCATCAATAGGGTTAATAGTGGACATCAGCATGATCCCTGATATCAGCCATTATCAGTGAGTCTCCAGCTATGAACCGACCGTGGCTCTATAGCCATGCCGTCAATGTACAGCACTGTGCGCAAGTTACTCGCTGTAGCGCCATATATTTATGGCACATGTTCTTAAGGGGTTAAAAGGAGGGAAAGAAAAAACAAAAGTGCAAAAATTTAAATTGGCTGCGTCTTTGAGGGGTTAATACTGATGTTAATCCTTTTGTTTACAAGTTGTGTAAAATATATGTACAGAATCTGATACATATTGATAAAGTCGGAGCTTTCTCCTTTACATTATGAAAGTAGTAATTTTCTATACACGTGAATATGGTAATTTGCGTGAATGGATTCTTGCTTGGGATTCTTGACTGAAGCTTCTCTCACTGAATAGATTGTATCTCTGAATCTAGGTCACGGACACGCAGAAATTATAACTGAGCATCTTCTTTAATTATGGACGTCCTTTCAAAATGAATCTAAATATGTATCTTTCTTTGTACCTACGTGTCGCACATGCATCCCCTTTTCCCAGGTGAGATTTGCTTTAGGATTTGAATGAAGTGCGACATGTTTTCGAATATCTAAGAAAGTGGTCTCCAAAATGAGGCCCTCCAGATGTTGCATAACTACAACTCCCAGCATGCCTGTACAGCCAACGCCTGAGCTGTGCCTTGCTGTTTCCAACCATGCTATGGTACCTGATGGCGCTGACCTCCTGTCATGGCAGCCACAGTCACACACAGCTTACTGCCAGCATGAAAACTATGAGCAGGTCAGAGGGCTGGAGATGGTGAGGGGACTGGGAATATGGAGATCGGGCAGGGGAAGCATGGTCTTGGAGGCTTCATCATAACTGCTATACCTGGGGCTGTACATAGATATCAGCCATCCATCCATCATACATAGTATACCGTACATTGGTCATACACAGTGTGCGACTGATGTAGAGTATGCCTATGTATGATGGATGTGTTTATGGCTGATGTGCAGTATATGTATGTATGTATGTATGATAGATGTGTATATGACTGGTGTATAATATATTATAGCTGTATGCATGATAGATGTGTACATGACTGGTGTATAATATATTATAGATGTATGTATGATAGATGTGTACATGACTGGTGTATAATAGATTATAGATGTATGTATGATAGATGTGTACATGATTGATGTATAATAGATTATAGATGTATGTATGATAGATGTGTGGAGCACAATACTAAACAAAACCCACTGAACGTATGATTGCGCCATTTCCTGCTGGTGCCGGTTGTAGATGATTTGCCCCATTATCCATGTTGATCACCAAAAGGTAAACTGGATGCCTCATTGTATCACAGATCTCTGCACCAGTCATCACTCCCTATCACTATCAGCCATCGCTCCCCATCACGATCAGTCATCACTCCCCATCATAATTAGCCATTGCTCCCCATCACTATCAACCATCACTCCCCATCATTATCAGCCTTCGCTTCCCATCATTATCATCTATCACTGGCGGATAATGATGGGGAGCGATGGCTGATAATGATGAGGAGCGAAGGCTGATAATGATGAAGAGAAATGGCTGATAATGATGGGGAGCTATGGCTGATAGTGATGGGGAGCAATAGTGGATAATGTTGGGGAGTGGTGGCTGACAATGATGGAGAGAAATGGCTGATAATGATGGGGAGCAATGGCTGATAATGATGGAGAGAAATGGTTGATAATGATGGGGAGTGATGACTGATAATGATGGGGAGCAATTGCTGATAGTGATGGGGAGTGATGGCTGATAATGATGGGGAGTGATGGCTGATAATAATGGGGAGTGATGGCTGCTAGTGATGGGGAGTGATTGCTGATAGTGATGGGGAGCGATGGCTGACCAGTCATCACTCCCTATCACTATCAGCCATCGCTCCCCATCACGATCAGCCATCGCTCCCCATCACTATCAGCCATCGCTCCCCATCATTATCAGCTATCGCTCCCCATCATTATCAGCCATTGCTCCCCATCACTATCAGCCATCGCTCCCCATCACTATCAGCCATCGCTCCCCATCATTATCAGCCATCGCTCCCCATCATTATCAGCCATCGCTCCCCATCATTATCAGCCATCGCTCCCCATCATTATCAGCCATCGCTCCCCATCATTATCAGCCATCGCTCCCCATCATTATCAGCCATCGCTCTCCATCACTATCAGCCATCGCTCTCCATCACTATCAGCCATCGCTCCCCATCACTATCAGCCATCGCTCCCCATCACTATCAGCCATCGCTCCCCATCATTATCAGCCATCGCTCTCCATCATTATCAGCCATCGCTCTCCATCATTATCAGCCATCGCTCCCCATCATTATCAGCCATCGCTCTCCATCATTATCAGCCATCGCTCTCCATCACTATCAGCCATCGCTCCCCATCATTATCAGCCATCGCTCCCCATCATTATCAGCTATCGCTCCCCATCATTATCAGCCATTGCTCCCCATCACTATCAGCCATTACTCCCCATCACTATCAGCCATCGATCTCCATCATTATCAGCTATCGCTCTCCATCATTATCAGCTATCGCTCCCCATCACTATCAGCCTTTGCTCCCCATCATTATCAGACATCGCTCCCCATCATTATCAGACATCCCTCCCCATCATTATTAGCCTTCACTCCCCATCACTATCAGCCATCGCTCCCCTTCATTATCAGCTATCGTTTCCCATCATTATCAGCCACCACTCCCCATCACTATTAGCCATCACTCCCCATCATTATCAGCCATCGCTCTCCATCATTATCAACCATCGCTCTCCATCTTTATCAGCTATTGCTCCCCATCATTATCAGCCATCGCTCCCCATCATTATCAGCCATCGCTCCCCATCCTTATCAGCCATCGCTCTCCATCACTATTAGCCTTTGCTCCCCATCATTATCAGCCATCGCTCACCATCACTATCAGCCATCGCTCCCCTTCATTATCAGCTATCGTTTCCCATCATAATCAGCCATCGCTCTCCATCACTATCAGCCATCGCTCCCCATCATTATCATCTATCCCTTTCAATCATTATCAGCTATCGCTCTCCATCATTATCAGCCATCACTCCCCATCATTATCAGCCATCGCTCTCCATTACTATCAGCCATCGCTCCCCATCCTTATCAGCCATCGCTCTCCATCACTATCAGCCTTTGCTCCCCATCCTTATCAGCCATCGCTCCCTATCACTATCAGCCATCGCTCCCCTTCATTATCAGCTATCGTTTCCCATCATTATCAGCCATTGCTCCCCATCACTATCAGCCATCGCTCCCCATCATTATCAGCCATTGCTCCCCATCCTTATCAGCCATCGCTCTCCATCACTATCAGCCTTTGCTCCCCATCATTATCAGCCATCGCTCCCTATCACTATCAGCCATCGCTCCCCTTCATTATCAGCCATCGCTCCCCTTCATTATCAGCTATCGTTTCCCATCATTATCAGCCATCGCTCCCCATCATTATCATCTATCCCTCCCAATCATTATCAGCCACCGCTCTCCATCATAATCAGCCATCGCTCCCCATCATTATCAGCCATCGCTCTCCATTACTATCAGCCAATGCTTCCCATGATTATCAGCCATTGCTCCCCATCATTATCGGCCATGCTCCACAATATATTTTCAGCTGTCAGTAAAGTATGTCTGAAGTACATGGAATTCTTTAAAATAACCAAATCTGTCTGGTGTAATATTGTCTGAGGAAATTTTAATCAAATCCACTCAGCAGGCAATCGCCAAGTCAAAAACTCTGCAGATGGGAGAAAAATATGAAAATATTTATTTTGCCAATGAAGAGAAGGAGCAATGCTTTGCAGAAGTCTGCAGGAGCCCTGAGCAGCCATAACCTCCAGTGTGATTGACAGATGAGATGACCCGGTCAACAACTGAACAACAACATTTATCACTATTGTCTTTGAAGGAAAAATAATATGCCGCCTGAAGCTGAGGCCGTGGAGGCTCGGAATGATGGATTACAGCTCTGAAGGTTTCCAGATTATTGGACTGGTATTTTTAGATGTTGGTGACACTTCTGGGACGATCTCCCCAATCTACTATCTGTAGTGCACACATGGCTGGTAACACTCCAAGGATAAGCATCTAGCGCCAGGATGTAGTGTGTGGTGGAAAAATGCCCTGATGTTAGACTGTGCTAGGACCCAACACTACACTGCACTGCTGTGCCAACCAAGAAGGTCCAGGTCTGTTAATTCAAAGTCTCAGCTGCCATCAGGGTGGCCACTCAGTCTGGTGTCTACTCCTAAAACTATAAGGGCCTAGTCTGGGATTTGATATTAATGTAAGCATCTGTTCTGGGTCTGATATTATTACAATGATCTGGTCTGTGGTCTGATATTATTTTAAGGATCTGGTATTGCGTCTGATATCATAAAGATCTGGTCTGGGGTCTGACATAATTATAAGGATCTGATCTGTGATCTGATATTGTAAGGATCTGTAATGGGGTCTGATATTATTATAAGGATCTGGTCTGGGGTTTAATATTATTATAAGGATCTGGTCTGGGGTCTGATATTATTATAAGGATCTGGTCTGGGGTTTGATATTATTATAAGGATCTAGTCTCGGGTCTGATATTATTATAAGGATTTGGTCTTGGGTTTGATATTATTATAAGGATCTGGTCTGGGGTCTGATATTATTATAAGGATCTGATCTGGGATCTGATATTATTATAATGATCTGATCTGTGATCTGATATTATTATAAGGATCTGGTCTTGGGTTTGATATTATTATAAGGATCTGGTCTTGGGTTGGATATTATTATAAGGTTCTGGTCTTGGGTTGGATATTATTATAAGGATCTGATCTGTGATCTGATATTATTATAAGGATCTGATCTGTGATCTGATATTATTATAAGGATCTAGTCTTGGGTTTGATATTATTATAAGGATCTGGTCTGGGCATTGATATTATTATAAGGATCTGGTCTGGGGTCTGATATTATTATTATAAGGATCTGGTCTGGAGGCTGATATTATTATTATAAGGATCTGGTCTGGGGGCTGATATTATTATTATAAGGATCTGGTCTGGGGGCTGATATTATTATTAGTGTTGAGCGGCATAGGCCATATTCGAATTCGCGAATATTTGCGAATATATGGACGAATATTCGTCATATATTCGCGTATATTCGCATATTAGTTATATTCTCGTTTTATTTTCGCATATGCGAATATTCGCGTATGCGAAAATTAGCATATGTGAATATTAGCAAATACAAAATAAGCATACGCGCAAATTCGCATATGCGAAAATTAGCATATGCGAATTTTCTCATATGCGAATTTTCGCACGCCAGTCTCACACAGTAGTATTAGAGCCTTCTTTACACCACACGAGCTGGAAGCAGAGAGGGATGATCACTGTGATGTGTACTGTGAAGAAAAAAAAAAAAGAAAAAAAAAAAAAAACAAATATTCGTAATTACGAATATATAGCGCTATATTCGCGAAATTTGCGAATTCGCGAATATGCGATATTCGCGAATAATATTCGAATTGCGAATATTCGCGAGCAACACTAATTATTATTATAAGGATCTGGTCTGGGGGCTGATATTAGGATGAGGATCTGATATTAATGTAATGATCTGGTCTGAAATTTCATAATAATAAGTCAGAAGTTATTATAGGGTTGGTTTAATATTTAAATAGGAATCTGTAGGAAACTGAATAAATGGTTCTGGGTTCTGATATTAAAATACAGGTCTGCTTTAGGTCTATAATGGAGGCAAATATACGCATGGGTCACTAGAATTCCCTGTCAGAAGAGCGGGTCACCAGAGATGCATTCACTTTATTAAAATACACACCGAAGGCCAATAAAGCAGAATTCTAATTTTTATCTGGCATTAAATCACGGTGGCGGGAGTTAATATTCAGGACCACGCTCGCAGTCTAATGACATTGGTTGCTATGAGACTCAGGGACAGAAACGTTAATAAAATCGTGATTTGGTGGTTTCGTCTTACAAGATAAGTGATGAATTATACAAAAGCCTGAATACATTTTGGTCTCATATTTTTGAGAGTTTGTTCTGGCCAAGAATGATTCCATAAACACCCGCAAATCTGTAAACTCTGCTCTGCGGCCGCTTGTAAACAGTCGAAAAGACCTGGGGGTATACAGTAAAAATTAGCTGAATTTAATATTACATTGGGAAACCAGCGTAAATTGCAAGTTTAATATATTCCCTTAGGGCTCTCACTAAACTAGAGAAATAGGGTATGGAAATATAAAGAGCATTGACAGTCAGAATCTAAAACTTCTACAAATTCAACAAGAACAGCAATAGTAAGGAGTTATATCATGGTACGTATGGGGCAGTATTATAGTAGTTATATCATTGTACATAGGAGCAGTATGATAACTACTATAATACTGCCTCCTATATACAAGAATATATCTACTACTACACTGCTCCTATATACAAGAATATAACTACTATAATACTGCTCCTATGTACAAGAATATAACTACTATAATACTGCCTCCTATACACAAGAATATAACTACTATAATACTGCTCCTATATACAAGAATATAACTACTATAATACTGCTCCTATATACAAGAATATAACTACTATAATACTGTCTCTTATATACAAGAATATAACTGCTATAATACTGCTCCTATATACAAGAATATAACTACTATAATACTGCTCCTATATACAAGAATATAACTACTATAATACTGCCTCCTATATACAAGAATATAACTACTATAATACTGCTCCTATATACAGTATTCACGTGTCGCCACGTGTCGCCCGCTCTGGACCAGTAACCGCTCATCACCGCTGCCCTGGAAGTCGCCCTCCATCGCTGTCGCTGTGTCCCCGTCGCTCCAGAACGTCTTTGCTGCCGGGTATCCTTGCTCTCCGTCGCCGCCTTCACATCCCTACGCACGCCGCTACGCACACACCGACGCACGTGCGCGACGACATGATGACGACGAAGGAGAGCACCAGCCATGCAGGGGATCCCGGCACGGAGCAGACTCCGATGAGGCAGGTAAGGTCCCTCCTGGTGTCCTGTAAGCTGTTCGGGACGCCACAATTTCACTGCGGCAGTCCCAACCAGCCCGACTGAACAGCCGAGTTAGTGTTATTTTCGCTTCAGACGCGGCGGTCAGCTTTGATCGCCGCGTCTGAAGGATTAATACAGGGCATCACCGCGATCGGTGATGTCCTATATTAGCCGCGGGTCCCGGCCGTTGATGGCCGCCGGGACCGCCGCGATAGGACAGGTATTCGCCGTATAAGACGCACCAAAAGTGCGTCTTATACGGCGAAAAATACGGTACGTACAATACATGACTATTGCACCGTTTATATGTGTTTTAGGTCACTGTGCACCGTGCTTTAGGCAAACACTATGTCTCTGAATGGCCCGATCACACTTCTCTTTTGTATAAATTAATGATACCATAATAATATCTCATGGTATCTGATTAATCCTCCTCCTGTCAGGAACGTTTCCATAGTGAAGTATGTGAAATGTATGTTTTCAAGCAGTAAACAACCTGTAATATCTATGAGAAATTCTGCACTTCAACACCAGCAATAAAGCATTACCCCGGGGGGACTGCGCTGACTTCCCACTGCTGATTGTTACCATTTTGTTCAAAAATAGATGTCCTTTTCAGTGACTTTCATAGGAAAACTGTCACTATTAGCACTGACTGCGGCTCTCGACTGTCTCATGGGGAAACATATCAGGATTGTTTACCATGACCAAAAGGAGAAATATGTATAAGGCTTTATGTGGGTTTCAGGCTAAAGAGTAACACATGATATATGTATATATAAATATATATATATATATATATATATATATATATATTCCAAATGTGAAGGAAAAGAAAGAACAAATACAACAGCTACATGTTCCGTTAACCGATACATAAGAGTGTTGGTACAAACATGTTCTGCTAACCTTTAGGTCTTGCACTCTGGTACAACACCGATATGCGCCTTCATATATATGATGGTCCGGGAGCTGCCTGCATCCAACACGCGAACCAGTATAGGAACGGTCCGACTAACAATGAAGAAGAGATTCAGAAGAATCTGGAATAGATGGATGCATCAGGAGTGCTAACGCTAGATGGATTTCGGACAGGAGAGTAAAAATAATAAACAACAATTTCTTTTTAGCATTAATGGACAACACTTTTTGAGAGCCTCCTGCTCTCTTCATCAGGTCCTTACATCTATAGAGAAAAAAAAACACCTAAAATAATGGCAGGACTGCTGGGACTATCAGGAATGTGGAATAATAAATTGCTAAAATACAATATAGCAATATTCAGCATCTGCTGGACAAACATCATGGACTCCCCATTTTTTTTCCACTGCCCTCTCCTCCTCTACACAATATCCCCATCAATAGGCCCCCAACTTGTAATAATGCCCCCTTGGTGTCCGGCACAGTAAAAGTGGGTAGGTTACTAGGCCCCTAATTAAGTAGGTATATTGCCCACAGTAGGCTGGTAGTTCACCCATTATGTAGGTATGTCCCATAGTAGTTAGATCATTCCCTTATTAGCAATTCCCCCATAGGCAGGTAGGTAGCTACCCCCTCAATAGCCCCACCATAGGTAAATACATAGGTAGATAGCCAGCTAGTTAGGTAGACATGAATGTATTTAGGTATGTAGGCAGCTACATAGCTATGGAAGGTATCTAGGCAGGTAGCTATGTAGGTAGCATTGTAGGTAAGTAGGTAGTCAAGTAGTCAGCTATGTAGGTAGCTAGGTATGTAGGTAGTAGGTAGACAAGTAGGTAAGCAGGAAGCCAGCCAGGTAGGTAGTTAACAGATGATAACTGATGACTAATTTTTGATGGACATTATGTTAAAATAACAGACATGTGCCATCTATTATCACCCGTTATTTCATCCGTCATGCACCGTTATAGTCCGTTATTTTCTTTCCATGTGACTTTCTGGTTGTGATGCTGTACTGAGAGTAGCAATAAAGGATCAAAACGGAACATTAAAATAATGGACAATAACAGATGTCATTTGTGAACATCCGTCACCCATAGACTTCAATGTTAAAATTTTAACAGCCGTTATTCCATCGTTATTTTTGATGGGACAAAAATTAGTGCACGCACCGTTATTTGCATTGTCAAAAATAACGGACATAAGTCACAACGGGACATAACTGATGCTAAAGGATGGTCAAAAAATCCCATTGACATGAATGGGATTTTTTCACTGCCGTTTTACAGGGGTTCATGACGGAGGTTTTTACAGGAGGATAATGGTAGTGTGAAAGCGGCCAAAGTCTTTCACAGGTGAGATAAATGCTGATGCCGGATTTACTGACCATAATTATATCACCTGTGAAAGACTAAGGAAGTCCTGAAAACATGACCTGTTAGGGGGGGTCTTCAGGACCGCTCTTCACGCTTGAGAAACACTTATCTGATGGAAGGTATATCAGGGCGAACTGCTACGGTTCTGAAGGTCAGAGGACATCCAATGACTACTAGACAGAAGCTCTAATAAAGGAAACTTTCAGTGCAGATACAAAGTAATGGTTTCCCAATAATAAAAACATCTTCCATTACAAGAATACACCTCGGCACTACGTACACAGTATTGCTCGGACAGTCTTCGCAACTCCTTAGGCTATATATACCATAAAGACCATGCCGGTACTCACGTAAAGGTCATCAGGCAGGAATTCAACTGTAAAGTAGTAAGAATGGAGCACTCACCAGTATCTGGATCTTGGAGCTTTGTCAGGCCATTAACAGGGGCCTGACGAAGCGCCAAGAGCCCGATACGGAACCGGCACCCATACTACCGGTACCCATACTATCCTCATTGCTTCTGTCCGCTCCCATGCATGTCAAACCTTATGGATGTAATAAAGAAGAATCTGCTCCATTCTTGCTACTTTACAGCAGAATCCAATAATATAAAGATTCCATTCTTTACTGCTTTATATTTATGTGATGAAGCAATGAGATCATAAGGCGACACTCTATAAAAGCTCATATGAAGCGAGGAGGATTCCGTCTGTGAGATGTTGCTGGCTAAGCAGGAAATGGATAGGTGACAAGATTGCTGATCTGTTCTTCGTGTGTTACAGGAAATAACTACAGCGAATCCGAAAATGCATCATGTCCCAGGAACCGGCTATAAAATCCATATATTACAGATGAGGACAGGAGATGCGAGGCAGCGGGTATTAATATTTAAAGATGATCGGATTGCAGGCTGGGTAAGTAAATAAACTGCGCACAAGACACATGATCCACATAACCCGCTATGTACTGTATATATTCCAGGATGTAGAGATGCCTCTAATCTGTGTCTCAATATCACCACATAACATTTAGGATGACAGTGACATAAAACAATAGGATCTAGATAACTTCCATCAAGATGGAGAACCTACACCGATCATAGATATAACATTCATATTGGCAGTGGCGTTGATAGGGGGGGCTAACGGGGCTGTATCCCTGGGTCTCAGGCCCATAGCCCAGGGTCTCTGGCTGCTTTTTTTTTTATTTTATTGCCACTGCTGCTTTAAGACAGCGGTGGCTTCTTGGAAGTGATATGATGCTCCTGGTGCCTGTTAACCCCACTGTTCTCCCGCCCTCCGCACATAGTCACGGTCCCAGAAGATTTTAGCCTTTCAGGCTCGGCTAGGCGCGGAGAGCGGGAGAAGAGCATCTCCTCACGGCAGACAGAATTTACTTCCTGCAGCGTACTTTTACAGCACATGTCCATAAAAACGAAAAAAAATGCATGATGTTCCTCCTTTATTTGCTAACCAGCCAAGTAGAATTTTTTTTTTATATATATAACCCTCCCCCCAATATAAATAAAAATCATCAACTTTTCCCATAAAAGAAATGTAAAAGTATAATAAAAATAAAAGAAACACCATATATCTGATATTTCCACATGCGTACGATCTTTGAAAATGAGAATTTGAGAATGAGGGCAGGGTTGGAGTGCGTCTGAGGGTGGGGTTAAGGGTCACGGATGGGCTATGGGCTCTAGCCCTGAGTCTTTTGGAGACCTAGCAATGCCCCTCCATATTGGCCTAAGACAGTGCTTCCCAACCAGGGTGCCTCCAGCTGTTTCAAAACTACAATTCCCAGTATGCCAGGACAGCCAACGGCAGCTGGAGGCACCCTGGTTGGGAAACACTGGCCTAAGATGACAATCTGACAGACTGACCATCTGATATATACAATGGCTCCTTACACTTTCCTGGTAGTAGATATCGGTGGATCTTGTAGTTGGATTACTCCATGCTCATTCCATCTGCTTTCAGGGAGACAAGCCATCAGAGATATCACAAAATGACTTACACTCATTACTTATTCAGAATACATGCATGATCAGCCAAGCCGAGAGTGCAGGTGCATGGAAGAGAAGAAATAGAACTGAGGTCAACAGTTATGTAAAGTGAATGTTCAGCTTTATTTCCTATTTACCTTGCAGGAGCTTTTTTGTGTCTTTATTGTCACCCAGCTGAGTAATTCTGAGGAGGAATGAGAATCAACAGCTGAGCTGATCAATAAAGCTAAAAATACTACATACACCCTGGTAATGTAGTAACATAATACTGCTATAGAATACTTGTCAGTATAGTCCTCCTATATACAGGAATATATCTACTATAATACTGCTCCTATACACAAGAATATAACTACTATAATACTGCCTCCTATATACAAGAATATAACTACCATAATACTGCTCCTATTTACAAGAATATAACTACTATAATACTGCTCCTATATACAAGAATATAACTACTATAATACTGCCTCCTCTATACAAGAATATAACTACTATAATACTACTCCTATATACAAGAATATAACTACTATAATACTGCCCCTATATACAAGAATATAACTACTATAATACTGCTCCTATATACAAGAATATAACTACTATAATACTGCTCCTATATACAAGAATATAACTACTATAATACTGCTCCTATATACAAGAATATAACAACTATAATACTGCTCCTATATACAAGAATATAACTACTATAATACTGCTTCTATATACAAGAATATAACTACTATAATACCACTCCTATATTGAAGAATATAACTACTATAATACTCCTCCTATATACAAGAATATAACTACTATAATACTGTTCCTATATACAAGAATATAACTACTATAATACTGCTCCTATATGCAAGAATATAACTACTATAATACTGCCCCTATATACAAGAATATAACTACTATAATACTGCCTCCTATATACAAGAATATAACTACCATAATACTGCTCCTATATACAAGAATATAACTACTATAATACGGCTCCTATATACAAGAATATAACTACCATAATACTGCTCCTATATACAAGAATATAACTACTATAATACGGCTCCTATATACAAGAATATAACTACCATAATACGGCTCCTATATACAAGAATATAACTACTATAATACTGCCTCCTATATACAAGAATATAACTACTATAATACTGCTCCTATATACAAGAATATAACTACTATAATACTGCCTCCTATATACAAGAATATATCTACTATAATACTGCCATTGTTTATAGAGTTGCCTACTGTTTCACTACATTTATTTTCCTACTTATTTATGAGTTCATTCCTATCAGTTACATTTAGTTTGTTTTGTTTAGTTACAATTAGTAACATACAGTTAGTTGCGGTATGTATTTTTCTGTCTCTCTGGTCAGTGACTTTTCTCTTCCCAGCACAATAACATTTGTTCCACCACAGTCTGAGATAATAAAAATCATCATTTTGCTCACATTCTGCTTACAGTCGCCGTTCACTTGTATTTTATTGCTATTAAAAAAGAAAAAAAAAAGCGATGAAGAGAGAGAGAAATGTCTTGCTGGGAGAAAATTGTGGTTATTGTCAATCCGGAGGAGAAGCGCGTGAAATCCATTATAAGATGAAGGCTTTATTATTGCTTGTAGATTCGGGAGGCGACCATTTTGCAGACTCAGAGTTCTGGCAATTGGCTCAATTCTCATTCTCATTTGTCAAATTCTAAACGTTCTGTCTTAACCTTCGGTGAGCGGCGTCCTCCATGGTTGGTGCGGCCTCCGATACAGCTGCCCCCAGCAATAAGCCATAATCACAATCGCTCGCTATCCTTCGTCACAGACTTTGTTGACATTTAGAAGCTGAAGGAGCCGCACGGTGTGTCAGCGCCAAACATAAACCACAGCCGCGCCATAACAATTCAGCTCCGTGCAATGTGTTATATTGTTACTATGGGAAGAGGCGACATGTGGATGAACGGATATTCAAATATTGTCTCCAGCAGCATGTAATAAATAGGAAGATATCTATCTACCTCATATCTATCTATCTATCTATCTATCTATCTATCTATCTACCTCATATCCATCTCATATCTATCTACCTCATATCTATCTATCTCTTATCTATCTATCTATCTCATATCTATCTATCTACCTCATATCTATCTATCTCATATCTATCTATCTCATATCTATCTATCTCATATCTATCTATCTATCTATCTCATATCTATCTATCTCATATCTATCTATCTCATATCTATCTATCTATCTATCTACCTCATATCTATCTATCTCATATCTATCTATCTCATATCTATCTATCTATCTATCTATCTATCTATCTATCTATCTATCTAGAGAAATAAAGATGATGCAGCACTCCACAAATATGCAAAAGGTGGTTGTTTATTCCATCATGTGCAAAGACAACGTTTCACCAGTCTCTCACTGGCTTTCTCACTTGTTTCATCTATATCTTTGTGCTAGCAGTGTGCTGCTGTATTCTCCTGTTGCTGTATATTTAGCCCAGCAGCCTGCACCTGTAAGCCAGGTTTTTACAATAGTTTGGAATTAATAGTGCTGGCCAACTTATTGTTTGGTTGTATTACACATACGGGGGAGTGGCTGCCTCCATGTTGGCTCTTGCACCCCACCCACCTCTATCAGGTGTATATTAGGTGCCTTGGATATTTCAGACCTTGCAATGCCTGCTGATCTATTCACACAGAGGCATATTCACAGTGTAGGGTCCGTCCCAGAATGAGGTCACCTTACCGTGGTGGGACGGTCCACGCTATTCGGCGCCAAATTTGCAAGCTAAGTACCTCATAATTTTATAGTTTCATATCTTCATTTATTGCATTACAGCTGTATAGCTTTTCATGTTCTATCTATATACTCATGTTTTATCTATATACTCATGTTTTATCTGTATCTTTGTGCTGGCAGTGTGCTGCTGTATTCTCCTGTTGCTGTATATTTAGCCCAGCAGCCTTCACCTGCAAGCCAGGTTTTTACAATAGTTTGGAATTAATAGTGCTGGCCAACTTATTCTTTGGTTGTATTCATATCTATTTATCTTTCTATTGAGTTATCTACTATACACAGTGCTCTGTCCTCTATTGTGTTATTTATGCATGTTATCACAGCATATTTATCTATTATATACCTGTCTATCTATCTATCTATCTAATATCTACTAGAGGGGATAGGACTGGATATGCTTGGAGTTAAAGGTACTAAGAAGTATTTAAAATTTAACAGATCTTCCAGTCCACATCTAAGGGATGCC
Source organism: Hyla sarda (assembly GCF_029499605.1). Taxonomy (NCBI): domain Eukaryota; kingdom Metazoa; phylum Chordata; class Amphibia; order Anura; family Hylidae; genus Hyla; species Hyla sarda. The sequence goes on from NC_079199.1 coordinate 11,141,415, forward strand.
ACCCTAAGCAAAAGCTACTTTTACTGCCCCCTTGACTCCTCCCATTGACACGCCCCACCTTACTACTGGGGTGACACACTGTAGCAAACCTCCTCCTCGTATAATCTCCTTACTACTGGGGTGACACACTGTAACAAACCTCCTCCTTATATAATCTCCTCATTACTGGGATGGCACACTGTAACAAACCTCCTCCTTATGTAATCTCCTTACTACTGGGGTGACCCACTGTAACAAACCTCCTCCTCATGTAATCTCCTTACTACTTGGGTGACACACTGTAACAAACCTCCTCCTCAAGTAATCTCCTTAATACTGGGGTGACACACTGTAACAAACCTCCTCCTTGTGTAATCTCCTTACTACTGGGGTGACACACTGTAACAAACCTCCTCCTCAAGTAATCTCCTTAATACTGGGGAGATACACTGTAACAAACCTCCTCCTCAAGTAATCTCCTTAATACTGGGGTGACACACTGTAACAAACCTCCTCCTCATGTAATCTCCTTACTACTGGGGTGACACACTGTGACAAACCTCCTCCTCATGTAATCTCCTTACTACTGGGGTGACACACTGTAACAAACCCCCTCCTCATGTAATCTCTTTACTACTGGGGTGACACACTGTAACAAACCTCCTCCTCATGTAATCACCTTACTACTGGGGTGACACACTGTAACAACCTCCTCCTCATGTAATCACCTTACTATTGGGGTGGCGGCATAGCGGTTGTCAGGACCTGGAGAAATAACTCTCTTGCGGAGGGCAGAACGGCACCCCCATCAAGAGGGCGCTCTAGGTGGCTGCCTATTTTGCCTATTGGTGGAACCGGCCCTGTCTGCCATACACCAAGAATTTAGAGCTCTGTTGCACTGGGGACCACCTTCTTTAGGGAGATATGCCGCCCATAGACATTTTATCCCCTATCCAAAGGACCCCCCCGTGATCTCTGTGCAGCGCCCGGCAGTCTATGTCAGGTGCTGCTCTAGTCTCGGAATCATTGGGGGTTCGGGACTGTAGACGTAATGTCACTCCACACGCCCTCCATCTTTGTGAAGGACTTTCTACCTGCCCTCATGCTTGCTGCTGAATACCCTATTGGACAGGGATGTGCACAGATATTTTGGGGGGCAGGGGCTCAAGAATAAAGGCACTTCTCATCATAAAAAAATAAAAGTTAGCAAAAACCTTACATATGTTAATATAACACAATTCCTGAGATAAGGGACCTTTGGCAGTCATGTCAGGTGGGTGAAACCCCATCACTCCATGCAGGTCCAAATCAGTGAGGGCATCATAGGGCAGGTGCATTAAAAGGGCAGGGGGTCAAGCCCCCTTTTGAGTCTATGTGTGCACTTCCCTGCCATTGGAAGTTTATCTCTGCTTAGTCTACTGTACTGAAAATGCATAGAACTGCCAAGGTTGGCTGCTGGTTAGGCCTTAAATTGTGCGTGACTCCCGCTGTATACTGCTGAGTGTCGACACAAGAAATAAACACAAGACAAAATGTTGGTATATATTTCCTTCTCAGCATACTGGCTAAGGAGCTGTACCAATGAGTTCTGTTTATTACACGGTACACAAGTTTGTACACATTGCTTTGTATATTTGACAAAAAGGGGAAGTTAGTTATCATGTCAAAATCATCATGTTTTATTTTGATTGGTTATTTGATTATTGCGTCTGTATATATTAGCATATTAAGCATTCTTTTCTTTCTTAGCCATAGGTCACTTATGTTGGAATTTCCCTATTCTACCAGAAATGTATTCGTCCTTCTGCACAGTCTCTCTTTCTTCAGATGTTTTGTCTTCCAACTTCCAACCTCTTCTTTATCTTGCGTCTTCTGGCTTCATCCCAAGGTCTTCATCTTAGTCACAAGCAAATTGCAAGCTGATATGTCTCATAAGGAAAATAATGTTTTCGGCGGCATATTAGCATATATATCAATTTTTAATATATATATTATCAGTACCACCACTTAGCTGGGCCACCATTGGGTACCATCTGCCGGCTGCCCTACACCAAGGACCTTTGTAACATCGAGACCACCTTTTTAAGATGGAACTTCCGAGAATCTATGAGCACCACTCAAGAGATCTACTTTAACCTTCGGGAGGACTCTGTACCAGCCTCAAAGGGGTTTAATGAACCAATAATAGTCTCACCATGCCAAATTATCACCGCTGAGCCTTCTGTACTGAAAACATATGGAACACCTGTCAGTTGGGCCACCATTTCGTACTATCTGGCCCAGACCAAGTTACTAAACATTTTGCAGTTGGAACTTCCGTGAGCACCACCATTTTGGAGATGGAACCTGGAAACAGAAGCCCCACCTCAGTAAAAGGCAACATAATAATCACAAGAAAGTCTATCCTGGAACATGGGCTCTAGAACAGTGGCCTCCAAACAGTGGACCTCCATATGTTGCAAAACGACAACTCCCAGCATGCCCGGACAGCCAACGGCTGTCCGCGTATGCTGGTAGTTGTCGCTTTGCAACATCTTGATGTCCACAGTTTGAAGGCCACTGCTGCTCTTTGTGTCAATCTTTACGACCTCACTGCAGTGGTGTGAACCCAACCTTATCAATGGCAGCTGATACTGTACAATAGATCCTTGAGGAGACTTTTCACCCAAAATTACCACGATGAGTCAGACCAGCGGTTTCGGTGGCCCAGGCACAGTGCCGCTTCCCAAAATAACAGATGGGGAAGCGGTGAATGGCTTCTGAGATGATACAAGATGAGACATCACAATGGACGCCCCTGTCCCCCAACCTCTCACCTATGACTCTGCCCTACGTCTTGCTGTAGATCTTCTATTTGTGTCTTATTCTTTGCTCCAAGAAAGAGACGGCCGGCAAGAAATCAAGAATAATCCTGGCAGTATTTTGTGGTTTTCGAGCTCACGGCTCAATCACTATGATTTTCTTGTAAGTTATTTGGACAAATTACATATTGGTCTATGAAGGAAGATCAGTACTTAGGAAGAGCCGTCATCTACTGTATGCGCGCCACATAGTCTGGAATCGCTTAACCGTCTGCTGCCTGTGGCCCCCTGCACTCTCATACATGGGACCCCTGCACTATTATTTACAGGACCCCTGAACCCTCACATACAGGATCCCTGAACTCTCATATATAGGACTCCTGAACCCTCATATACTGGAATCCTGCACCTTCATATATGGGACCCCTGCACTCTCATAAATGGGACCCCTGCTCCCTTATGTTCGGGACCCCTGCACCCTCATATACAGGACCCCTGCACCCTCATATATGGGACCTCTAAACCCTCATATACCCTCATATCTATCTATCCATCTCATATCTATCCATCTCATATCTATCTCATATCTATCTATTAGTGATGAGCGGCATTGGCCATATTCGAATTCGCGATATTTCGCGAATATATAGACGAATATTCGTCCTATTTTCGCGAATTTCGCGTGTTCGTTATATTTGCATATTTGCGTATTCGAGGAAGAAAACAGTGAGGGGGAGGGCAACTTTACTATTGGTTGCTAGGGATGTTGTTGATAACCTCTGACAAGTGTATTTGCATTGTTCTAATTGGCCCACAGGTTAAAAGAAGGAATATGCGAATATTCACATATGCGGAAAAACGAATATTCGCAATTTTGAATATATAGCGAATATATTCGCAATAGTCGGGATAAAAATTTGAAATGAGAATATTTGCGCCCAACACTACTATCTGTCTATCTCATATCTATCTCGTATCTATCTATCTATCTATCTATCAATATCTATCTCATATCTATCTATCTATCTCATATCTATCTATCTATCTCCTATCTATCTATCTATCTATCTATCTATCTCATATCTATCTATCTATCTATCTATCTATCTATCTATCTATCGTCTATCTATCTCATATCTACCTATCGTCTATCTAGCTATCTATCGTCTGTCTATCTATCTCATATCTATCTATCTATCTATCTATATATATATATATATCTATCTCCTATCTATCTATTTATCTATCTATCTCATATCTATCTATCTATCTATCTCATATCTATCTATCTCATATCTATCTATCTATCTATCTATCTATCTATCTATATCATATTTATCTATGTATCTATCTATATCATATCCATCTATCTATCTATCGTCTATCTATCCATCTATCTACCTATCATTCTACTTTTCCTTGTTCACTAGACACAGCCCTGTTCTGACTGATCTTTTATCCATAATGTAGATCCAGGGGTCTTTCTTGTACCTGTCAGTGTACAGTCACTTACCCTTAGAAGCATAATAAGGGGGGCAATAGAATCTTTACACTAGGGGAAACCAGCCCCACAATGCCTCACTTGCCCATCACATGTATTTAGTAAAAAGTTGCGGTTGCACATTGCATACGTATACAGGTGAAGGTGCAGGAAGGGGTTAACGTTTCTTTCATTACGAGCGATCCGCTGGCATTTGGGAGAGAACATCAGAGCCCCTCTCCATGTCTGCCGCTTGGCATTCGGATTTCACGCGTGACGTTCCCTTTTAGCGGCGGTGACATGACATTTATGAGAACAGCTTATCGCATTGATTGAAAAATCCGAAAAGTTACCATAGAGAGATTTTTTTTTTAGTATTATCTCGTCTTCGGCAAATATTCCGCGTCTCCCCTCCTTCGGCGCGGATGAGGGGAAATTAATTGGCGTCTGAACAGTTGGAGAAAAAAGTACAAAGAAGCTTCTGATTGGTTGGAGGGGAAGAATGGTGTCATTGTGCAGAGGCCGTCCGCCATTGATCGGCCCAGGGAGGTGATGGAGCTGAATCTCCTCCCGTTACAATGTTGCAGTTTATTCGGTTACAGGAAACGTTATTATCATTTAGAAATCAGTTTACAGTCTGACAGGATTTGTTTTGTAACACTCTGATGTCTGCAGCGCGTGTGAATCCCGCTCAACTGGAAAAATCCTCCGCCTGGCGATCACGTACGAGGAAAAGCAGGATTTCCCAACCAGAGGGCCTCCAGCTGTTGCAGAACTACAACTCCCAGAATAAAACAAGCCATCTGATTGGTTGCTATGGGCAACTGGTCAACTTTTTCTCTGCACAGTTTTGATAAATTCCCCCCACTTACCGTATTTTCCGCCGTATAAGACGCACTTTTTCTTCCCCAAAACTGGGGGGGGGGGGGAGTTGGTGCATCTTATACGGCGAATACACACATATCGCGGCGGTCCCTGCGGCCATCAACGGCTGGGACCCGCGGCTAATACAGGACATCACCGATCGTGGTGATGCCCTGTATTAACCCTTCAGACGCGGCGATCAAAGCTGACCGCCGTGTCTGAAGCAAAAGTGACACAAACCCGGCTGCTCAGTCGGGCTGTTCGGGACCGCCACGGTGAAATCCCGAACAGCTTACAGGACACCGGGAGGGACCTTACCTGCCTCCTCGGTGTCTGCTCCGTGCTGGGATCCCGCGTGGCCTTCGACGTCATCATGTCGTCGCGCACGCCGTCCCGTCATCCAATAGGAGCGGCGTACGTAGCGACGTGATGACGGCGACGTGATGACGGCGACGGTGGATCCCGGGGAAGAAGACGTCCGGAGCGTCGGGAACACCACGGGGACGCGGCGCCAGTGATGAAGCGACATCCAGGGCAGCGGTGACGAGCGGTGACGGTTCCGGAGCAGCGGGGACACCTGAGTATAACTTCCTATACCAGTGGTCTTCAACCTGCGGACCTCCAGATGTTGCAAAACTACAACTCCCAGCATGCCCGGACAGCCAACGGCTGTCCGGACATTCTGGGAGTTGTAGTTTTGCAACATCTGGAGGTCCGCAGGTTGAAGATCACTGTTGGGTGCAGAATCTTTTTTTTCTAGATTAAAATAGGGTGCGTCTTATATGCCGGTGCGTCCTATAGGGTGAAAAATACGGTAGGTTATGTCATTGCACAAACTATGGGCGCCATATTAAAAAAACGACTGTAATTTTTGTTCCAGCGATATAATTACACTTTTTTTTCTCCTGCTATCTCACATAATATTCCATGATCACTAGTACAAAGACAAGTGATAACAGTATAAATAAAACATTTCTAGGGCTTGAAGGGGTTATCCAGGCAAAAACTTTTTTATATATATCAACTGGCTCCAGAAAGTTAAACAGATTTGTAAATTACTTCTATTAAAAAATCTTAATCCTTTCAGTACTTATGAGCTTCTGAAGTTTTTTTCCTGGAATACCCCTTTAAATGTGAGTTCAGGAGTAGTGGCCACGAAAAAAAAAAAAAATAATAAATAATATATATATATATTTATTTTAATAACATTCTCCAGTAATAATTGTTTATTTGTCAATAATTGATCAAATAACACGTCCCCCCCCCCCCCCAAAAAAAAAAAAAAAAAAAAAAGCTAGAACCATTCCTGTGATTTCTACACTAGTAAAAAGCCGGTTGCCCATAGCAACCAATCAGATTGCGTCTTTCTTCCTAGAGGTCTTTTCAGAAATGAAAGAAGCGATCTGATTGGTTGCTATGGGCAACTCAGCAACTTTTCCTCTAGACAGGTTTTGATAAATCTCCCCCTATCTATTTACTTAGTCACACAAATAACGCATTTCGGATCTGATCTACTTTCTTCTCCGGAATACCCTATTCGGACACTGTTTGTTTATTTGATCTTACAACCAACATGTTTTGAATCTGAACTGGATTCTTCCTCAGGCATGAGTGTGGAGGATGTTCGCGACAGTATGGAATCTGTTCCTGACCATAGTTGAATAGCTGTTTTCAATGAAATGATTGTTCAGAATATGGTCATCTCTGCAAGAATATTTAGTGCCCCAATGCAAAATTTGTCCTGGGCCCCAACCTATCCAAGTGCAACGGGGGCAGAAGAATTGGCCCGGGGCAGCAGGTCAGGCACCTATGAGGACATGGTGGGGGAATGCAGCCATCATCTGCCAGGCTGTGTATTTGGCTCCTCCATACAGTGCTCCTCATTGTCTCTATTGCCATGGAGGCTCTATCCCGTGTATGACTAATGTACAGTATATGTATGTATGTATGATAGATGTATGACTGATGTACAGTATATGTATGTATGATAGATGTATGACTTATTTACAATATGTGTATGTATGATAGATGTATGACTGATGTACAGTATATGTATGTATGATAGATGTATGACTTATTTACAGTATGTGTATGTATGATAGATGTATGACTTATTTACAGTATGTGTATGTATGATAGATGTATGACTAATGTAAAGTATATGTATGTATGACTGTTGTACAGTATATGTATATATGATAGATGTAAGACTGTACAGTATATGTATGTATCATAAACGTATGACTGATGTACAGTATATATGTATGATAGACGTATGACTGACATGGATGTATGATATAATATGTGTATGGTTGAGGTGTATGATTGATGATAGATGTGTATATGTGTAATAGATGTATGTACAATGTATGTATGTATGTATGATAGATGTGTGTATGCATGATAAATGTATGTATGATAGATGTGTGTATGTAAAATATATGTATGTATGATAAATGTGTGTATGTATAATAGATTTGTGTATGTATGATAGATGTATGTATGTACAATAGATGTATGCATGATAGATGTGTGTATGTATGATAGATGTATGTATGTGTGTATGTATGATAGATGTATGTATGTACAATAGATGTGTGTATCATACACATCTATCATACATACATACATACCCACATCTTTCATATACCAATCAGATGTATATCTAGCATACATCTTTCACACACCAGTAATATACACATCCATACATATATACATAATACAGTGGTCCCTCAAGTTACAATAATAATTGGTTCCAGGAGGACCATTGTATGTTGAAACCATCCTATGTTGAGACCATAACTCTATGGAAACCTGGTAATTGGTTCTGAAGCCACCAAAATGTCATCCAAAAATAGGAAAAAGTGAGGATTAAAGAAAAATAAGTAGATAACTAATATAGATAAAGCAAATCCTTACATATAAAAGTAAGAAAGATCTGCTGGTGCTGTAATCACTGTCTATTTCAGTGTTTCCCAAACAGGGTGCCTCCAGCTGTTGCAAAACTACAACTCCCAGCATGCCCGGACAGCCAAAGGATGTCCAGGCATGCTGGGAGTTGTAGTTTTGGAACAGCTGGAGGCACCCTCTTTGGGAAACACTGGTCTATGTAGAGGACAGAAGCTTCTTCAGGGACCTGTACAGTACACAATGTCCTAAAAAAGTAACATGGAGCCGCCCTCACATGATGCCCAAAGAAGAAGCTAACCCTGGTACAGGTAAAGAGTACAGAACATGTAATACCTCCCTGTACTGTAGGGAGCGCTACCAGACACCAGTCAGTGCATACACTTCAGTAATACAGGTAAAGAGTACAGAACATGTAATACCGCCCTGTACTGTAGGGAGTGCTACCAGACACCAGGCAGTGCATGCACTTTAGGAATACACAGGTTTTACCAGTGAAATATCCATTCTGATTGGTCGGTTCTTCCAGCCATTGACAGGTTTTGCAGATTCCATAGCATTGTATGTTGAGTCTGGTTTCAAGTTACAATGGTCCAGAAGTTGTGGCCATTGTAAGTTGAGGGATCACTGTACTATACATCAGTTATACATCCATCAACCATATACTTTACACTTGTCATACATGTATCACACCTTTATGGGCTGTACATAAGACATACACAGACGTTTGATACATACTGAGAATACACATCAGTTATACTTACATCTATCCGTCATGCATCATGTACATAAATGGACCATACATCAGTCATACATACATACAGTACATACATGGAGTGTACATATCACACATACAGCAATGCATATTATATACACATGCACCATAGCTCTGTTATACCTCACTCTTCTGTTTTCGCCGTATAAGACGCACTTTTTCTTCCCCAAAACTGGAGGGGAAAAGTTGATGCATCTTAGGCTGAGTTCACACCACGTTTTGTTAAATACGGTTCCCGTATACGGCTGGGAGGAGGGGGGGCGGGGCTTATTTGTGGCGCCCGCACTCAGCCGTATTCGGGAACCATATTAAATGCGTGTCCATGAGCCGACCGGAGTGAACCACAGCCTCCGGTCGGCTTCGTTTTCGGCTGTATGCGGTTTCCCGACCGCAGGCAAAAACGTGGTAATTTATCATACAATATGGCGGCACAAAACCATTATACACTGGCGAAATCTGTAGCAATGCAATATTGTCGCAACTAGAGATGAGAGAACTTACAGTAAATTCGATTTGTCACGAACTTCTCGGCTCAGCAGTTGATTACTTATCCTGCATAAATTAGTTCAGCTTTCAGGTGCTCCGGTGGGCTGTAAAAGGTGGATACAGTCCTAGGAAAGAGTCTCCTAGGACTGTATCCACCTTTTCCAGCCCACCGGAGCACCTGAAAGCTGAACTCATTTATGCAGGATAAGTCATCAACTGCCGAGCCGAGAAGTTCGTGACGAATCGAATTTACTGTAAGTTCGCTCATCTCTAGTTGCAACCTCAGATATAATATCAATGCAGACAAATGTAACCTGTAGCTGAACACAAAGCCCTTAATATTGAAGTGGATTTAGAAAAGAAAAGTCCTAGGCTCAGAATAGCGCGGATCCCTCATCCAGCACAACACCTGGTAGCGACCGTTCACACTTGGAATTAAAACATTCTTCATCTGTAATTTAAATGTTACAGAGTTCATAGGTCATATTTTTTTGTTTTTGCTGCTTCAGTTTGACATAGTCACCATCAGAGACCTACAGTTTGTTTTCTTTTGCTGTTTATGTAAACTATAATTTTATATAATCCTTCTTTCGGTGTTGCAAAATACCCAAGTTTAGTGTTTGGATTTTTCTTCTTTTTTTATTTTGTTTATTTACTTATTTCTTTATTTATTTTCTTTGCTTTTTAAGACAATTATAGTAGATTTGCTCTTAAAAATGGCACCATCCTGGTCCATGGGGGTCATACTTGGTATAGCAGGGAACCCCCGGTCGACTGGGCTGAGTTGCAGTATTAGGTTATGTTCACATGGCAGAAATTCTGCTATTCCGCTCAAATTCAGTACTGAAGAGCTTGCCGCAGAATTTTTGCAGTCTTGCGGAATTTCAGCGGAATTTCTTTTTGTGTTCAAAACACGGAATTCTGCCGAAATTTAAAACCCTATTGAATTCCGCAAGATTTAAAGATGAGTTCAATGTTTTTGCGGAATCCAGAAAGCTGAATCTCCGCGGCAGAAATTTTTCTACTGTGTGAATAGGACAGCGGAATCCATATTGAACACAATGTAAATTTAGCAGAATTCCTGTGCAGAATTTTCTGGCAAAATTCTGCACGGAAATACCGCCCTGTTAATAAAGCCTTTTGCCCTATATCAGTGGTCTTCAAACTGGGGAAATCCAGCTTTTGCAAAACTACAACTCCCAGCAGACCTAGACCGCTGCAAGTACAGCTCAGCCCAGCAAGGAATGAGTTAATTTGCACTAGGTAAGTCCTTGGGCGCGTGGGGTATATACAATATACAGCCATCTATATGGCTGTATAATGTATACAGTGTAGAGAGTGATACTTATCTCATCGCTGGTCCGGTCTTCTTGTATAGCTCCGCCCTTTGTGACATCATCACTTGACGCGGGAGTACACAAGAGGAAGCCGGAACCAGCAGTGATAAAGTAAGTATAATTCTCTTCACTGTATACATTATCCAGCCTTATAGAGGGCTGAATAATGTAGACACTTCCCATGGAATTAACTAGAGCTGCTCAGCAGTGCTACTTAACTCCTTCCTTGCATAGCCCTCAGCCCAACAAGATGCTACACTGGTTTACTGTGATAAAAGAGTTAAGCTGCACTATGCAGCAGAACAACTTAACCCTTGCACTACCAGTTCCGAAACATTCCGATAATTTGCTTAACTCTAGTCTTGACCTCAAAAGGGGAACATAGTCTACAACCACAAGATTGGCATAAGCTTGATAAGGGTTTTTTGGCTTCATCTGGATCAACACAGTAGGGACACAAAAGGGGTATAGGTTGAAATTAATGGACTCTTATGAACTATGGATGAACTTATGAATTAATGGAATCTTATGAACTATGTATCCATGAGATACAATTATCCCCTTTGAGCCGACCAATGACCAGCGAGAATCAATTACTATCCCAATGTTCCACTAATGTTCCCCATTATAGAAAACCCAGAGCGAGTGCCTGATGATGACTTCGGAATAGGAACGAGAAAACCGTGTGGTCTTATTTGCATTTCATTTGTAGCGATGGAATACATTGTCTTAAATGCTGCAGTTAAATACATGGCATACATCGGTAATTACAGTGTTTTACCCCATGTACCATTACTTGTAAATTACATCACTGACAGAGAGAGTGGTTTAGAACCGAAATGACGGTTCCCGTGTTGTGCAAACTAAAAAGTTCTAGAAAGCAGCCGGGAGAAAGCTTGTCACAGCCATTAAAAGCCACTTTGGAGCAAATGCATCAGTATTATATGTTTTTGGCTTAAAAAAAAGTATAAAAAGTATTGTCTTCTTGGTATTAATTTATAAATGGACTAAGGAATCAAATAGAGCAGTGTTTCCCAAGCAGTGCACCTCCAGCTGTTGCAAAACTACATCTCCCAGCATGCCCGGACAGCCGCTTTCTGGTTTTGCAACAGCAGGAGGCACCCCGGTTAGAAAATACTGCCATGTAGGCTAAGCTAGATGTCTTCTAACTGTTTCACGTGTGGTCTAAATTACTCTCTAAAAAAGAATATCTGAAAATGATCCATTAACTTGTATGGAGAAGTGTAGAGGGCATGCTCTGTGCCATGTGCAGAGGTCAATTTACAGGAGGGGGGCACACTGTCACTGTCCCCTATTATCAATGATGTAATACAGTGTTATTTATGGAAGCGTATGATGCAAAGATTACTTAATAAGATAATAATGAAGGGAGGAGGAACTGAGATGTCACCATCACATATTGTCAATGGTGGGATCCTGCCTTAGCTATGGGGAAGTGTAGTGAGCATGCTCTGTGCCATGTGTGTCATGGGCAGAGTCACTAGAAGGGAAGAATTGGGGGGAAGAGAGGGGAAGGTAGGGAGGAAGATAGAAAGGAAGTTAATAAGGGAGGGAAGGAGGAGTCAAGGAACGATGGGAAGAGAGGGAAAGGGAAGGGAAGAGAGGGAAAGGGATGAAGGAAAGAAGTCAGGAAGGAAAGAGAGGGGAAGGATGTGAGGAAGAGAGGAAGGAGGAAAATAAGGGAGGGAAGGAGGAGTCAAGGAAATAAGGCAAGAGAGGGGAAGGAATGAAGGAAAGAAGGGAGGAAGGAAAGAGAGGGAGAGGAAGAAAGGAAGGAGGGAAGGAAAGAAGGGAGGAAGGAAGGAAAGAGAGGGGAAGGAAGGTAGGAAGATAGGAAGGAGGGAAATAGGGGATGGAAGGAGGAATCAAGGAAGTAAGGCAAGAGAGGCGAAGGAATGAAGGAAAGACTGGAGGAAGGAAAGAGAGGGAGAGGAAGGAAGGGATAGAGGGAGTCCGGAAGGAAGGGAGGGAAGGAGGAAGGGAGGGAAGGAAGGAAGATATGAAAGAGAGAGGAAAGAGGAAAACGATCGAAGAGAGGGAGGGAAGATAGGATTGTAAGAAAGAAGGAAGGATGGGAGGGAAGTAAGAGAGAGGAAGGAGGGAAGGAAGAAAAGATGAGAAGGAGGGAGGTAAGAGAGGGGATGGAATGAAGGAAGTATGGGAGGGAGGTAAGAAGGAAGAAAGGTAAATAATGAGGAAGAGAGGGGGAGGGAATAAAAGGTAGAAATGAAGAAAAGCTGAGCTATTCCAATCAATTATTTTATTATTATTAACTGTTATCAATTCTTTTTCCTGTGTTATCTTTTGAACAGTGAGGTGCAGAGTTTACTAAGGAGGGCAATAGAGGAAGAACTGAGCATACATCAGTCCATCACCTATTCTTAATGGGGTGATCGATCCTGTGTTATCTACGGAAAAGTGTAGTGTGCGAGCTCTGTGTCATTTGCAGAGGTCACTGGGAAAGAAGGAAATAAAAAGGAAGTAAAAATTGGAGGGAGAAGGAACTGAGCTTATACTATCACATATTTTCTTGGTGTGATCCTGTGTTATCTTTAGGAAAGTGTAGTGAGCATGCTCTGTGCTGTTTGCGTCATGTGGGAAGGAAGAATGAAAGGAAGGAAGGAAGGTAGAAATGAAGGGAGGAAGAAAGGAAAGTAGGGAGAGAGGGAAGGAGGGAATGGAAAAGAAAGGTTATATAGTTATTCAATTCAACTATTCCCAATTCTGTTATCCTGTGTTATCTTCTGAATAGTTTGATTCAGAGGACACTGAAGAGGGGATGGGAGCTGTGAGGAGGAACTGAGCGAAGAACATTATTTATTATTGGTGGTTGGATCCTAAGAGACTTATAGTGTAAAGTGTAGGAAGAATTCTCTGTGTCATGGGGTCATTGAGTCGGGAGGCGGAGGAGGATTATTATTATCTATAGCCAATAGTGTGATCCTGTGTTATCTGCTTACAGCATTATAATAGAAGACCTAGATGACATTAAAACCACGTCATGGATGGATCTGCCCGTACAAGAACAAGATGAAAAGTGACAAGTGATAAAAATGCAGTGGCCCAAGTTTTATATGTTTTTTTCAGGTTTTATATGTTTTTTTCAGGTTTTATATGTTTTTTATTCCAGCCAAAATACTGAAAAACTACTTTTACTTGATGTGAGTGAGCGCGAGGAGTGAGCGCGAGAACTTTTCCCTCAACGGGCTCCGAGATAAAGACATATCTTCAGCTAAATAGCAGAAAGGGTTATAAGGGGCTTGTCGCGCTGTTATCTAACACCACACAATCAAACGTCCCGCGGTCTTCTGTTACAAAGTAACAGTAGGATTTAAAGGGGTTATCCAGGAAAACACTTTTTTATATATATCAACTGGCTCCAGAAAGTTAAACAGATTTGTAAATTACTTCTATTAAAAAATCTTATTCCTTTCAGTACTTACGAGCTGATGAAGTTGAGTTATTCTTTTCTGTCTAAGTTCTCTCTGATGACACATGTCTCGGGAACCGCCCAGTTTAGAATCAAATCGCCATAGTAAACCTCTTCTACTCTTTGCAGTTCCCGAGACAGGCAGAGACGTCAGCAGAGAGAGCTGTTGCCAGACAGAAAACAACAACTCAACTTCAGCAGCTGATGATTATTGGAAGGATTAATATTTTTTAATATAAGTAATTTACAAATCTGTTTAACTTTCTAGAGCCAGTTGATATATAAAAAAAAGTTTTTTCCTGGAATACCCCTTTAAACTAAGATTTTACGACCCTTCTCCTCTTTCCCTCTCCGTGAAATACGCCCAAATTAAAACCCCATTCAACTTATCGAGAGCTGATTTTTTTTTTTTACCATCGGCTTCCAAGATCCGCAATCTGTATCAGCACTCTTGTTGTTACCGTCAAATGAAAGGGACTCATTATTGTGCGGTAGCGGAATATACATTTATTTAGCTAATTGTTAAAAAAAAACAATACATAAAAAAAAAACAATAAATAAATAAAAAATAAACAAATAAATAAACAAACAAATAAATAAATAAATAGAAACATAAATGAAAATAATAAATAAATAAAATAAATAACTAAGTAAATACATTTAAATAAAAAATAATATCTTCACAATAATATCTTCACAAATCTCTCTTCGAAAAAAAAAAACGGAAAACGGAATGTGCTGGGCAGCTTTGATAATGCCGCTATTTTCTCCGTTCTGCCATCAAGCGTCCTGTCTCATGCAGCACAGGATGATGAGGATGGTGGCGGCGGGTGGGATCCGTCTCTGAACCCTCACAATGGATACACCCGCTGCTTCCAGGTTCACCCCCGGTATTATGTGCAGGCACAATAAGGTAGATAAAATAAAAAAATAAACATTAGTCAGTGACTACAATGTATCCAAGCTGACATCTAAAGCCCCGTACTGTACGGTTATATGGAGGACGAAAATGATCCTTTTATGTTCCCTGTAGATAACTTGTTCAGCTGTAGAGTGAGTTTGTTCCATATTGCCAGCTCCGCAATGGCCATTTTTTTTCTTACTGTTCTTCCAAATTCGGGAAGGGGGGGAATGAAATAAACCCCAAATGTTTGTAATCATACATGACTGTAGATGAGTGTTTCCCAACCAGGATGCCTCCAGGTGATGCAAAACCACAACTCCCAGCATGCCTGGACAGCCTTCGGCTGTCCGGGCATGCTGGGAGTTGTGGTTTTGCAACAGCTGGAGGCAGTTGGTTGGGAAACACTACTGCTTACCTTCTTCCCTCTTAAAGGGGTTATCCAGGAAAAAAGTTATATATATATATATATATATATATATATATATATATATATATATATATATATATATCTCAACTGGCTCCAGAAAGTCAAACAGATTTGTAAATTACTTCTATTAAAAATTTTTAATCCTTTCAGTACTTATGAGCTTCTGAAGTTAAGGTTGTTCTTTTCTGTCTAAGTGCTCTCTGATGACACATGTCTCGGGAACTGTCCAGAGTAGAAGCAAATCCCCATAGCAAACCTCTTCGAAACTGGGCGGTTCCCGAGACACGTGTCATCAGAGAGCACTTAGACAGAAAAGAACAACCTTAACTTCAGAAGCTCATAAGTACTGAAAGGATTAAGATTTTTTAATAGAAGTAATTAGCAAATCTGTTTTTACTTTCTGGAGCCAGTTGATATATATATAAAAAAAAGTTTTTTCCTGGCTAACCCCTTTAAGGGAGTACTCTGGGATATGAAAACTTATCCCCTATCCTAAGGATAGGGGATACGTTTCAGTTCACGGGGGGGGGGGGGGGGTACAACTGCTGGGGCCCCGACAGTCCGCAGCAAGGGGGCGTGTCCGACCACCGCATGACGCTGCGGCCGACACCCCAACCAATACATCTCTATCAGCAGTCTCCGGCTTTGCCATAGAGATGTATTGATGGGGCGTGTCGGCCATCGCATCATGTAGTGGTCGAAACGCGCTATTTTGGCAATGAGCCAGGGGCCCCTTTATGGGAGATCATGGGGGGCCCCCAGCAGTCGAACCCCCCGCAATCTGAAACTCATCCCCTATCCTTAGGATAGGGGATAAGTTTTGATACCCCGGAGTACTCCTTTAACCCTCTGTGCAGCAGACCCACCAGCAACTCATCCAGCTTCAAATAGCAGATATGGAGAAATGGATTCCACCAGAGGAGTCCGACAAACATTTGTGCTTTATAAAGGAATTCCTCGTAAAACAAAGAGCATGGAATGAAGCACAGGACAAAACCAACGCATTTTGTGCTCTCTATCACCTAATCATAGCAAGGCGCACAAGAATTAAGCACTAGAGAGCGTGAAATGTGTCAGATGTTTCCTCCACATCACTGCCTGCTTGTTGCTTTACAAGAAATTGCAAAGGCTAACGGACAGCTATTGCAAAACTACAACTCCCAGCATGCCCGATTGAAGTTTTGCAACAGCTGGAGGAATATTGGTTGGGAAACACCGGTCTAATGAAATAAGTAATACATTTTTTTAGCCAGTTTTCAAAACTTGTTACTCATTATTTGTTTGTTCATTAATTAAGTTATTTATTTAATTATTTTATTTTTGTATTTGTGATTTTATTCATTCAAAGCTATAATGCACAGTATTGTGCAAAAGTATTTGACCAAACTTTTTTTTACACACAAACACACACACACACACACACACACACACACACACACACACACATATATATGAATAGAAAATTGAAGCAGCACTCTCTAAATTGGAATTAAGTATGTGGGTGCAGGCGGTCTAGGGGACCCTAGTCTTGGATCCAAAAATTTGTAGAAAGAAGAAGCAGCTTCAGCACACCGGAGTATCCAATGCAGGATACTCCGGAGTGCTGCAGCCGCTTCTTCTTTATATATATATATATATATATATATATATATATATATATATATATACACAAATATAATTATTTTTTTTTGTTTGTTTATCAATACATTAAAGAGTAAAATAAAGGCTGACCTTAAATAATAGAATTTATACTGCAAAAAAAAAAAAGAAAAACAAAGAATGGAGAAATGAAACCTTACATGACTCTATCAACAGAAAAATGTATTAATATTTTTATTAATTTAAAATTAATTAAAATTTTCCAGTGGAAAACTATTATTATTATCATTATTATTATTATTATTATTATTATTATTATTATTATTATTTATTTATTTTTATTACTTTTTTTTTTTTTCAAATCAACTGGTGCCAGAAAGTTATACAGATTTGCACATTACTTCTTTTAAAAAAAATGTAACCCTTCCAGTACTTATCAGCTGCTGTATGCTCCAGATGAAGTTGTTTAGTTCTTTCCAGTCTGACCACAGTGCTCTCTGCTGACACCTCTGTCTGTGTGAGGAACTGTTCAGTCCAGGAGAGGTTTGCTATGGGGATTTGCTTGTACTCTGGACAGTTCCTGACATGGACAGAGGTGTCAGCAGAGAGCACTGTGGTCAGACTGGAAAGAACTACACAACTTCCTCTGGAGCATAGAGCAGCTGATAAGTACTGGAAGGATCTGTTTAACTTCCTTACACCAGTTGGGATAATGGGCCCAGATTTAGAGACTTAGAAAGACCAATTGTTGGTTGTTTTATGGCGTCGGGTTCACGTGTCCCTTCTCTCCTGCATGTACCTTCAGCGCTCCAGATCACAATTGATATTATTTAAACTTTATATAGAGTAATGATTTCGGTTTTCCATTCCCGTTGCTTAAAAAGGAAGACACCAAAGGAAACTTATTTACCAAGTCGATTTGTTACGAGGGGAAGTTTTCAGCAGATATTTCAAAATAACTAATTTTCAAGCAAAGAACATTAATGCATTGTAGCCGTCTGGCATTTATCACCTCCCAACATCCAGGGTGGAATAAATGCAGCGCCGGCTCGATAGCGCATATTTCATAGGAGCCAATAAAAATATAAAATTCCATCACAGCTTTGGAGGTAAAGTTTAATATGTCCATTTTTCACATTGCAATGTTTCCAACATATTAATAAAGTTACAGTAATGTTGACTCGTAAAACAGGAATATAAACATAAAAATGGAAACAGAAAAGCTGAACGCCTCCGAAATGCCAGCGCCACGCTGTAACCCGGGTTTATACGCTGAAAGGGACATTAACTCAAAGTTTAATTCCACACCGAATAACAGGAGGACGGGATTTAACCTCTTACTGGCTGTAGGAAAGGAGATTGGCTGCATTCTGATCTATGAACTGACCTGATATTGTGCTGATTAAAGGGGTACTCCTGGGACAGAAAGGTTTTGTGGACTCATGGGGGCTTTAAAGGGTACCTCTCATGAAAAATTTTTTTGATATATTATAGATTAATGTATGCAGAATAACTTTACAATTGCATGTTATAAAAAAATATGCTTCTTTCTATTTAATTTTCCACTTTGAAGAAATGACCACTAGGGGTCTCCCTACCAGTCCTGGCAGCAAGCATTTCAGACTCATGCTGGAGTCCTAAACATTACGAGCTGCCAGTCTGCTTTGTTCACAAAGGAGAACACTCAGAGCTGCCAGCTTGCTTTGTTCACAGCCTGTTTGGCTGTGAACAAAGCAGGCTGGCAGCTCTGAGTGTTTAGGACTCCAGCATGAGTCAGAAATGCTTGCTGACAGGAGTGATCGGGAAAAATACAATAGACAGAAGCATATTTTTCATTCACATGCTATTGGAAAGTTATTCAACATTCATTAATCTAAAATATATCAAAAGTTTATTTGATGAGAGGTACCCTTTAAACTTTAGAAAATAAAGCATACTCAGCTGCCCTGATCCGCCTCAGCTGCTGATCTGACGGCTCCCAGTCCCTGCTGCTCCTGTGCAATCCCCGCACAATGGGAAGAGCAATAGGGACTGGGAAAAGGCAGCTGTGAGGGACTAGTGTTGCGTGCGAATATTCGCATTTCGAATTTTTATCGCGAATATCGCAAATTCGCGAATATGTTCACTATATATTCGAAATTGTGAATATTCGCTTTTTTCCCGCATATTCGCATATTCCTTCTTTTCACTTGTGGGCCAATTAGAATGATGCAAATACACTTGTCAGAGGTTATCAACAACATCCCTAGCAACCAATAGTAAAGTTGCCCTCCCCCCTCACTGTTTTCTTCCTCGAACACGTGAATATGCGAATATAACGAATACGCGAAATTCGCGACTATAGAATGAATATTCGTCTATATATTCACGAAATATCACGCATTCGAATATGTCCAATGCCGCTCATCACTATGAGGGACCAGGGCAGGTGTTTTTGCACCTCAAGTCTATGCCCCGAAATACCCTCATAACCATGATGCTATTATTTCCACACATCAGTTTCTTGTTTACTAAGGCGCCTTAAAATATATCTTTCCATATTTAAGACGGACTAGAGTCAATTATTACAATAATGCACCTAAAGGGGTACTCCGGGATTCACAGATTAGGGTATAAGTGTCTGATCATGGGGGGTCCGACTACTGGGGCCCTTCACAATCACTGGAACAGGGCCCAGGTCCTCCCCCATCCTCATAGCAGATCAGCGCTGGAGTGTTGGCTGCTCAACCAATCACCGGCTGGGATGGGACCCTTGTCTCAGTCGTTGATTGACTGAGCAGATTGTCACTTCCGCACGTCTCCAAGGGTGGGGGCTGCCCTTCTCCCAGGACAGGTGAGTAGCCATTCTCCGTTCTGGAGCTTGCATGGGGCCCCAGCAGTCAAACCCCTGCAATCAGGCACCTACCCTCCTATCCTGTAGATAGGGGAAAAGTTTTAGTTACCCAGAGTACCCCTTTAACCTTTCGGTATACCTTTGGAGTATGGAAGAGAATTATTTTTGAGGGGAGGTATCTAAACAGCAGCAATTTTGGCACTGGATTTTTTTGGGGTGTTATTTTTAAAGTGTTACCTGTCTTATGACAGAAAAAAAATAATAATGCTTCTATATGTTACTCACTTGGTCATGCAGATGCTTTACGTGTCTTTTTTTACTATGTTTAGCTTCTGTATTTGGCTTACAAATCCCTCTGTTCTGCTGCTCACTCATTCTGACATCCTCTGCTCAGGAAGGGGCATGTCTAAGGCAAGCACTGGGCCCGCCCTCACTCACCATGCATTCACTTCCTCCCTGAGTCTGCTGTGCTGTGCTGGGTCTCTTCATCCAATCACTGCAGGCTGCTCCGTAAGCCCCTCCTCTCTGTTTTCATGCTGCAGTCTGATAGGACAGGAGTGAGCACAGAAGAGTGCTAGTTCCGCCCTCACTACCTGTACTTTGTCTCGGCCTGTACTTCAACTGGAACAAAGATGAGGCTGCAGCCAGACAAGATTATGTTCTGGATGGTATGGTGACCCCTAGTGGTCTTTTTATAAGCCATGATTTATATATATATATATATATATATATATATATATATATATATATATTTTTTTTTTTTTTTTTTAGTTTTTATTTTATTTATTTTTATTTATTTATTTTTTATTAGAATACTGCATATTAGAAAGATTAATGTTTTACCAAGATGTACAGCATATAAAAAGTTTTTGATTCTGACTGCGTCCAATTAAAGATATATTCTGGTATATTTTACTAGTTTACACATTTTCAGATGTAGAATATCCCCCACAGTGGCATTGCAAGAGGGGTGATGAGGGAGGGATGATCGTATGCAAATAATGATAATAATATTAATAATAATAATATAATAATAAAGCTTAAAAAATATTATTATTATTATTGGTAAATTATTATTAATGGTAATTAGGGGTAATTAATGGTTATTAATGGTAAAGACAGTTAATGGTTATTAAGGGTAAAGACAGTAAAGCAGTGTTTCCCAACCAGGGTGCCTCCAGCTGTTGTGAAACTAAAACTCCCAGCATGCCCGGACAGCCAAAGGCTGTCCGGGCATGCTGGGATTTGTAGTTTTACAACAGCTGGAGGCGTCCTGGTTGGGAAACACTGCAATAAAGAGAAATAGTACAGTAATTTCCCTAAGATGAAAAACAAGGATTTGTACACAACACAAGCAGATGTTTCATTGCTGGGAAAATCAGAAAATGACAAGCTGTACGTGTAATTCCTGTAATAAATAAGGCGAGCTGATTAGATGTGCGCGGAGGAGAACAACACAATTAGATCTCTTCTCGGATTCCTTCGTCTTCTACTTCTCCTGTCCTCCGAGGAATTGGTTGTCTCCTGCGCTATAAAACTGATAAATCGAATTCAGAGATGTCTGCTTGACAAGAATAATACGAGACAGCTGAGCGCGGCCGCCGAACACGAGTACAAGCCGCCACCGTGCATGTTCTTATTGAAATGAGATGTAATCAGCGCTCGAAGCTTCTCGCCATTTCTATCCATTGATCTATTAGGATGTCTGGATGGATACGTTTATGCACATTTCAATTGTGACCCAGAACTTTACAGATGAAGCATCCGGCGGAAGGATACGCTGACTGTAAAAAGACTGGAAATGCTGCTGTTTTTTTTTTTTGACAGTGCGGTCTTGGCTAATGCGGGAATAGCCCGCGGGGATCAATCGTAGAGAAATTTATCGCCTACATCTATTTGAAACAATAATAATAATAATTAATAAAATGATTATTATTATTGTTATTTTATTTAAATTTTTTGTATATTTATTAATGATGCTATGATAACAACATTAATAAATATAAAAAAACAAAATACAAATAAAATACTACTACTACCATTAATAATAAAAAAATAATGTTTTAAGCTTTATTATTATTTTTATTACTATTATTATTATTGTTATTATTACTATTATTATTATTATTATTATTATCATCACCATTATATAATACACACATATATATATATATATATATATATATATATATATATATAAATATTTTTATGTATTTAATTTTGTTAACATATGGATATGCCACTAAGATTTTTCATGTTATTATTATTAGCATCAAGAATAATAATTCATTTATTGTTTGAATTATTATTATGAGTATTATTATTATTATTTTATTTTAATTGTTATATATATATATATATATATATATATATATATATATATATCTATATATATATATATATATATATATTTATTAATAATGCTATGATAACAACATTAATAAATATAAAAAAAAACTAAATAAAAATAAAATACTACTACTACTACTACTACTATTACTACTACTACTGCCATTAATAATAATAATAATAATAATAATAATAAATAATAATAATAATAATAATAATAATTGTTAAGCTTTTTTATTATTATTATTATTATTATTATTATTATTATTATTATTATCATCACCATTAATATATATATATATTTTTTTATATATATTTACTTTTGTTTACATATGGATATGTCACTGAGATTTCTTATGTTATTATTATTATCGATAATAATAATTAATTTATTGTTTTCATTATTATTATTATTGTGAGTATTATTATTATTATTATCTTTGCAGATCGGAATTTGAGCAGAATTGCAGTATTTTTTCTGTGTGAACATAGCCTGAGTATGTTTTAGAGAATAGGAGAAAAAACATACAAACACATGGAGAACATTTAAACTCCCAGCAGATGTTCCATTTGGTAGGACTTAAACCCAGGACCCCAACAACGAGCCACCCACTGCCATACATTTTTATATGATGATGCAAAAGTAATTGCTTAGATTGATAATAAATCTCCAAATCAGGAAGTTAACAATTGACTTTTTTTGGGAGAGTATAGTGAGCATGCTCTGTCACTTTGCCAAGAGGGAGGAGGAGTAGCTGTCCTCAGCATCTACTGCCAATGATACCATTACAGCGGTTTGCTTTGCAGCAGGTCATAAGTCAGATTACACTGGCTTTTATGAGAGATTGTACTGAGAATGCTCTGTAACTGTGCTTAGAGTGAAGAGGAGGTGTTACCCTTCTGTTCTTTAATTGGGCACTGTCATTAAAACAAATTTTTGCTATTGCACTCCTTATGTCATATAAACAATGTAAAAAAAAAAAAAAAGTTTTCCTTGTTCAATTTGTGTTTAAAAAAGCTGCCATTAGGTGTCTCCCTACTTGTCCAGAGCACATCCCCCCCCCCCCCCCCCCCCATCTCTTGCACAGACCTTGGACTCTTGCTGGCCTGGCAGAAGTCCCAAATCAGGAAATGCAGTCTGGAGTGCTGAATGGTGTGTGTAGCAGCCTTAACCAGTCATAGCTCATCTCATACTGAACTGATCTGGGCTGTGTGTAGCAGAGTGAGGGAGGAAGTTCTCCCCTGTATGGCTTCAGATGATGTCACGCCTGCTGGGGAACGCCCCTTCCCAGTCTGTGAATCTGAGCAGAAAATACAGAGCAATATCAAGGCAGAAAACTAACAAATAATTAAAATAAAGGCAGGGGGTGGTTTATCATGATGGGGGCAGTGAACTGGGAGGATTATAAAAATTAACAACATCATGACAGGCACTCTTTAACCCCACAACAGTCATGGGAAGAAGGTGCATGACGGAAAGACGGAAGCCGTCGTCCTCGGTTCCGGGCCCCCCACTTGAGATCACCGCATCTGTGATGGAACCGGTCTGCATGCCCCACGCTTCCCGAGGTTCTTGGCAGTCCCGATGGTTTCCCCCGGTCATCATGAGGGCCTGTGTACCCATGTAGTTGAGATAGATACAAGAGGATTGTTACGCCGAGCGCTCCGGGTCCCCGCTCCTCCCCGGAGCGCTCGCAACATTCTCGCAATTGCAGCGCCCCGGTCAGACCTGCTGACCGGGTGCGCTGCGATACCTCTCCCAGCCGGGATGCGATTCGCTATGCGGCAGGCGCCCGCTCGCGATGCGCATCCCGGCTCCCGTACCTGACTCGCTCTCCGTCGGTCTTGTCCCGGCGCGCGCGGCCCCGCTCCCTAGGGCGCACGCGCGCCGGGTCTCTGCGATTTAAAGGGCCAGTGTGCCGCTGATTGGCGCCTGGTTCTTATTAGTGAATTCACCTGTGCACTTCCCTATATAACCTCACTTCCCCTTCCCTTCCTTGCCGGATCTTGTTGCCATCGTGCCAGTGAAAGCGTTTCCCAGTGTGTTCCTAGCCTGTGTTCCAGACCTCCTGCCGTTGCCCCTGACTACGATCCTTGCTGCCTGCCCCGACCTTCTGCTACGTCCGACCTTGCTCTTGTCTACTCCCTTGTACCGCGCCTATCTTCAGCAGTCAGAGAGGTTGAGCCGTTGCTAGTGGATACGACCTGGTTGCTACCGCCGCTGCAAGACCATCCCGCTTTGCGGCGGGCTCTGGTGAAAACCAGTAGCAGCTTAGAACCGGTCCACTAGCACGGTCCACGCCAATCCCTCTCTGGCACAGAGGATCCACCTCCTGCCAGCCGAATCGTGACAGTAGATCCGGCCATGGATCCCGCTGAAGTTCCACTGCCAGTTGTCGCCGACCTCACCACTGTGGTCGCCCAGCAGTCGCAACAGATAGCGCAACAAGGCCACCAGCTGTCTCAACTGACCGTGATGCTACAGCAGCTACTACCACAGCTTCAGCAATCATCTCCTCCGCCAGCTCCTGCACCTCCTCCGCAGCGAGTGGCCGCTTCCGGCCTACGACTTTCCTTGCCGGATAAATTTGATGGGGACTCTAACTTTTGCCGTGGCTTTCTTTCACAATGTTCCCTGCACTTGGAGATGATGTCGGACCAGTTTCCTACTGAAAGGTCTAAGGTGGCTTTCGTAGTCAGCCTTCTGTCTGGGAAAGCTCTGTCATGGGCCACACCGCTCTGGGACCGCAATGACCCCGTCACTGCCTCTGTACACTCCTTCTTCTCGGAAATTCGAAGTGTCTTTGAGGAACCTGCCCGAGCCTCTTCTGCTGAGACTGCCCTGCTGAACCTGGTCCAGGGTAATTCTTCCGTTGGCGAGTACGCCATCCAATTCCGTACTCTTGCTTCCGAATTATCCTGGAATAATGAGGCCCTCTGTGCGACCTTTAAAAAAGGCCTATCCAGCAACATTAAAGATGTTCTGGCCGCACGAGAAATTCCTGCTAACCTGCATGAACTCATTCATCTTGCCACTCGCATTGACATGCGTTTTTCCGAAAGGCGTCAGGAGCTTCGCCAGGATATGGACTTTGTTCGCACGAGGCGTTTTTTCTCCCCGGCTCCTCTCTCCTCTGGTCCTCTGCAATCCGTTCCTGTGCCTCCCGCCGTGGAGGCTATGCAAGTTGACCGGTCTCGCTTGACACCTCAAGAGAGGACACAACACCGCATGGAGAATCTTTGCCTGTACTGTGCCGGTACCGAACACTTCCTGAAGGATTGTCCTATCCGTCCTCCCCGCCTGGAAAGACGTACGCTGACTCCGCACAAAGGTGAGACAGTTCTTGATGTCAACTCTGCTTCTCCACGCCTTACTGTGCCTGTGCGGATATCTGCCTCTACCTTCTCCTTCTCTACTAAGGCCTTCTTGGATTCCGGATCTGCAGGAAATTTTATTTTGGCCTCTCTCATCAACAGGTTCAACATCCCAGTGACCAGTCTCGGCAGACCCCTCTACATCAATTGTGTTAACAATGAAAGATTAGACTGTGCCGTGCGTTACCGCACGGAACCCCTCCTAATGTGCATCATGCGGACCTCATCACGAAAAAATTGAGTTTTTGGTCCTCTCCAATTGCACTTCCGAAATTCTCCTTGGACTACCGTGGCTTCAACGCCATTCCCCAACCGTTGATTGGTCCACAGGAGAGATCAAGAGCTGGGGTACTTCTTGTTTCAAGGACTGTCTTAAACCGGTTCCCAGTACTCCCTGCCGTGACCCTGTGGTTCCCCCTGTAACCGGTCTCCCTAAGGCTTATATGGACTATGCTGACGTATTTTGCAAAAAGCAAGCTGAGACTTTACCCCCTCACAGGCCTTTTGACTGTCCTATTGACCTCCTTTCGGGCACTACTCCTCCCCGGGGCAGAATTTATCCTCTGTCCGCCCCAGAGACTCTTGCTATGTCTGAATACATCCAGGAAAATTTAAAAAAGGGGTTTATCCGCAAATCCTCCTCTCCTACCGGAGCTGGATTTTTCTTTGTGTCCAAAAAGGATGGCTCCCTACGTCCTTGCATTGATTACCGCGGACTTAATAAAATCACGGTAAAGAACCGCTACCCCCTACCTCTTATCTCTGAACTCTTTGATCGCCTTCAAGGTGCCCACATCTTTACCAAACTGGACTTAAGAGGTGCATATAATCTCATCCGCATCAGGGAGGGGGACGAATGGAAAACTGCATTTAACACCAGAGATGGACACTTTGAGTATCTGGTCATGCCCTTTGGCCTGTGCAACGCCCCTGCCGTCTTCCAAGACTTTGTTAATGAAATTTTTCGTGATCTCTTATATTCCTGTGTTGTTGTGTATCTGGACGATATTCTGATTTTTTCTGCCAACTTAGAAGAACATCGCCAGCATGTCCGCATGGTTCTTCAGAGACTTCGAGACAATCAACTTTATGCCAAAATGGAGAAATGTCTGTTTGAATGTCAATCTCTTCCTTTCCTAGGATACTTGGTCTCTGGCCAGGGACTACAAATGGACCCAGATAAACTCTCTGCCGTCTTAGATTGGCCACGCCCCTCCGGACTCCGTGCTATCCAACGTTTTTTTGGGGTTCGCCAATTATTACAGACAATTCATTCCACATTTTTCCACTATTGTGACTCCTATCGTGGCTTTAACCAAGAAGAATGCCAATCCTAAGTCCTGGTCTCCCCAAGCGGAAGACGCATTTAAACGGCTCAAGTCTGCCTTTTCTTCGGCTCCCGTGCTCTCCAGACCTGACCCATCTAAACCCTTCCTATTGGAGGTTGATGCCTCCTCAGTGGGAGCTGGAGCGGTCCTTCTACAAAAAAATTCTTCTGGGCATGCTGTTACTTGTGGTTTTTTTTCTAGGACCTTCTCTCCGGCGGAGAGGAACTACTCCATCGGGGATCGAGAACTACTGGCCATTAAATTGGCACTTGAGGAATGGAGGCATCTGCTGGAGGGATCAAAATTTCCAGTTATCATTTACACCGATCACAAGAATCTCTCCTATCTCCAGTCTGCCCAACGGCTGAATCCTCGCCAGGCCAGGTGGTCGTTGTTCTTTGCCCGTTTTAACTTTGAAATTCATTTTCGCCCTGCCGACAAGAACATTAGGGCCGATGCTCTCTCTCGTTCCTCGGATGCCTCGGAAGTAGAGGTCTCTCCGTAACACATCATTCCTCCTGACTGTCTGATCTCCACTTCTCCAGTCTCCATCAGGCAAACTCCTCCAGGGAAGACCTTCGTTT
Organism: Hyla sarda; assembly: GCF_029499605.1. Taxonomy (NCBI): domain Eukaryota; kingdom Metazoa; phylum Chordata; class Amphibia; order Anura; family Hylidae; genus Hyla; species Hyla sarda. The sequence continues at coordinate 11,168,894 of NC_079199.1, forward strand.
CTCCACGCCAACGTCTCGGGATTCTCAAATGGGGTCACTCCTCCCACCTCGCAGGCCATGCGGGCATCAAAAAGTCCTTGCAACTCATCTCTCGTTTCTATTGGTGGCCGACTCTGGAGACGGATGTTGTTGATTTTGTGCGGGCCTGTACTGTCTGTGCCCGGGATAAGACTCCTCGCCAGAAGCCTGCTGGTCTCCTTCATCCTCTGCCTGTCCCCGAACAGCCTTGGTCTCTGATTGGTATGGACTTTATTACAGACTTACCCCCATCCCGTGGCAACACTGTTGTTTGGGTGGTCGTTGATCGATTTTCCAAGATGGCACATTTTATTCCTCTTCCTGGTCTCCCTTCAGCGCCTCAGTTGGCAAAACAATTTTTTGTACACATTTTTCGTCTTCACGGTTTGCCCACACAGATCGTCTCGGATAGAGGCGTCCAATTCGTGTCTAAATTCTGGAGGGCCCTCTGTAAACAGCTCAAGATTAAATTAAACTTCTCTTCTTCTTATCATCCCCAATCCAATGGGCAAGTAGAAAGAATTAACCAGGTCCTGGGTGACTATTTACGGCATTTTGTTTCCTCCCGCCAGGATGACTGGGCAGATCTTCTACCATGGGCCGAATTTTCATACAACTTCAGAGTCTCAGAATCTTCTGCTAAGTCCCCATTTTTCGTGGTGTACGGCCGTCACCCTCTTCCCCCCCTCCCTACTCCCTTGCCCTCTGGTTTGCCCGCTGTGGATGAAGTGACTAGTGATCTTTCCACCATATGGAAAGAGACCCAAAATTCTCTTTTACAGGCTTCATTCCGCATGAAAAGGTTTGCCGATAAGAAAAGAAGAACTCCCCCCATTTTTGCGCCCGGAGACAAGGTATGGCTCTCCGCTAAATATGTCCGCTTTCGTGTCCCCAGTTACAAACTGGGACCACGCTATCTTGGTCCTTTCAAAGTCTTGTGCCAGATTAATCCTGTCTCTTACAAACTCCTTCTTCCTCCTTCTCTCCGTATTCCCAATGCCTTCCATGTCTCTCTCCTTAAACCACTCATCATTAATCGCTTCTCTCCCAAATTTGTTTCTCCCACTCCTGTTTCCGGCTCTTCTGACGTCTTCTCCGTGAAGGAGATTCTGGCCTCCAAGACGGTCAGAGGAAAAAAATTTTTCCTGGTGGATTGGGAGGGCTGTGGTCCTGAAGAGAGATCCTGGGAACCTGAGGACAACATCCTAGACAAAAGTCTTGTCCTCAGGTTCTCAGGCTCCAAGAGGAGGGGGAGACCCAAGGGGGGGGTACTGTTACGCCGAGCACTCCGGGTCCCCGCTCCTCCCCGGAGCGCTCGCAACATTCTCGCAATTGCAGCGCCCCGGTCAGACCTGCTGACCGGGTGCGCTGCGATACCTCTCCCAGCTCAGCCAATCACCGGCCACAGTGAATTCCCGACTCGGGAGCGGCAGTGTGAGAACGCTTCAAGACACACAATTATTCACTACACCAGCACCTGCTGCCAGGGCCGATAACGTCACACTGCCGCTCAGCCTATCGCCAGCCGAGTCGGGACTTCACTGCGGCCGGTGATTGGCTGAGCGCAGTATGACTCACCGACCACCAGCAACCAGGAAGAGGATCACTGCGAAGACCGGAGCCGTTTACCAGAGGCACCGGGGGAGCGGAGGATGGTATGTACATCTTTATTTTTTTTCTGCCGGCAGTATGGAGGACAATTTTTATATTCTGGAGTTCTCCTTTAATATGTCACACAAGACCTCCTCAAGAACTGACTTATTATTGGCAGATGATGCTTCTCTCGCTTTAGTGAGAAAAATGACTTATGAATCAGATCGCACTATGCTGGTCAGTCATATTGATGCCGGAAAAAATAAAGGTGTTGGACACAAGATGCATATAAATCCACATTGGTTACAGGTATCTGTCACCGCGCTAAAAAGGAGAGATGAGAAGCAGCTACCACCAACTTTATAACAGAGGTGTTACCCTTCTGTTCTCTAATCCCACAACAGTCATTAACCCCTTAAGGACTCAGGGTTTTTCCGTTTTTGCACTTTCGTTTTTTCCTGCTTACCTTTTAAAAATCATAACCCTTTCAATTTTCCACCTAAAAATCCATATTATGGCTTATTTTTTGCGTCGCCAATTCTACTTTGCAGTGACATTAGTCATTTTACCCAAAAATGCACGGCGAAACGGAAAAAAAAATCATTGTGCGACAAAATCGAAAAAAAAACGCCATTTTGTAACTTTTGGGGGCTTCCGTTTCTACGCAGTGCATATTTCGGTAAAAATTACACCTTATCATTATTCTGTAGGTCCATATGGTTAAAATGATACCCTACTTATATAGGTTTGATTTTGTCGCACTTCTGGAAAAAATCATAACTACATGCAGGAAAATTTATACGTTTAAAAATGTCATCTTCTGACCCCTATAACTTTTATATTTTTACACGTACGGGGCGGTTTGAGGACTCATTTTTTGCGCCGTGATCTGAAGTTTTTATTGGTATGATTTTTGTTTTGATCTAACTTTTTGATCACTTTTTATTCATTTTTTAATGTTATAAAAAGTTACCAAAATACGCTTTTTTGGACTTTGGAATTTTTTTGCGCGTACGCCATTGATTGTACGGCTTAATTAATGATATATTTTTATAGTTCGGACATTTACGCACGCGGCAATACCACATATGTTTATTTTTAATATTTTTTACACTTTTATTTTTTTATGGGAAAAGGGGGGTGATTCAAACTTTTATTAGGGAAGGGGTTAAATGACCTTTATTAACACTTTTTTTTTACTTTTTTTTTGCAGTGTTATAGGTCCCATAGGGACCTATAACACTGCACACACTGATCTCTCATCCTGATCACAGGCGTGTATTAACACGCCTGTGATCAGCATTATCGGCGCTTGACTGCTCCTGCCTGGATCTCAGGCACGGAGCAGTCATTCGTCGATCGGACACCGAGGAGGCAGGTAAGAGCCCTCCCGGTGTCCAATCAGCTGTTCGGGACGCCGCGATTTCACCGCGGCGGTCCCGAACAGCCCGACTGAGCAGCCGGGATACTTTCAGTTTCACTTTAGAAGCGGCGGTCAGCTTTGACCGCCGCTTCTAAAGGGTTAATACCGCACATCGCCGCGATCGGCGATGTGTGGTATTAGCCGCGGGTCCCGGCCGTTGATTAGCGCCGGGACCCACGCGATATGATGCTTCATATCGTGGGAGCCGGCGCAGGACGTAAATATACGTCCTGCGTCGTTAAGGGGTTAAAGAGGTACTCCGCTGCTCAGCGTTTAGAACAAACTGTTCCGAACGCTGGAGCCGGTGCCGGGAGTTTGTGATGTCATAGCCCCACCCCCTCATTATGTCATGCCCCGCCCCCTCAATGCAAGTCTATGGGAGGGGGCGTGACAGCCGTCATGCCGCCTCCCATAGACTTGCATTGATGGGGTGGGGTGTGACATCATAAGGGGGGCGGGGCTAGGACATCACGAGCACCCGGCGCCAGCTCCAGCGTTCGGGACAATTTGTTCCAAATGCTGAGCAGTGGAGTACCCCTTGAAATTGATTTGCTCTACAGTAGGCACGAGGTCAGAAAAAAACCTATTGGCTTCTATGGGAGATTCTAGTGAGCATGCTCTCTCACTGTGCTGGGGGGGGGAGAAGGAGCATCTGCCAAGAACTTTATAACAGAGGTGTTACCCTTTTGCCTTGTAATCCTGCAACAGTCATTAAAGGGGTACTCTGGTGAAAAACTTTTTTTTTTTTTAAATCAACTGGTGCTAGAAAGTTAAACAGATCTTAATCCTTCCTGTACTTATAAGCTGTTGAATACTACAGTGGAAATTATTTTACGTTTGAAACACAGAGCTCTCTGCTGACATCACAAGCACAGTGCTCTCTGCTGACATCTCTGTCCATTTTAGGAACTGCCAGAGTAAAAGGAAATCCCCATAGAAAACATATGCTGTTCTGGGCAGTTCCTAAAATGGACAGAGGTGTCAGCAGAGAGCACTGTGCTCATGATGTCAGCGGACAGCTCTGTGATTCAAAAAGAAAAGAATTTCCGCTGTAGTATTCAGCAGCTAAGAAGTACAGGAAGGATTAAGATTTTTTAATAGAAGTAATTTACAAATCTGTTTAACTTTCTGGCACCAGTTGATTAAAAAAAAATAAAATAAAAAAGTTTTTCACCGCAGTACCCCTTTAAAGATTTATGCTTTCCAGCAGACACCATGTCCGGAAACAATCTCTTGACCTTCATGGGAGAGTGTAGTGGGCATGCTCTGTTGCTTTTTCACTGTGTCCAGAAGGGAGAGAGAGAAAGAGGAGCTATTCCCAGCCTCTCCTTCTCTATTTTTCTTTATTTGAATCAGCTCCTCTTAGGGTTGTGTCTGGTATTGCAGTTTATCTACTTCCAAATGATTGAAGTCACAATACGATACAATGCCTGTAGAGAACGAGGGCACTGCTTTATTTATTTTTTTGTTAATATACTTTTATTTTTCCAATCCCAGCTATTTTCCATTTAATATCTCCCAGCTCTACATCAGTAACTTTTTTTTAAGTACACTTGAAACTTTTCTGCCTTCCATGCTTACTTTATTAATACTGAGAATTAAATGTTTCTCTCATTTGCGGACACCCGCTGGGTTAAAATCTCTTACAATTACAAAACGATCAGATTCCACTTGTAATGCGTCTTCACTTCAGCCTCCATAGGGATCTTATCTGTAAGCTTAATGTCTGTGCCCTTTTTTTTTTTTGTAAAGTTTTGTCTATCGTGGTGTGATTGATTGCGCGGCGCACGCGGAGGCACATGCCATTTTTACAAAAATTATCAGACACAATGATTAGTTTGGTTTTATCTCTTTAGTTTCATGTCATCCTCTGGAAAACGGTCTTAGGTAGGTTCTGTTCTGCTTCTTTAGGGGATGGTAAAGAAAAGAAAAAAAACTAAATAAATAAATACATTAAAAAGTAAATAAATTAATAAATTGATAAAAAAAAACATTAAAAAAATTCAAAATAAATAAAATGAATGAATGAATGCAAAAATAAATATATAAATACATAAATACAAAAATAAATAAATTAATAATGGAATAAAAAAATAAAAAAATAAATAAATACATAAATAAACAAATAATAAAAAGTGACAAGTTTCGGAAACTGGCTTAAAAAAAGCAATTACTTATTTCACTAGACCAGTGTTTCCTAACCAGTGTGCCTCCAGCTGTTGCAAAACTATAACTCACAGCATGCGCGGACAGCCTTCAGCTATACAGGCATGATGGGCGTTGTAGTTTTGCAACAGCTGGAGGTACATTGGTTGGGAAACATTGCACTACTGTAGACATATACAAAAATATAGGTAGACTGGTAAATCCATCTAAAATCATTGAGAATTGGAGGGCTCAGCACTGGTTGGAAATCAATTGCTATTGGTCACAAAAAAGTCCCATCCCCTGAAGAACTGTAATTTTTTGCAAACAAAGTCAATTGACCCAAGGAATCAATTGTTACATACTCACCTGATCCAAGCTCCAGCGCTGGCTGGATTACTTCTCGGCACGACCGTGGCCTCGGTTATTGTCTGCGTAGTGATCCTGTACAAAACTGTTCATCACTGGGTTACCCGGCTGGTTGGCCAATGAGGAGGCATGAGCACCAAGGCCAAACAGTATCAGCACCGGCACTCACACTTTCCAGAGGCTGGCTATTTAAATAATTAAAAATGTCTATTACCGGTGCCCATCATAGTAATTCTTACCCTACATTTGCATGCTTGTTCCCTGTATCATATGTGACTTGATCTGTGTTTGTTCAAGTTTGTCTGACTTTTATTTGTGACCTGACCATCCCTTGCCTACTGATCTGGTACTACGCTACTCTCCTGGTATGATCAGTTTATTTGTTTTCAGACGTTATTGTACTACACCGTCCTCTAGGTTTGACCCATTACTAGCTGTGATTATGTTTTGAAGGGACTGCCATTCAGTTGGGGGCTTCCACTTAGGGAAGATCCTCCAAGTTGGTAGGGACACTTCCTGTACATAATGACAATGAGCCCATTTTGAAGGACCTCTCTTCTATGTACACCCTTTCTAGGGTACCCGGACCCATCATTACCACATAAAAAGTATTTGACACTCTGATTCCCCATTTCATGAGGCCATACAGGAGGCACCTTCCTTATCCAAGTGGAGATCTCCACAATGTCAGAAAAATGCTAGATAAAAAAATATGGGTGGGTGCAGGCGCTAGCTGCTTGCTACAGCTGACACCCACCTTCATCTAAATATTCTCCATTCATTACTGATTCACCCCCTAGATGCCACAGGCAATAGTGACTGCAGCAGGAGGGGGATAGACAGTGGGTGATGGTCCCTCCCATCTGTAGTGCAGCCTAATGAAGGTCCCAAGTCTTGCCATGTTAGTGCACCCTGCAAAGGTCATGGTGTACTAGGAAACATGTCGGCACACCACAAGTCAGCTGTTTACTGAGACAGCAACACTTGCATATCAACAGTGAACAGAAGCTCTGGTGGACAGCTGATCATGGGGTGCTTAATGCCAGTACACCACTGATCAGATATTCAGTTAATGGACTATGCTGAAAAAAGATCTTTAATTGAAAAGTCCGTGAAAATTCCTTAAAGTGGTATGTCCCCCCTAGACATCAAAGGATTCAAAGGATAGGGGATAAGATGTCTGATTGTGGGGGTTCCGCAGCTGGGGACCCCCGGGATCTCGGCTGCGGCACCCCAGACATCCGGTGCACAAAGCAAACTTCGCTCTGGGCCGGATGACTGGTGATGCAGAGGCTCGTTTCATCACGGTCACGCCCCGCTTGTGATGTCACAGCCACGCGCCCTCAATGCAAGTCTATGGGAGGGGGTGTGACGGCCATCATGCCCCCTCCCAAAGACTTGCATTGAGGGCACGTGGCTGTGACGTCACAAGCGGGGCCCGGCCCTAACGTCACGGGCCTCCAGCGCTGCCCCCGATGCTCTAAACGAACGCCAGGTGCAGCGGGGAGATCACTGGGGTCGCCAGCAGCGGGATCCCCGCAATCACACATCATTATTTTTTATGTGGATTACCTGTGATTCTGCTATGATTTAAATGAAATTGCAAAAGTGGCACTATTTGACTGCAATCGTACAAATTGTGCAAATTCTTACCATCATTTCTCATTTCTACAACATAACAGCAAAACCAAGGGGAAAAAATGCATCAAAAACCACTTTGTGTAAACACAGTCTTAAAAATGTAATTTTGTCATAATTGCTAACAATATGGTCACCACCACAGCCACCATCATAATCACCAGGATTTCTGCCTCTCCTGATCGACAAATCTGCCTATTACGGTAGCGATTTTTCCACTCCCAAACCCTGTAAAAGCCATAATGGTGGCCATATTGGTTTTCACCCAATTTTCTCAAGGACACATAACACTGAATGTCATATTTTACATCCTAGAAGAGGAATTTTTTTTTTTCACCTATGAATATAAACTTGCAAATTTTCAGATTTTATTCCAATATTCATCATTTGCATAATTTTCGTTATTTGTAAATTGTTAGAATGTGAATTAGAAAATGTGAAGTGTGAGCGAAGGGTTACAAGAAAGGCAAATTCTGTATATTTGCTGCTATTGTCAGGATATTGACCGCAGTGCGACTTACAGTAAAGGCAGAAATGATACGAGTATTGATTGATATTTCAGAGGAGCTCACAATCTATGGCTTCTTAGTAATGTGTCCGTCGATAAGGAAACTGGATCCTGTGCTGCGCAATGTAACAATGCCGGCCGCGGAGATGACGGCCCCGCTGTGACATGGATTTTATATGATTTATATTGTGTCTTTTCTTTATACAAGTGATTGGAACATAGGGAATCAAGGGTGATACAAAGTCAGTCCCTGCATATAATGGGACAATGGGAGAGGAAATGTAGAAGGGGATCTTTGTTTTGGACAATTAAAGGGGTTCTCTACCGTAAGGTGATTTTAGAACTGTACCCAACCAAACTGCCTAGCAACATACCAGACTACCTACCTACATAGCTTAAAAAAAAAAAAAAAAAAAAAAAAACATGTTACCTAACTACCTGGCTGGTTACCTACCTACATAGCTGACTACTTGGCTACCTATGTGCCCATTTTTACTGAGCAGGACACCAAGGGGGAATTTTTTATAGTGTTGAGGCCTATAGATGGGGAGATTGTGTAGAGGAGGGCACTGGCACTGGAGGACACTGGAAAATGCAGAGTCTAAAATGTTTGTCCTGCAGATGCCGAAGAGATGAAGTTTTGGCTGGAAGAAGCCGTCATGTCGGTCTGATCCAAATGGAAAAGAAAAGGAAAGAGGACGCCGCTGATCAATAAAGATGCCATCTGTCAGTCCCTAGATATAATTTTATGGCTATGTTCACACATGCGTATTTTCTGCTGCAGGTTTGCTTTAGTAGATTTTGCTGTCCTCTACCTCTGTATGTTCCTGTATATATTCACTTATATCGTATGCAGCTCCTGTGTACAGCTGGTATCCTCCGTCTGCATGGTGAATGTATTTGGGAATACATTTTTTGTAGTTTATTTTTATTCAGCAACAAATTTAGTTTTATTAGTCAGTGGTAATGGGGGTGGTGGTCATTGTATGGCGGTATTATTTGTTCCTACTGGTAACACACAAAACTAGCAGTGTGCACCTGTGCACGTGTTTCATTTGTTTGGAGATGCTGAGAATTTTTGTATTGGTATTGTGGGTAATATTGGTCTTCGTTTTGGTTAGATATGTCACTAACAGTTTGGCGGTAATATGTATGATTATAATTCTCATTGTATACTGTGCCCGATTGGGTGTGAATGAGCATGGTTAGGGATGTGACTGGGGTGTGGTTAGGGGTGTGACTGGGGTATGGTTAGGGGCGTAGATTGGGCTATGGGCTTTAGCCCCCAGTCTTATGCAGACCTTGCAACGCCCCTGCGGGAGCGCCCAGTTTTCATATTGACAAATTGCGGTGTGAACGCACCCTAATACATGGAGAGATCTTTGTACCCAGGTGTCTTTATAGATGGGGGCCCTAAACAAATAAGTAACTATATATATATATATATATATATATATATATATATATATGTTGCGGCTAGATATGTGTTTTGCAAACTTTGCGTGTCCTCCTTGTGTTGGGGCCATGCTAATCTTCTATCTATCGTTCTATTTTTAGTATATTTAGCACATATACTGAAATTGGAACAATACAGAGAAGATTAGCATGGCCCCAGCGCAAGGAGGAGAGGAGGACACGCAAAATTTGTAGATATATGTTCTATGTCAAGTTTTCTATCCTTCTACAAACAAAAATGTGACCGGTACCTATACATAGTGATGGGAAACACTGAGCTGCCTATATGGTGTCAGTATCATTACAAGTGACAGGATCATCAATAGTAACGTCTGAACATATGTTAGATGTCACATAAATGTCCATCGATCGCGTCACCTCCACAACTTCCCATATTTTCTATGTTCACTTCATGTCCCATCCATCACGTCTCATGAATTGATTGTTTTGCCATTAAACTCAAACAAGTCAACTGGTGTGGCATGTAAAATATTCAGTCAAAAGAAAGGTATAGCCAGCTCACCGCTTATGATGCATTGTTGTTGAGCACCTTGTCATTAATATCCAGGAGCCAGGAGGAAGTCGAGCCGTTGTCCTCGATATAGTAATGGAAAAGGAAAAAAATTCCATGGCCATGACTAAGGACTAATTAGTCCGAAACGCGTCGGCGCAGGGGTATTTTTATCCGCACTGGTGTTTTCCTTATTTTGGTTATTAAAATGAACTAATACATTTTGGACTTTTTATTTTTCATAAATTCTACCTTTCTGGGGAGCTGGAATTTTTTCCTTTTCCAAGGGTGTGTCATACATCTACAGTATTTATCTCATATCTATCTATCCAAGAAATAAGTAAATCCAGCAGCACACCAATGTAGTGAAAAACGGTATGTAGGTTTATTCACCCAAAGTCATGCAACGTTTCGGACGTCCAATTACAGCCTTTCTCAAGCATGAGAAAGGTAGTAATTGGACGGCCGAAACGTCGCATGACTTTGGGTGAATAAACCTACATACCGTTTTTCACTACATTGGTGTGCTGCTGGATTTACTTATTTCTTGGATATCTACCTTATGACTCCCGACCAGACTTAAAGCCCATTGTACAGTGCCGGCCTTTGGGACATTTTTTCTTTAGGTATGTGATGTTAGGTAGGCAGCAGAAGTCCCCCACATGAGGTAGGCAGAAAAAGATCCCCACATTAGGTAGGCAGAAGAAGACCCCCACATTAGGTAGGCAGCAGCTTCCCCCATAGTAGGCAGCAGATTCCCCCCATAGTAAGCGGCAGATTCCCCATTGTAGGCGTCAGTACACCCATAGTAGGCACCATACACCCATAGTAGGCACCATACACCCATAGTGGGCACCAGTACCCCCATACTAGGCAGCAGTACCCCCATAGTAAGCACCAGTAATCCCACAGTAGGCAACAGTACCCCCATAGAAGGAGGCAGTAGCCCCATAGAAGGCGCCAGTACCCCCATAGAAGGCGCCAGTACCCCATATTAGGCAGCAGTGTCCCCCATATTAGGCGGCAGTGTCCCCCATATTAGGCAGCTGTGTCCCCCATATTAGGCAACAGTGTCCCCCACAGTAGGCAGCAGTGTCCCCCACAGTAGGCATCAGAGTCCCCCACAAAAGGCATCAGAGTCCTCAACAGTAGGCAGCAGTGTCCCTCACAGTAGGAAACTGTGTCCCCCACAGTATGCAGCAGTGTCCCCCCTATTTGGCCTACAGTGTCCCCCAACAATATGCAGCAGTGTCCCCCATATTAGGTCTGCAGTGTACCCTATAGTAGGCAGCATCAGTAGTACATTAATATCCCTGCAGCCCCAAACCCATACCTCCCCCTCCTGGAAGCCAGCCCGCCCGCATGTATACTTACCTCCTGCAGCTCTTCCCTTCTGTCTTCCTTTCTCAGCATGTCCTCTTCCTTTCTCTTCCTCTGTGCTATGGCGTCTGATGACATCACTCGCGCGCCAGAGCACAGAGGAAGAGCTCAGTCCGACCTCTTGTGTTTGCTGGCTAAATGTAGCCAATGGGCACAAGAGTGATTGACAGGGTGAGGAGCCACTGGCTCTTCACCCTGTCAAACTTCCCATGGGGCTCCGCATTTAACTGTAGATGCCTCTTAAGAGGCAACATGAAAGTTGGAAAATAAAACATGAAAGTTGGAAAATAAAAGGTAATCTGTGTCGTATAAGAGCCCGGCTGACGGACATGGATTGTGATTCTGAGAGAAAGCCGATATCCAAAGGTCTGAGCCGAAAAAAGGATTTAAAGAATAACAAAAATGCCGCCGACCCCCTGATACACAACTACAAGGTATTAGGCCCGCTGAGAATCCTCCGCACAGCAAATTGGAGCCGAGGAAAAGCCTTGAATACATTTTATTTGCTGAAAACTTTGCTGCTTTTATCTCGGCTCAGATGGTTCCGGGAACAAGTGGAAGGACGGTGCGACAAAGCTACATAATAAGACCCGGGATACTACAATATTATTGTCCTCTGCTACATTGTAACCTATCTGGCGCCCATGCATAGAAAAGGTCACCGAAACTTTCCAGGATCGGAGGAATCGGGCCCCATGGATATATAAGCTGTAAAATCAATGTTTACATCCCCAATAGAATCGACAATATTACACAGGAGACTGTTAGCTGAACAGGACTTTATTGCTCTGTGTAATGCAGTGGTCTCAGACTGTGTCCCTCCAGATGTTGCAAAACTTCAACTTCCAGCATGCCTGGACAGCCAACGGAATGATCCAACATGATCCAATCTTACTGGGGACTGTATTTACAGCTGGCAGAGGGGGAAGGAGACTGGCTGTGAACCTACGAGGGACTATACATCTGGCAGAGGGGGAAGGAGACTGACTGTGAACCTACTGGGGACTATATTTACAGCTGGCAGTGAAAGAAGGAGACTGACTATGAACTTACTGGGGACTATATTTACAGCTGGCAGAGGGGGGAGGAGACTGACTACTGGAGATGTAAAGCAAAGAGTAGTAAAAGACATACACAGTGCATGAAATTGAATCTGGGAGTGCTAGGACATATTGTAAATAGTCTTGAGGGGACAACAGGACAGGAAAAAAAAACACATACTGTATGAAAAAGGTATATTTGTGGTTATAAGCAGCAAAAAACAGATGTTTTACAAGAACTTGATTTGTGGCATAATCTTTATAAATAAGGGAACAATGGCTGCCTGCAGCAAACACTAGGGGGAGCTTGGAGGTTTGCTGAAGACAATGCAAAATCTGTAAGAGGGCTCCTTCAGTGTGTCAAATACTTTTTCACAGTACTGTACATTATAGCTTTTTAACACATATTGCAGTGTTTTCCAACCAGTGTGATTCCAGCTGTTGCAAAACTACAACTCCCAGCATGCCCGGACAGCCAAGGGCTGTCCGGGCATGCTGGGAGTTGAAGTTTTGCAACAGCTGGAGGCACACTTGCTGGAAAGCTGGAAAACACCGGCATATTGCATACTTTAGTATTTAAGTTTTCGCTTTATATTAAATAATTCGGAAATTATGAAATGTCTGTATTAAACCACCAACAGCTATGAATGCAGATGGTGCAGAGATGGGGATACAGTATATAGGCTGTATGGGCATGCTGGAAGTAGTAGTTTCTGCAACACTGTCTTGGAAGCTGAAAAACACTGGCACATTGCATTACTCACTCGAAGTAAGTTTTCACTTTATATGGAAATGATGAAATGTCTGTATTAAATCACCGACAGCTATGAATGCGGCTGGTGCAGAGATGGGGATACAATATATATATATATATATATATATATATATATATATATATTTATATATATCATATATTCAAGCTTACAATGTAACTTTTTTAATAAAGGGTTTCATCAATCCCCAGGTGCAGCAGAATTTCATGCATAGCATTGTGTAGAATTGTTGTAGTTACATTGTATCACTTGTCTCATATCATCTAATGTGGTTTGACTGACAGTGACTGATGGCGCCCATCAAATGATGAAATGTAGCCTAAAGGAAGAAGAAAACTGTGAGAATCAGAGGAAGGAGTGTAGGCGGCATGTGCCCTAATGGCAGACACTCACAAAGCGTGTCATTTTTAGTTACATAGTGATGATTTCCGTAATTTCGGAGCACGCCGCATTATAGAATGGAAGTATTTTGGTGAATATTCCAAAATGGGAAAGTTACTGGACTGTGATCAGTGTTATTGTGCGATGTCATCGCTGAACGTCCTGTTGATGGCAGCGCGGCATCTATTATAGGAGACTGATGAGGAATTGTTTCCAAAATTTCCTTAACTGTGGCAAAGGGTTAAGACGGTCCTGGGTGTCCTGAAACCAATGGAGACTAGTGACATCACATAATGTATGGAGCGCAGCTCATCCACAGACAGGCCGTCATCTTTGTCCGCTCCATCAGGACATAGGTTATAGTGTGCGGATTATTTATTAAGATCATAAACTACATTGGTCAGATATCCTACTTGTTGCCCAGTTTGCACATGAGCAGGGGGGGGGGGAGGGGGTTGGCATTCATGAATACAGCTCCATTATCTACTAGGGACCACAGAGAAGATGCCCAGGTTGTCTCTATTTCTTTTTATTGTATAAGGGGATTTCTAAAGGGTATTGTAATACTTCCAGTAGTGGTGGTTCTACACCAGTTGAAGAAGTGCTCACTCAGTGTCAGATGATAGATAGGTAGATAGATAGAAATATATGAGATAGATATGAGATAGATAGATATGAAATAGATAGATAGATATGAGATAGATAGATAGATATGAGATAGATAGATAGATAGATATGAGATATATATGAAATAGATAGATAGATATGAGATAGATAGATATAAGATAGATAGATAGATAGATATGAGATACATCGATAGATAGATAGATAGATAGATAGAAGATAGATTGATAGATATTCCCAAAATACCAACAGAGCAGCACATCCAAAAGGGTAAGTAAATAAGAGCGGTGCCAGCAGCAATATAGCCCGGTCCAGGCAGTCACACATCCAGAGTAGTAATCCGCAGGGGTGAGTGCAGCCGGCATGTTCCACCCACCTGATTGCCATTTTAAATTTTGCCCATGTTTATTAATTATGATTGTTAATGCACTTTGGCGACTTTTATAATATTTTGCAGCCTTTGATCTGCATTTTCTATTTTTAATACACTGCTCACTGCTTCTCTTAAATTACAGTGGTATTCTTACCTTGTATCTTATGATGTTGTACACTTTATATTTATGTATGCCTTAATGATTTGATTGCATACTCATAATGTTTTAATCACCTGTACACCTTTATATACTTCCTGTTTGTCACTACTATGATGCTTGAGAAAGGCTGCATGGCAGCTGAAACGTTGCTCTGTATTAGTATGGAATAAAGCACCTTTATTTTTGTACCTACCCCTGGAGTGCTGCGGATTACTACTCTAGATAGATAGATAGATAGATAGATATGAGATAGATAGATATAGAGCGAAAAAAAAATGAACAAATGGGGCGCTAAGTGCCATTACTGAGATCTGCCAGTGAGATTCATAATTGTAAGGTGAGATTAGCACACTCACCTTTTGTTGTTGCACATCAGGCACAACACTGGTATTCCCATAGAAGAGTGTTACATACACTCATAGAACTCCCCGTGGCCGCTGTGCATCAATCTCGATCATCTGCGATGTCGGTCAGGTCAGTAGCTTCACTGGTGCTGGAAGAGCGCTGCAATGTTTCTGTTCCGGCAGAAAAAGGGATGCTTGAGTTGGCGCCTGGGAAGAGGAATCTTTGTATCCCGATGACAGGATGCTGGAGTGAAAATTCGGAAGACGTGTTTTGTAAACGTTTTTCTTGTTTATTAGAATAAAAATGACAACGAGAGAAAAGCAGCACTACCAGAGTGACAAAGTGCAATTTAAACTCCACATGAGTGTATATTAGTCTCCAAAATGATTGTATCGGTAAGACACTTTCATTCCCATTAGTCCATGTCAGGTGCCCTGTCCATATCTTCTGGCTCAATGTCCCCTGGTACTCACACGAATGACACCAAAGTCAATTAATTTCCTTTATTAAATAATAATAATCGTAAATATAGAAGTAAAATATTCAAAGCATCAGATGAGTGTTGTAAGACGTCTCCTCCTATATGTATCTGTAACACAAACAAATAAAGAAAAAAGTAAATATTAGCTAAACAGAATGTGCAACATTACACCAATGTAGATACAGATCGGACAAAAGGGATATATTCAGATGACTCTACCTATTCAATACCCTTGTGGATGTTTTAAACTCCACGTTAGGGCCATACGGTTTTAGAGTATTAAATGTGTAGATCCACCTGAGTTCACTCTTCTTTAATACAGCCTGCCTATTACCACCTGTTTACATAATCCTCATCAATCAATCCTGCTGAACAACATCCTCTAAAACCGTGCAGACTCTGCCCTCTATGTCAGGTCTTGGATCTCTCGAAACACACAGACAGACATTGGTATCACCTAGTTGTCTTTCTGCTTCCCTGATGTACTGAGCTCGGTCCATCACCACCATTATCGGATGGTTTGATAACCAACTCCCGGTCATGGACCAGATCAGACAACAGTTTCATTTCTTTCTGTGTAATGTTGGGATGTTTCAACCTTACAGACTTCTCCTTAAGTTTTCAAAAATCCATCTCACACAGTCACTGAAGGTCTCTATAGTATGGGAAACTACCATTGGTTGAAATGCACTGGTATTCTTTAGTCCATAGTCACAAATTTTAAGGCTGGTATATGTATCCGCTTCCACCCTTGTCTCTGGAGTAGCAGCATCCATATTAGAGAACCACACATTAAGTCTCAACCTCCTAAGGAATTGTGCAAAGTCTAGTTCAAGTTCAAACCAATCCATCATCGCACTTGGACAGAAACTTAATCCTTTGTTCAAAAGGTTCACATGTTCCATACTCAGTTTTCTAGTAGAAATATTAATAACAGTACTTATCACTTCTTTGTTCCCGGTTTACTCTGGGGATTCCTGCCGCTCCTTGTTTTTTCGGCCTCGCCGGTGCGTCCTTCCTCCCCTCCTGTGTTGTCCACCTGAGGTTTTCTTTGTCCTAGAAAAGTTGCAGTAAGCAAATTATCATCATCCAAATGACTTGGTACATTAGTTTCCCTGGGTGTTTCAGGAACTTGTCTTGTACGTTTATTTCTTTTGGAATTGGTGAATGAGAGGTCCCAATTATAGACCCTCCCAGTGGAGTAATCCTGCAGATCACGGTGCCATTTCCTTTTCTTAACCTCTTCTAATTCACCCCGATGTTTCATCAAAAATTCATTCTGTTTGGCAAAAATTTGCTCAAATTTGGCATAGAATTCCTAATCAGGGTTTCCACCTCAACAACAGATTTCTTTATATTGAATTCTATCTGTAGCAGAACCAAGTCCAGCGCATATTTATTAGAAATTGACTCATATCTCTGGCGAAAATCCATATCATTCATGTATGCACTCGCTCTAGGCTGTGCCCGCATACCCCTCGGTATTCTATGAGTCTTGTCTTGAGTACTCGGCTAGCATGGTGAGATGGCAGCCTCATATTTTCTTTGTAAATCAATGAACAAAGGAAAATGCAAATAAGGAGAGTCCTCAGATTCACCTCCCAGGAGCTTAGCCACATCGGCATCGGTATCGGTGTATGAGAAAACACTAGTAGAAGTAGTAGATAACATACCAAATAATGTGGCTGTTGTATCCAACGATATATCCATCTTAACTTTCAGAAAGGGACAACACAGGAGGGTGCACGCTCCGGGACCTTCAATCAACAATGGGGAGAAGAACAGTACACCTGAAGAGTAAATCCAAGTAGTTGGTGCACAGCAGTTTCTGGGGCTCTGGTAAGAATTCCACCAATTATACAGCAAATCTCCCTGCAGCGCACATTGTACGGGGAAAAAAATGTGCAGTGGTTTATTCTATAAAAAAGTGTTTTCACAGCAAGCGACGTTTCGACCGGGCTCCCCCAGTCATTATCAAGCAGTGCATATTCCAAAAGCTCACACCCATATAAATAAGGAAACCAATCAACTGATACCAAAGGGCATTAATTACATAATTAGTTGAACATTGTGAAAATACAGTGATATTTCCATCATATAATCCATAGTAATCTGTGGTGTCCCGGTACAGGAACTGGTCCTGTCCCTGTCTAAAGTCCCCTCAGCCCCATAGGGCTCTCCTGCAGGGCTTTCCCCTGGTCGCCTCATATAAATTGTGTATTATTTAATGTAAATGCATAGGTATTATAAAGGTCATGTGATTATAATTAAGCTTGTACTATTGTTCAAGGACCTTCCAGGGTCATGTGACGTACCCAGAGTTCACTGGGTTCAGGACTTACAGGTTTGCTGACCAATGAGCTTAGTCCAGCCCCTTATTATATAAAGGGCTGTAGCCACTAAATTCTCTCTCTCAGTTCCTGCTCTTAGTTCCGGACTATCGAGCGAGCACAAACATCTCAGCAGAAATCCCAAGTCATCTAGGCCAAAGCCTAAGAACCTGCAGCCACTAAACCGTGAGTTACAAATCTAAATCTACCAAATCCTGTGTGACTACTACCAGCTAAAGTATTATAATTAGTAGCACAGTGGCTGGCATCAAAGCTCATTGCTTCAAAGTCCCAGCAAAGCCTGTGAGGAACCTGCATTCCGGTTACCTCTTAGGAGACTGTTATGTATAAAGACTGTTGCATAAAATCTTCAAGTAAAGTTCTTCAGTTTATTCATAAAGTCTGCTGTGGACATTCTGTTATTTTCCCTACCGCTTCTGGGACGGTTGGCAGTAGGACCATTAACACTAAGGAAACCTCACCCTGGCGTCATGACATCTAAGGGTTAATACCGCCAGACCCAGCAGTTACAACACCACAACACCCCAGACCCCACAACTCTCCTGGTTCACCACAAATCATTAAAGGGGTATTCCGCTGCTCAACATTTGGAACAAAATGTTCCAAACGCTTAGAGCTGGCGCAGGGAGCTCGTGACTTCATAGCCCCGCCTCCTCAATGCAAGTCTATGGGAGGGGGTGTGACGGCTGTTAGGCCCCCTCCCACAGACTTGCATTGAGGGGGCGGGTTGTGACGTCCCGAGTGGGCGTGGCTATGACCTCACAAGCTCCCAGCGCCGGCTCTAAGCTTTCGGAACATTTTGTTCCAAACGTTGAGCAGCGGAATACCCCTTTAATGATTTGATTAATGATTAAGGAAATTTATTGACTTTGGTGTCATTTGTGCGAGTATCGGGGGACATTGAGCCAGTAGATATGGACAGGGCATCTGACATGCACTAATGGAAATGAAAGTGCCTTACCGACTCAATCATTTTGGAGACTAATATACAGTGACCCCCCCCGACCTACGTTGGCCCCGACATATGATCATTTCAACATACGATGGCCTCTCAGAGGGAAGGCAGCATCAACATACGATGCTTTTGTATGTCGGGGCCATCGCATAAACGGCTATCCGGCAGCACAGACTGCTTCAGCTGCCACCGGATAGCCGTCTACGGTGCCCCGTGTGGTCCGCTGACGATCATTTACCTGTCCTTGGGGCTCCGGAGCTCCTCTTCGGGCTTCGGGATCCCCTGCATTGTCGGCGCTCTCCATCGTCGTCATCACGTCGCTGCGCACGCCGTCCCGTCATCCAATAGGAGCGGCGTGCGTAGCGGTGACGGTCTGGAGCAGCGGGGACAGGTGAGCATAACCTCCAATACCAGTGATCTTCAACCAGAGGACCTCCAGATGTTGGTTGTCCGGGCATGCTGGGTGTTGTAGTTTTGCAACATCTGGAGGTCCGCAGGTTGTAGACCACTGTCCTATACTTTACATTGCACGGATCCCTCAACATACGATGGTTTCAACAAACGATGGTCCATTTGGAACGGATTACCATCGTATGCTGAGGGACCATTGTACACTTATGTGGAGTAAAAATTTTAGCATGCAGCGTGTGTGTGAACAGTGATCTTATTCCATAGGCCGGCATGTTGATACAGTCACTTGAATGTTGCTGGTCCAACTACCTTACAAAACCCTAATAAACATTTACTTAAAAAAAAAAAAAAAAAAGACATGATAGATATGAGATAGATAAATATGTAGCATAGAAAGAAGAGCAGAAATTCTGCAAAAATGTAATCCGGTGATAGTTCCTCACAGCAATTGAACATTTCATTGGACGAGCTCTCCCCCCCCACACACACACACACATTATATTGTATGGTACAGTGGTCCCTCAACATACAATGGTAATCCGTTCCAAACAGACCATCGTTTGTTGAAACCATCGTATGTTGAGGGATCCGTGCAATGTAAGCTATAGGACATTGGTCTACAACCTGCAGACCTCCAGATGTTGCAAAACTACAACACCCAGAATGCCCGGACAGCCGCTGGCTGTCCGGGCATGCTGGGTGTTGTAGTTTTGCAACATCTGGAGGTCCGCAGGTTGAAGACCACTGTTAGAGGAAGTTGTACTCACCTGTCCCCGCCGCTCCGAACCGTCACGACTCGTCACCGCTGCCCGGGATGTCGCTGTCCATCGCTGTCACCGCGTCCCCGAGGTGTCCCCGCCACTCCGGCAAGGCCTCTGCTTCTCCGGCAACCGCACTCTCCGTCGCCGCCATCACGTCGCTACGCACGCCACTCCTATTGGATGACAGGACGGCGTGTGCAGCGACGTGATGGCGATGATGGAGAGCGCCGACAATGCAGGAGATCCCGAAGAGGACGCGCCGGAGCCCCGAGGACAGATAAGTGATCGTCAGCGGACCACACGGGGCACCGTAAACGGCTATCCGGTGGCAGCTGAAGCAGTCTGCGCTGCCGGATAGCCGTTTATGCGATGGCCCCGACATACAAAAGCATCGTATGTTGATGCTGCCTCTGAGAGACCATCGTATGTTGAAATTATCGTATGTCGGGGCCATTGTAGGACGAGGGGTCACTGTATTTCTACATACAATATTATCAATATTATTCTTTACAAACCAAACAAATGACACGTTTACAGTAAACAATATTATAAAAATTCTTTCAGTCTCCCCAAAAAAATAAATAAATAAACATATCAAAGAAAAGTGCAGGAGAAATGTAAGATTTCCATGTATTCCGGCGCAGAGCTCCGGCCCAGTGGAGATGGCGGTGGCGATGGCGGTGGCGGTGCACTTTCAGTCCCGCAGACCATTTTAATAGCACAGCAGGACCAGAGGGGATGGAGGAAAAGCACTTTACATGTCCCCGCAATCATCCGCCGCTGCATTCAGTGCTGGAAGGGAAAATGTTCAGGATAGTGAACCTCACCTTTAGAGGCTGACATTTTCCTCCGAACTGATTATCATAATAATGGAGCCAAAATAATACTTCTTACCGACTCCCACTTAATTTCCTATGTGAAAGGACAAAATTATACCTTTAAATGTCCATTTACTGCAAACTAATATCTTTTAAAAAAATAGCCTTCCAGAAAGATCAACAGAACGCAGCACGCCTTAAATACCGTCTGGAACGCGGCAAAACTCGACGAGTCATGATCATTAATAGTTAATTTCTGCATAGATATGAGACAGATAGAAAATGTGATAGATTGATTGATAGATATAGCGATGTGGAAAGATGATTATTTCACCTCAGGCAGCAGATTGTAGAGTCCTGGGTGGCACCACGACCTACCTCTTCCCAGTGGTAAATTACAATATAGGCAGTTTGGGTGGCCACCTGAAAGCCACAGCTGTTATGTGACAAAGCAGATGGCCATTACCTCTGGCTGGGTCCCTCAAGGACATTCACATAGTTGTCCCTAAGCCGCTCCGGTGTTGTCCTGGCCATGTGTTTAGGGGCATTGTCTTGTTGT
This sequence comes from Hyla sarda, assembly GCF_029499605.1. NCBI lineage: Eukaryota > Metazoa > Chordata > Amphibia > Anura > Hylidae > Hyla > Hyla sarda. Next base: position 11,189,966 of record NC_079199.1, read on the forward strand.
AAGGTGAATCTTCTGCTCAGTCTGATGTCCAAAGTTCTGGATAAGGATTTTATTAAGAATGTCTCTATACTTTACAAGTGATATGCGGTGCCATGTTTCCCCTAGACATGATGCTGCCCCCACCATGATCACTGTAGGGATGGTATTGGGCAGGTGATGGGCAGTGACTGGTTTCTCCCAGACATGAGGCTGCCCCCACCATGATCACTGTAGGGATGGTATTGGGCAGGTGATGGGCAGTATCTGGTTTCTTCAAGGCATTATGCTGCCCCCACCATACTTCATTGTAGGGATGGTATGGGGCAGGTGATGGGCAGTGCCTGGTTTCCTCCAAACATGATGCGGCCCCCACCATGATCGCTGTAGGGATGGTATTGGGCAGGTGATGGGCAGTGCCTGGTTTCCCCCAGCCATGATGCTGCCCCCACCATGATCACTGTAGGGATGGTATTGGGCAGGTGATGGGCAGTGCCTGGTTTCCCCCAGACATGATGCTGCCCCCACCATACTTCATTGTAGGGATGGTATGGGGCAGGTGATGGGCAGTGCCTGGTTTCCTCCAAACATGATGTGGCCCCCACCATGATCGCTGTAGGGATGGTATTGGGCAGGTGATGGGCAGTGCCTGGTTTCCCCCAGCCATGATGCTGCCCCCACCATGATCACTGTAGGGATGGTATTGGGCAGGTGATGGGCAGTGCCTGGTTTCCCCCAGCCATGATGCTGCCCCCACCATGATCACTGTAGGGATGGTATTGGGCAGGTGATAGGCAGTGCCTGGTTTTCACCAGACATGATGCTGCCCCCACCATGATCACTGTAGGGATGGTATTGAGCAGGTGATAGGCAGTGCCTGGTTTCCTCCAGACATGATGCTGCCCCCACCATGATCACTGTAGGGATGGTATTGGGCAGGTGATGGGCAGTGCCTGGTTTCCTCCAGACATGATGCTGCCCCCACCATGATCACTGTAGGGATGGTATTGGGCAGGTGATGGGCAGTATCTGGTTTTCTCCAGACATGATGCTGCCCCCACCATGATCACTGTAGGGATGGTATTGGGCGGGTGATGGGGAGTACCTGGTTTCCTCCAGACATGATGCTGCCCCCACCATGATCACTGTAGGGATGGTATTGGGCAGGTGATGGGCAGTGCCTGGTTTCCCCCAGACATGATGCTGCCCCCACCATGATCACTGTAGGGATGGTATTGGGCAGGTGATGGGCAGTACCTGGTTTCCTCCACACATGATGCTGCCCCCACCATGATCACTGTAGGGATGGTATTGGGCGGGTAATGGGGAGTACCTGGTTTCCTCCAGACATGATGCTGCCCCCACCATGATCACTGTAGGGATGGTATTGGGCAGGTGATGGGCAGTACCTGGTTTCCTCCACACATGATGCTGCACCCACCATGATCACTGTAGGGATGGTATTGAGCAGGTGATGGGCAGTGCTTGGTTTCCTCCAGACATGATGCTGCCCCCACTATGATCACTGTAGGGATGGTATTGCGCAGGTGATGAGCAGTGCCTGGTCTCCTCCAGACATTATGCTGCCCCCACCATGATCACTGTAGGGATAGTATTGGGCAGGTGATGGGCAGTGCCTGGTTTCCCCCAGACATAATAATAATTTTATTTATATAGCGCCTACAGATTCCGAAGCGCTTACAATTATGGGGTACAAACAAAGACAAGTATCAGACATAATATTACACAACAACTATTCAAACAAGAGGTGTGGGGATATGTTGAGGATATGTTGGGGATATGTTGGGGATATGTTGGGGATATATTGAGGATATGTTGAGGCCAATTAGAGACTGTTATAAGCCTGTCTGTAGAAATGTGTTTTCAGGCCACGTTTGAAACTATGGATGTTGTTGTTGAGTCTGAGGGATTGAGGGATAGCATTCCAGAGAACCGGTGCAGCACGAGTGAAGTCTTGGAGATGGGAGTGAGAAGTTCGGATTATAGAAGATGTTAGTGTGAGATCATTAGCAGATCGGAGAGAACGTGTAGGATGGTAGACAGAGATGAGAGAGGAGATGTAGGGAGGTGCAGCATTGTGGAGAGCTTTGTGTGTGAGACTGAGGATTTTGTACTGTATTCTGGACTGAATTGATAACCAGTGTAGTTACTGGCACAGGAGGGAGGCGGCGGTGTAGCGGCTGGAGAGGAAGATGAGTCTGGCTGCGGCATTAAGGATGGACTGGAGAGGAGAGAGTTTGGAGAAAGGAAGGCCTATTAGTAAAGAGTTACAGTAGTCGAGGCGGGAGTGAATCAAAGCAATATTGAGAGTTTTAGCAGTTTCAGTAGTGAGAAACGGGCGATTTCTGGAAATGTTTTTGAGATGCAGGTGACAAGAACGTGAAAGAGATTGAATATGGGGAGTGAAAGACAGATCAGAGTCAAGTATAACTCCAAGACAGCGAGCCTGCTGCCCGGGAGTTATGGTAGTACCACATACCGAGATGGAAATGTCAGGGTTAGGTAAATGACATGATGCTGCCCCACCATGATCAGTGTAGGGATGGTATTGGGCAGGTGATGGGCAGTGCTTGGTTTCCTCCAGACATGATGCTGCCCCCACCATGATCACTGTAGGGATGGTATTGGGCAGGTGTTGGGCAGTACCTGGTTTTCTCCAGACATGATGCTGCCCCCACCATGATCACTGTAGGGATGGTATTGGGCAGGTGATGGGCAGTGCTTGGTTTCCTCCAGACATGATGCTGCCCCCACCATGATCACTGTAGGGATGGTATTGGGCAGGTGATGGGCAGTGCCTTGTTTCCCCAGACATGATGCTGCCCCCACCATGATCACTGTAGGGATAGTATTGGGCAGGTGATGGGAAGTGCCTGGCTTTCTCCAGACATGATGCTGCCCCCACCATGATCACTGTAGGGATGGTATTGGGCAGGTGATGGGCAGTGCCTGGTTTCCTCCAGACATGATGCTGCCCCCTCCATACTTCACTGTAGGGATGGTATCAAGTAGATGATAGGCAGTGACTCTTTTTCTCCCAAACTGACATTTAGAATTAAGGCCAAAAAGTTCATCTTGATTTCATCAGACCAGAGAATCTTTATTCTGACATTGGAACCCTGGTGAATTGGAGGTTGGAGAGACTTGTTCCTCATGGGAGCAATGGTGGGCTGGTTGAAGGTTGGTGCAGCTTGTATTTTATGTAAACAGGAAGCACTGATTGACTTAAAGGGGTACTCCAGGGAAGTTAAGAAACATAAACATGTCCCAAAGCCACTATAATACCTTTTATGTGTCCCCTGTAGGTATCCATATGGTTTTCGCAGCTCTTTTGGCCCCTGATATCTCCTAAATACTTTTTGCAGCACAGACTACAACTCCCAGAAGTCAGTGCAGATCTGTGTAATGGCTGTCAGCCTAGTGTTTTCACTATCTGTGTGCATGTTCACACTGCAACTCACACACTGTACATGTCTTTTCTTTCAGACTATCCTTCCCCCAGCAATAAATCATGCTGTGTTCTGAATAGCAGAAGTCAGTGATTAGATTTTCAGCAGAAAAACAGCAGCTATGTGCTCAGTTGTGACTGAGAATCTTCACTGCTCTTCTCTCAAAGCTCACAAGCTCCTTACAAAGGGAGGGGTGGGGGAGGGGAGATGTGGCTGTACAGTGAGAGTTCTAGATGAAACAGAAATCAGACAGAAATCAGGCGGTGTTGTCTTGAAGGGAAGGGGATAAGTCTCACTTTCTGCATGTAAGTGACAGCTGAAACAGGGAAATTGCTCTATATATTGCTATAAATTGCTCCCTCTCAAATACATAGGTTGGTGAGAGGGAGAGGATGTACCCCTTTGAGGTGGAGAGGCTTGTTCTTCATAGGAGCAATGGTGGACTGGAGGGTGAAGCGGCTTGTTCATCATGGAAACACTGGTGTGCTGGATGGTGAATGGGTGATGGAAAACCTTTGGATATGCTGCATACTGGGTCAACTATAATAATTTTAAGAGACCCAGAAGCAAGAGCTGTGATTGTGATTATAACTAGCATGGCCTGGAAAAGCCCAGTGGGAGCAGACGTGTGCTTTAGAGTAGTGAGAGACATAGTCTAGCTTCAGGCACTTGTGGACTGTCACTGAATTGGCTTGGACTAAGGGTATAGTCAGCCTGGGGAGTCTGCTGGGGGAGTTGTGAGAGATGTCAGCTTGGAGATGAGAAAACTTGGGTTGTGGGACACGACAAGGACAATGGCTTTAGTTGGGTTTGGGAGGGACAGTTTTAGACACCAACTTCATGTTTGCCCAAGGCAGAGAACACCTTGAAATGTCAAATCTCTCGTAAAATGGCTTATTCATATTGTATTTAAAAAAGAAAAGCCTCAAGATTATCCACTCCATGGAATGTTTCATTAATGCAATCCGAGCTAAGAGGGTCCTACGTCCTCCACTGATGAGACGACAACCAGGAGAACATCTCCGGTAATGAGTCGGTCAGGGGTCAGTGATGGTGAAGAAGGATAGATATCCGCACCTGATTATAAGGGTGCTTTATCAAGGCTCAGGAACGCTGCCCTATAAATCTACTTGCAAAATACGGCACCAAAGGCCATCGCCTTGTCAAGCCTTGAAGGTGATTTTTCCCTTTGACACCTGACATGCACAGGATTAATGAGGAAGCCGAAGCAAGAAAGGATCGAAGGTGAAGGAGCTTTGCAGGTAGAGCACTCAATAAAGCTCTCGAAATATTCAATCAATGCGGCCGCTGAGCCTGTTACCCTTTCATGCTTGGTAAATTCTAATGATACTTAAGACACTAATTTAAAGAATCCTGGAGCAATTTCATAACAGTCTTTCCCATACTAATATATCTCGTGTAGGCACAAAGGAAGAAACCTGCAATTTTCTAGAAAAGCAAAGTAAAGGTTAGAAAGATTCACACGTTCAATGGCAGCTGTCAGTATCGGTTTTGCATAAAATATAAATACACGTGACAGCACGAATATTCAGAGTTCATCTTATTAAAGGATTGTGTGTCATTGTACTTACCTATAAATAGACAGAATTTTCCTTAGCCAGTAAAAAGGCAGCCTTCAATACAGCGACTGAGGAGAGGAGAGAGAGGGGGGAGAAGGGGGACGCTGCTGCAGTCTTTCTTGTAAAACATGTAATTTTAGAAACCTTAAATGGGCACTGTCACCAAACATTTTTTCGATATGTTGTAGTACTCATGGACTACAACATATCTCTAATATAGATCGATTTTTTTTTTCATTAAACTAGTTTATTTTACATTTGAAAACCAGCCACTAGGGGTCTCCCTCCTAGCGGCCGGCTGCAGGCTGGCGGGACGTCACGCACGGGCATCGGTCCTAATTCATTCAGCCTGCGCTCGCTCCCTGCCTATCAATCATACAGGCGGAAGCAAGCGCTGAGAGCGCATTGGCTCCCTGGCCTCATGCCGGCATATACGCGGCGCTGCTGCTGGATGCAGCACTTAGGTATGTCGGGAGCGGGGAGCGGGGAAGGGGGTGTGTGGTTGTTAGCGCCACGGCCATAGCAAATTTATTGTTTTTGTCGGGGGCGGGGCGGCCGCGGGGGTGGGGGGGGGGCTTATGATTAGCACAGTGGTCATAACAAATTTATTTATACAGGGTTCCTCCAGTTGTTTCACCACTACAACTCCCAGCATGCCCTGACAGCCAATAGATGGAATTTACTTTACTGCAGATTTTATGCAGGATGAAATCAGCAAACAGTCTATACAGGCTCCTCACAGGTTGGTTGGGACTTTGTATGGAATAAGCTTTGGGGCTTGTTTTACGCTGTTCCACTGAATTTAGGGATTTGATTTAGGTTCAGTAGTCACGTAGGATTTTAGGAGAGAGTTGGATAAACTCTAGCAAGATGCTGAAGAGATAGGCTTGAGGCCTAGATTCGTCTTGTAGGTTTGCACGGAGCTGTGTTCTCTCTGTTAGTCCGGAACCCAAGAGAGAGATGATTGGAAATAGCGCCCTTATATGGCAAGGGGGCGGGCTCAAAGCTTATTGGATCCCCAAACCTGTCAGTCCTATTACAAAGGATTGTGGTACATCAGGTGGCACAATCACGTGACCTGGAAGGTCCTTAACCTTAGCATAACACATTGACTGTAGATCACATGACCAAAGGTCCTGGAAGTAACCTTTATCAAATAAAATATATACAATATACACATTAAATTAAAGAAGGAAGAGGCGACTAGGGGTTATCCCATTAAGAGACTACTATCAGGATGAAGGAACTCTGACTATGGGGACTTACAACACAAGGTACAGGACCATCTCCAGTACCGGGTCACCACATATATATATATTTATTTATTTATTTTTTATTTTTTTGTAAAGTCTCTCCTTTTCTTGAGATAAAGTACAGTGGTCCCTCAGCATAGGATGGTAATCCGTTCCAAACGGACCATCGTTTGTTGAAACCATTGTATGTTGAGGGATCCGTGCAATGTAAAGTATAGGACAGTGGTCTACAACCTGCGGACCTCCAGATGTTGCAAAACTACAACACCCAGCATGCCCGGACAGCCGTTGGCTGTCCGGGCATGCTGGGAGTTGTAGTTTTGCAACATCTGGAGGTCGGCAGGTTGAAGACCACTGGCATAGGAAGTTGTACTCACCTGTCCCCGCTGCTCCGGACCGTCACGATCGTCACCGCTGCCCGGGATGTTGCATTCCATCTCTGTCACTGCGTCCCCGTGGTGTCCCCGACGCTCCAGCAAGTCCTCTGCTTCCCCATAATCCTCGCTTTCCGTCGCCGCTCTCCATCGCTGCCATCACGTCGCTACACACACCGCTCCTATTGGATGACGGGACGACGTGATGACGACGATGGAGAGCGCCGACAATGCAGGGGATCCCGAAGAGGACTCGCCGGAGCCCCGAGGACAGGTAAGTGATCGTCAGCGGACCACACGGGGCACCGTACACGGCTATCCGGTGGCAGCTGAAGCAGTCTGCGCTGCCGGATAGCCGTTTATGCGATGGCCCCGACATACAAAAGCATCGTATGTTGATGCTGCCTTCAACATGCGATGGCCTCTGAGAGTGATCGTATGCTGAAATGATCGTATGTCGGGGCCATCGTAGGTCGGGGGGTCACTGTACATGCATCCAGCAGAAACAAGTAAACATGGTGGGAAAAGACCAAAACGTGACTGTGTGCATGAAGCCTCACTCACTTGGTGCACTGGGGAGAACAGATGACAAATTCAGCTCTGCTACATCTGTGCAACATTTGCTACAACGCTCAGACTAATCCCCAATTAACCTGAGTTAAATCAGTGAAAAATAGGCAGAAAAAAAAAGCCTTTCCCGCCATGATATCTTAATAACCAGCACGTCCTGTAATTGTTCCTTAATTACTGGACCTTTCTACCTCTGCCCTATAGACAGGTTTCAGATACCCAGCGATCCCCTTTGTTGTAGCATGGATTAGCTTTCACGAGTCCCAGGACAGGAGCCTCAATTTATAAGCAATTTCAATGTACAAATAACAAGCTCAGTTTATCAAAGCCAAAAAACCCTACAGCGCTTAATTATACTGGAGGCGCGCCGCCTAATGCTTCATTTGCACCATCAATGGGATTTTTCAATCAAAGGTTACAAGTGAGGCCACGGTAACAAGCGCGCCGCTCTGTGCAGGCTCCGCACCGCCTTTGTTGTTCGCCTCGGCTTGTCAATACTGCGCCGCTTATTAAAGATGGAAGCTACAGAACCGTAGAATTCACGAAAAGAGACCTTTAAAGGGGTATCCCCCTATCCAAAGGAGTCCGGCCGTTGGGCCCCCCGCGATCTGCGTGCTGCACCCGAAATTCTAAACATTGGGGGAGATTTATCCAAACTTGTCTAGAAGAAAAGTTGCTGAGTTGCCCATAGCAACCAATCAGATCGCTTCTTTCATTTTTAAGATGGCCTCTGAATAATGAAAGTAGTGATCTGATTGGTTGCTATGGGCAACTCAGCAACTTTTCCTCTGGACGGGTTTTGATAAATCTTCCTCAGTGTGTTTCAGAACGCTGGATTTCCGCTGCCCAAGACGTGACATGCCACGCCCCCTGGTGGATCACATCACTACATTAACATCTATGGGAGGGGCCGTGGCGGCCGTCACAACTCCTGCTTCTCTGAAAATCAGCTCAGTATTGTCCTGTGTCTGCAAGACAAGTAATACAAGTCTATGGAGAGGGGAGGGGGAGCTCAACTGGGGGATCACTGGGGGTCCAAGAAAGGGTGGGGGGTAATCTTTGAAACCAACATATTGTCAGTGGGCCCTGCTATTAAGTAGCTGGTCCCTACACTACTAAGGTGCAGGTAGTAGCGAAGTTAAAGTAACAAACAGCACAATATGGAAGCGAGGGAAAAGATCACGGCACAAAAAAGGTTAACGAACAACAGAACAGCAATAGGAGCACTAACAGGAATGCCCAAACAAACGTTTAATCAGGGTCAAACAAGCCAAGTCAGTAACAGAGAGAGTGTTGTGGTACAAAATCAGTAGTCAGGAGAATAAGCCAAGAATATACACAAGATACATAGGAATAGTAAACCAGAGGAAGAGACAAGGGAAAGGCCAGACACGATTGGCCAGATGCCAGACACGATTGGCCAGATGCCCACGCCTCCTGATGGGCCCAGGCATCATCACAGTGTTGTGTGATGCCGCAGCTGCACAAGAAAGGCTGGATTTGCAGTCAAAGCTTGCAAGAGGAATTTACATGAATGGGAAACATTACTGGGTGTGCTCTGTGACCTATGCAAAGGTTCTTCTACAGGGAGGTAGAGGCTGAGTTGTGAACATCATCTATTGTCATTTATATCTACTAGTGTCATGTTTCACTAATATAGTCTACTTCTACTGATCACTTTCCAACAGTCTACTCCCTATCATCACACACAGAACAGAAAGTCTCAGATCAGTTTTAGGCCAAGTGGTGAGAATAAAAGATGCAGGATTTCTGGATTATTTTAAAAAATAGGTGGTTAAATGGAAAAATGAGAAAAAAAAAGGTTAAAACAAAAATATGTTTAACATAAAAACTTGATTAAAAAACTAGTTCATTTTCTGATGACACATTCTATAAAAGCTTGTCTATTCTTCATGTGTCTATCACTGTGTGTGCTTGTGAGTGCACATGAATATGTATGAGGAGGTTTATGTATGTGGGTGCACTCCTATGTAAGCGTGTGATTGTGTATGTATATGCATGTGTGTGTCTCTTTGTGTGTGGTTCCATATATATATATTATGTGTAAGCTAAAAGACACATCCAGCCCCGGAAAAATAAGTTCTAACCAGCTACCTACAGGGTTTCCCTACCAGAGTGCCTACAGCTGTTGCAAAACTACAACTCCCAGCATGCCCGGACAGCCGCTGGCTGGCTGAGTTTGCTGAGAGTTGTAGTTCTGAAAACAGCAGGAGGCATCCTGGTTGGGAAACATTGCAGTATACAGTAGTATGGTATATAGTATACAGTTGTAAGTTGTATAGTATAAAGTAGTATGGTATATAGTATACAGTAGTATGGTATATAGTATACAGTAGTATGGTATATAGTATACAGTAGTATGGTATATAGTATACAGTAGTATGGTATATGGTATACAGTTGTATGTTGTATAGTATAAAGTAGTATGGTATATAGTATACAGTAGTATGTTTTACAGTATACAGAATTATTTTTTATAGTACTATATACAGTAGTATATTATACACAGTAGTATGGTATACAGTAGAATGTTATATAGTATACAGTAGTATGTTATATAGTATACAGTAGTATTTTTACAGTATACAGAATAATTTTTTATAGTACTATATACAGTAGTATATTATACACAGTAGTATGGTATACAGTATACAGTAGAATGTTCTATAGTATACAGTAGTATGTTATATAGTATACAGTAGTATGTTTTATAGTATACAGTAGTAACATATATAGTATACAGCAGTCTGTTATATAATATACAGTAGTATGGTATATAGTATACAGTAGTATGTTATATAGTATACAGTAGTATGTTTTATAGTATACAGTAGTAACATATATAGTATACAGTAGTATGTTATATAGTATACAGAAGTATGTAATATAGTATACAGTAGTATGTTTTATAGTATACAGTAGTAACATATATAGTATACAGTAGTATGTTATATAGTATACAGAATAATTTTTTATAGTATACAGTAGTATATTATACACAGTAGTATGGTATACAGTATACAGTAGAATGTTATATAGTATACAGTAGTATGTAATATAGTATACAGTTGTATGTTTTATAGTATACAGTAGTAACACATATAGTGTACAGTAGTATGTTTTATAGTATACAGTAGTAACATATATAGTATACAGTAGTATGTTATATAGTATACAGAATTATTTTTTATAGTATACAGTAGTAGATTATACACAGTAGTATGGTATACAGTATACAGTAGTATGTTATATAGTATACAGTAGTATGTAATATAGTATACAGTAGTGTGGTATACAGTATACAGTAGAATGTTATATAGTATACAGTAGTATGTTATATAGTATGCAGTAGTATGTTATATAGAATACAGTAGTATGTTTTATAGTATACAGAATTATTTTTTATAGTATACAGTAGTAGATTATACACAGTAGTATGGTATACAGTATAAGAAAAGGAAGAAAAGAAAAGAGGACGCCGCTGATCAGAAAAGACGTAATTGCGAGTCCCAAAATGTAACTGTAATCACTTATATGGTATATACATCCTGTGTACAGCTGGTATCTACCGCCACATGGTCCTGTATATAATCACTTATATTGTATACAGATCCTGTATAGTATACTGGTCTGTGTATAGTGGTTTTATTCAGTATAGTATGGCGGTATTATCCAGTTATTGTGTGGTGGTATATATTTACTCCTTGTATACCAGTATTATTGGTCATAGAAATTTACCTACGTTAAAGTGTTTCTTACATAAATATAAATTTTAGTTTATTGTGTGTGGGATTTGGGTGGAATAGGGGCGTGGCAGAAGATTGATGAGCTGCAGAGCCTAGCAGGGGCCCTTGCCGTTTTTTTTGGTCCGGGGGCCCCGAGTGTTGTCAGTCCGCTCTTGGGGGGAGGGGAGGGAGGGGGTGTAGTTAAGGGGGGGGGGGGGGTGTGGGGGGGGGGTGCCAAACAAAGGGTCCGCCCGGGTGCCAAATGCTCTAGGTACGCCCCTGTACAGAAGTATGTTATATAGTATACAGTAGTATGGTATATAGTATACAGTAGTATGTTATATAGTACACAGTAGTATGTTATATAGTATACAGTAGTATGTTATATAGTATACAATAGTATGTAATATAGTATACAGAAGTTTGTTTTATAGTATACAGGAGTATGTTATATAGTATACAGTAGTATGTTATATAGTATACAGAATTATTTTTTATAGTATACAGTAGTATATTATACACAGTAGTATGTTATATAGTATACAGTAGTATGTTATATAGTATACAATAGTATGTTATATATTATACTGTAGCATGTTTTATAGTATACAGTGGTATGTTATATAGTATAAATTAGTATGGTATAGTATACAGTAGTATGTAATATAGTATACAGTAGTATGTAATATAGTATACAGTAGTATGTAATATAGTATACAGTAGTATGTTTTATAGTATAAATTAGTATGGTATAGTATACAGTAGTAGATTATACACAGTAGTATGGTATACAGTATACAGTAGTATGTAATATAGTATACAGTAGTATGTAATATAGTATACAGTAGTATGTAATATAGTATACAGTAGTAGATTATACACAGTAGTATGGTATACAGTATACAGTAGTATGTAATATAGTATACAGTAGTATGTAATATAGTATACAGTAGTATGGTATACAGTAGTATGTAATATAGTATACAGTAGTATGGTATATAGTATACAGTAGTCTGTTATATAGTATACAGTAGTGTGGTATATAGTATACAGTAGTATGTTTTATAGTATACAGTAGTCTGTTATATAGTATACAGTAGTATGTTAAATAGTATACAGTAGTATGTTATATAGTATACAGTAGTATGGTATATAGTATACAGTAGTATGTTATATAGTATACAGAAGTATGTAATATAGTATACAGTAGTATGTTTTATAGTATACAGTAGTATGTTATATAGTATACAGTAGTATGGTATATAGTAAACAGTAGTCTGTTATATAGTAAACAGTAGTCTGTTATATAGTATACAGTAGTATGTTAAATAGTATACAGTAGTATGTTATATAGTATACAGTAGTGTGGTATATAGTATACAGTAGTATGTTAAATAGTATACAATAGTATGTTATATAGTATACAGTAGTGTGGTATATAGTATACAGTAGTATGAAATGAAAGGCTGCACTCACCATCAATTTCATCTGGGCTTTATTAGGATTCCCAGCATGGGGATACAAATCTAGCGCGTGCTTTCACAGAACGAGCGACATATGTTTTGCGCACCTAGTGCATCCTCTGGCTCCCAAAGGGAGTGTATCCCAATGCTGCGAATCCTAATAAAGCCCAGATGAAATTGATGGTGAGTGCAGCCTTTCATTTCTTCTCTATTGTGGAACCATAAAGTAGTATGGATGTGAACTGTAAAAGCAATCTAATGATTGCTTAGAAAGGTCTACTTGAGAATTTGTATGTCTGTATCTCTTTGCCAGTGTTTGCCTATGAATTTATATGAACACCACCAGCCTTGCGAAAAGAAACTACAACTCCCAGCATGCCCGGACAGCCGACTGCTGAGCTTCCAACTCAAATAACCGGCAACGTGCAATCCCGAGCTGACACCTGAACACATCGCAAAGTAACAAAAACCGTAAACATCTTTCCTATATCATAAAATTTATAAAGAAAAAAAAAAAGTAATTCTGCGGGATGGAAAAGAAGATGAATTTGTGAATGTTACAAGTTGTTCCATTATACACGGAGAGAAGCGATGATGTATCGCCGCCGTAGACATGTCCCGGCAGGACGCTGGCAATAAGTAGTAAAAACACCGGTTAACTGGAGAATAAAACAAATCTATATTCCTTAAGCAGCGTCTGTAGGGGAGTAGGGAGGTGGCGGTATTATAGGTAATAATGAAGATTAATAAGGGTGATAGAATATAATGTGCACGGGATGTATTGCCAATAATGATGGATTCCATCCCGGGCATACCTCTCAAACAAAAGATCAACCTTCCAAAAGATGTATGATGAGCTCTGCTAGTTTTATTAGCCATACCGTCTACGATTTGGGGAAAAAGCTTTGTTTGATTTAAAGAGGCACTAACATATAAAAGTAAAACGAGTTTCGGGTCTGAACGTTCATGTGCGGGGCCTCCAGCTGTTGCACAAACAAACCTTTAATCAGGGTCAAAAAAGCCAAGTCAGCAACAGAGAGAGTGGTGCGATACAAAATCAGTAGTCAGGAGAACAGTCCAAGAATATACACAAGATACACAGAAATAGCAAACCAGAGCCAGAGACAAGGGAAAGTCCAGACACGATTGGCCAGTTGCCCATGCCCCCTGATTGGCCCAGTCACAGTGTCACATGAAGCCACAGCTGCACAAGAAAGGCTGGATTTGCACTCAGAGCTTGCAAGAGGCATTTACATGAATGGGAAGCATTACTGGGTGTGCTCTATGACCTTTGCAAAGGTCCTCCTACAGGGAGGGGGAGGCTGAGCTGTGAACATCATCTATTTGTTTAATTTAAAGAGGTGCTAACATATAATAAAACATGTTTTGGGTCTGAATGGTCATGTGTGATTCCCTAAGCCCCTGTATCCCAACCAGTGTACCTCCAGCTGTTGAAAAACGATTGTTCTCCTAGAATCCTTGCTCACATGTCAATGTATTTCATTAAATGTTATAATCAGGGCCAGATCAGGGTGGGGGAGGGAGGCCGCTTAGCCAAATATTGAGTCCTTAAAGGGCTACTCCAATGGAAAACTGGCTCCAGAAAGTTAAACAGATTTGTAAATTACTTCTATTAAAAATCTTAATCCTTCCAGTACTTATCAGATGCTGAATGCTCCAGAGGAAGTTGAGTTATTCTTTCCAGTCTGACCACAGTGCTCTCTGCTGACACCTCAGTCTGTAGAAAACCTCTCCTGCCCTGTACAGTTCCTGACATGGACAGAGGTGTCAGCAGAGAGCACTGTGGTCAGACTGAAAATAACTACACAACTTCCCCTGGAGCATACAGCAGCTGATAATTACTGGAAGGATTAAAGGACAACTGCAGTGGTAAACATTCATATATGCCCGAGTCCGGGCCTCAAAAATAAACAAAATAAACTCATACATACCTTCCTACGAGCCCCCGTTGGTCCGGCACAGGCCTCACGGTCCGACAGTGCTGACGTCATTCCACTTCCTGGGGACGGGGACGCCGCAGAGCCGTCGGCGTATCACCGGCCATAGCGATGTCCCACCCCTGCCTGGAATAGGCTGAGCCCACTGTCATGTAAGAAGCTCTGGCCGGCTTCTTACATGACAGTGGGCTCAGCCTATCACCAGCCGGGGCGGGACATCGCTACGGCCGGTGATACGCCAACGGCTCTGCGGCGTCCCCGTCCCCAGGAAGTCGAATGACGTCAGCACTGCCGGACCGTGAGGCCTGTGCCAGACCAACGGGATATAACTGTAATACAACTGTAATCAGTTATATGGTCCTTTATATAATCACTTATATGGTATACAGATCATGTGTACAGATGGTATCTACCTCTACAGTGGGGCAAAAAAAAGTATTTAGTCAGCCACCAATTGTGCAAGTTCTCCCACTTAAAAAGATGAGAGAGGCCTGTAATTTCCATCATAGGTTATAACCTCATCTATGAGAGACATAATGAGAAAAAAAATCCCAAAAATCAAATTGTCTGATTTTTAAAGAGTTTATTTGCAAATTATGGTGGAAAATAAGTATTTGGTCAATAACAAAAGTTCATCTCAATACTTTGTTATATCCCCTTTGTTGGCAATGACAGAGGTCAAATGTTTTCTGTAAGTCTTCACAAGGTTTTCACACACTGTTGCTGGTATTTTGGCCCATTCCTCCATGCAGATCTCCTCTAGAGCAGTGATGTTTTGGGGCTGTCGCTGGGCAACACAGACTTTCAACTCCCTCCAAAGGTTTTCTATGGGGATGAGATCTGGAGAATGGCTAGTACAATCCAGGACCTTGAAATGCTTCTTACGGTGTGTTTGGGACCATTGTCATGCTGAAAGACCCAGCCACATTTCATCTTCAATGCCCTCACTAATGGAAGGAGGTTTTCACTCAAAATCTTACAATACATGGCCCCATTCATTCTTTACTTTACACAAAGTCATCCTGGTCCCTTTGCTAAAAATAAAACAAAGCATGATGTTTCCACCCCCCCCCCCCCCCCCATGCTTCACAGTAGGTATGGTGTTCTTTGGATGCATCTCAGCCTTCCATTTCCTCCAAACACGACGAGTTGATTTTTCACCAAAAAGTTCTACTTTAGTTTCATTTGACCATATGACATTCTCCAAATCCTCTTCTGGATTATCCAAATGCTTTCTAGCAAACTTTAGATGGGCCCAGACATGTACTGGCTTAAGCAGGAGGACACGTCTGGCACTGCATGATTTGAGTCCCTGACGGCGTAGTGTGTTACTGATGGTAGCCTTTGTTACTTTGGTCCCAGCTCTCTGCAGGTCATTCACTAGGTCCCCCCGTGTGATTCTGGGATTTTTGCTCACCGTTCTTGTGACCATTTTTACACCACTGGTGCGTGGAGCACCAGATCAAGGGAGATTAACAGGGGTCTTGTATGTCTTCCACTTTCTAACAATTGCTCCCACAGTTGATTTCTTCACACCAAGCTGTTTGCCTATTGCAGATTCAGTCTTCCCAGCCTGGTGCAGGTCTACAATTTTGTTTCTGGAGTCCTTCGACAGCTCTTTGGTCTTGGCCATAGTGGAGTTTGGAGTGTGACTGTTTGAGGTTGTGGATAGGTGTCTTTTATACTGATAACAAGTTCAAACAGGTTCCATTAATGCAGGTAACGAGTGGAGGACAGAGGAGACTCTTAAACTCTTGGGGACGCAGGGCGTATGCTTACGCCCTGCATCCCGATCCTTAAGGACTCAGGGCATACCTGTATGCCCTGAGTATTTCCGATCCCTGCTGCTTGCCTGGCAAGGACCGGACTGGGATGCCTGCTGAAATTATTCAGCAGGCATCCCGTGACAATGCCTGGGGGGACACGTGGGGGGGAGGTCCATTGTTCTGGCACCATGGGGGCTTTGTAAACACATGTGGCCTTCAATTCTGGACAAATTTTCTCTCCAAAAGCCCAATGGCGCTCCTTCTCTTCTGAGAATTGTAGTTCGCCCACAGAGCACTTTACCTCCACACATGGGGTATTTCTATACTCAGAAAAGATGGGGATACAAATTTTGGGGGGCATTTTCTCCTATTACCCCTTGTAAAAATGTAAAATCACTTATATGATATACAGATCCTGTGTACAGCTGGTATCTACCTCTACATGGACCTGTATATAATCACTTATATATGACCTGGCACAGGATGGTCGCAGCCACATTTCTAATGCGGAGACTGGTACTACGTTGTGCATTGTCGACTCACAACGCGATGCATGCAATTGGCAGTATAGCAAGGAGTGTGTCACCAAACTATGTAAGGGCGTCACCAGGAAAAGCTCTGACTTAGGAAGTATAATTGTTTAAATGGAAGCCCTACCTGCCTACCTGATGGAGGTCATATCTATTTGAGGACCTGTCGACCTACTGGGGGAGCTCTACCTAATGGGGGTCATTTCTATCTGGCGCTCTGTCAGGGAGCCCTACTTTTTACAAACTGGGGGAACATATATATATGTATATATCTGGGGCCCTATTTACATACTAGGGAAGCCCTTCATGCCTGCCTACCTGACGAGGGGATGTACCTACCAGATAAAGGGACATACCAACCTGAAGGGGACACTACCTATTTAATGGGGAGGACTTACTTATCAGGGGCCCTAACCACCTAATAGGGTGACATACTGAATTGCCTACTAAGTTTCTATTAATAAAAGACCTTATTTACAGACTATTTTTGTTGAAAAAAATGTATGTACCAGGACAAATGGATCGTCATGAGGGACAAGTACATTGTGTTCTGTTTTACTCCCTTGGACAAGTAGTTTTTTTTTTTTTATTTCCACACCCCTGCTACCGTATGGTCACTGTATGTAGGAAAATTGGTTTCTGTATAGTAGCGGTATAAAAAAGGGGTGTGGCCTGGGGGTAAGTCTAAGGTGGGCACCCTGGTTAGGAAACACTGGCTAACTGTATCACACAATAGCTAAAGGAGAACCCAGAACCTTTGCTAATGATCAAAAAGCCTTATATTTTAGAAAAGGCAACAGAAAAAAAATATTTAAGGAACAAAGGACGGAGGAGAAATGGTTTCTGTTTACGTCAGATAAAGTTGACTTGTCTTCAGAAGTTTGCGTTCTCCTGATCTGCTGAGAAGTTGTTTCTTCCAGTGAACACATTTAAAAAAAGTAAAAAAAAGTTTTATAATTTTTTTTTTTATTAATTACATGTGTAAATTAAGTTTAATAATGTTAGCCTGACAGCTCCATCCCTACCGCCACATATCCCTTTATGATCCAGAGTTTTTAATCACTTTACGCGTCTTTTAGAACGGAAAAGGTTACACAAGTTGGTGAATTTTTTTAAATTACCCTTGTCGTGCGGCTCCTGCCCCTTAGAAAATCAATGTCCGCAGACATGGTGCTGCAAATGAAGCACCACATAACAAAAGATATTGATCATAAAAAGGCTACAGGAGAGATATATAAGAAAATAATTTCGATGGGTAGCGGCTGCTTTATCTTTGACAGTTTCATAACATTCGGCTCAAGCTTTTCTCCTACAGCCCAAAAAAAAAATGAAGATGGAACCCGGCTCAGCTAGCGGCTGATTTATTATATAGTGTCACCTCTAAACCCCATGTTACAATTTATATAAAGATACGGTATAATCTACGTAAACAGATGAGGAACTGTGTACATATATTATAGTACTTATATTATTTTTTTAAGAGCCGAGGCAGGTGCTCTCTATCACCCAAAGTGCAAGAAAAAGTGCAAACGTGTCACACTAAAAATAAAACGTATACACAGAATGTGGTCTATCCCTAAGCCCTTCTGCAACAGGAGAGAGGCCCCCCAAGAAACCTACCCTTCACCTCCAGGCCAAAAGGCACTTGCAAGGATCCAGGTTTGATGCTCCTTTTCGCCGAAGCTACTAATGGGCCACAAATGCAACTGGCTTCAACCTAGGAGTTAACCAAGGTATCAGCCAATGAGCCGTATATTGATGGCATCTCGCCCGAAGCCAAGATGCCCAGGGGTTGCAGGGAGGTGAGGAACCAAATGGCCACACACACCTCCCCTAGACCACCAGGAGGGACACCCGGAAGGGCTACCGCATCCTGACAAATCCTGTGTACAAAAACAAACACATAAAAGTGGCACAGTGACAAAAAAAAAAAAAAAAAAGTGGATGAGTGCAGATATACTGCCCGGTCATCCGCCCGGGTCTATAAAAATTTCCCTAATCCTAGCCAGAAGGCTGGGATACCAAGGGTTAGTGCCAAGGGTGAAGAGTTAATGGTGCCCATGCCTCTACTCAGTGAGGAATCCATCCAGTGAGTTTAGGCACCTCAGGGTCACCACTCCCCTAGGCACAAATGTACCTCAGCTCTACACCCCCCAACCTCATGGCCAGACCTGGAGGAAACAGAGCACATCAGAGCAGCCGTTGGGCTATTTCTGTGGCACCAGCCCCGGAATGCCCGGTACACCTGCTCCTCTTTGCAGCCATCTATTCCTACCAGTGGACTAACTGATAAGAACAGATACTACACTTGATCTTAGCCAAAAGGCCGAGAAGCGATGTCCTGTATTATGTTCCAGAGCTGCACTCACTATTCTGCTGGTATAGTCACTATGCACATGTTATAGTTGCAAAGGTTCAGCAATATAGCTCTTTAAGCTCACAGTGTTGCAGTACATTTGCAGTTAACACCCATGAATGTTGTCCATATGTTACCATATAAATTGACATTCTATCTTTTATGTAGAAGACTTCCCCTGCCACACTTCATAGCTGACGGGTGGGTGGGTGTTGCTGGGTGCTCGGGTGTCAGGTTATTGTTCCGAGTTATTTTAATACAGTTTAACAATAGTAACTCCATGTAACACATGTTTGCCATATTTGACAAATGAATGTGAATTACAATCTGCAGCCGATGATGAGTTTTTACACGTTTACGAGGCAGAACGTTAATGAACTTGTCAATTTTGGTTTATTGCATTACGGCTGGCATAAATGGATGTAAAATGTATCCTTAGGTTTGTGTAGTAGTGATGTTGTTTCTTATATGTCTTGTATCCACCTCAGTGGTGCATTTATGACTTTCATTGGCATCCAACATCTTGGACAGGTCAAGCTCCATGCCACCCCCCCCCCCCCCAACACACACACACACTTTATGTCACCTATAGGCAAGGATACAGTGCACTCTAGCTTTCACCCAGAACGCCAGTCCCTGCCTATTGAGTAGTTCCCCAAAATAGCGACTCCACAACTAGAAGATGATCCCTACTCTGAATAAGTGCAGGGACGTCTCAGGTCAAAGCAACAAACTACACACAATACAGTAAGATCAGGGAGAAACAGTCAGGACACAATGAGTTAACATGCCCAGGATACCATACTCAGGGGGAGACAAACAAACAGAAAGGATAGTCAGCAAGCTGGATCAAAAAGCCGAGAGGACAACAAAAGTATGGAATCGAATAGCAAAGGGTTGACCAATATAAGAGCTAAAGTCACAGAACCAGAATACTGAATCAGATGCAATGTATTGCTGGTTATAGAGAATACACTCCCTCACAGTCAGTGTCTAAGAGGATACTGCATTCTACAATAGCCAGAGATAACAGAGTGTGGAAATAAAAGTGTCACCTAATTGGCCAAAAACACATTGGGGGAGATTTATCAAAACCTGGACAGAGGAAAAGTTGTCCAGTTGCCCATAGCATCCAATCAGATCGCTTCTTTCATTTTGCACAGGCCTTGTTAAAAATGAAAGAAGCGATCTGATTGGTTGCTATGGGCAACTGGGCAACTTTTCCTCTGCACAGGTTTTGATAAATCTCCCCCATTGTGTTTTTGGCCACCTACCCTTCATGGTGTGGCCCTTAGGGCTCTCATACCCACTCTTTAGGAAATGAATGACCAGTGCATCCCTAATCTATTCCCTAAAAATCCCATTAGTCATTCTTCTCTGAGAGTTTAGGGTCCATTGATAGCGTGGACTCCGAGTCTGTTATTAGTAAACTGGCCCATGCCTACCTTCAGGATTGCTTCTCTACAAGACCCTTCCTCTACCAAACCATCTCTTTTGTGACTTACCCAGATTGTTGACCCAGACCCTGTGCCACCGGCCAAAGCATCTTCTTGCTTGGACCTTGACTACACCTTTGCCTGATCCCTGTGTACCAGGCTGACTCTTCTGTGTTTGACCATGTCGCTGACTATGCTTTTTTTGTCTCACCCCCTGGACCAGTGCCTCCTGGTCTACTGGGCCAGCTGTTACTTACACTAGGACCATGCTTGAGAAGCAACCTGGTGTCCCGCTTCAGCATCCTGGAGTGGGATGAAGGGTGAAAACCATGAGCAGTGGTCTTCAGACTGTGGACTTGCAAAACTACAACTCCTAGCATGCCCGGAAAGCCAACGGCTGTCCGGGCCTGATAGGAGATGTAGTTTTGCAAGTGCACAGTTCGGACCATCTGGAGGTCAACAACATCTGGTGCATCATCTGCTGGCCCACAGTTTGGAGACCAGGGACCTAGACAATACTTAGACTCTGCTCCTCAACATGGTCCAAAGCCAAACCTGTCCATACAGTGAGTCCACATGACCTTCAAGAGGCACCTATACAGGCCAGTCTTGCCAATGCCCCAGGAACCTGCTAAACCTGCCAGTTCCTTATTCATGGTGACTGTAAATCCATGCTCAGTCTCTGCCCCGCAGAGAGTTTTGGAAAAGTTTCCTCAGGGTGCATATCAATGGCGCCATGTTGGAGAACTGCAGGTTGCAGGTTACCGCTCTAGAGGGTTCATACATTCTCCATCTTTATTTCCATCTTGTGATAGATTGTGTCTAAAACAGAGATACCGATCTCAGAGAACCCTTCATAGTGGGAGCAACGGATCATAGCAAAACTATGATTACTCCCCCCTTTCCCATAGGTATAGTTCTCCCCCCTTTTTCCCATAGGTATAGGCAGAGTTACCCCCCCCTCCCTCTCTTCCCCATAGGTATAGGCAGAGAAAAAAAAAATATGCTCACCTGGTGTCCCACGCAGCGATCTCCTCAGCAGCAGGGGCCATCATTGGCGCATGTACTGCGTGCTGCGTGGGAGCGGAGGTCACATGTCCTCTGTGTAAGCTGCAGATGCGGCCCAGACAGAGGGGACACCTTCTCCTGTATGTGCGTGTATTCTGGGGATCTGGGATGAGTGTCCTGGATCCTCAGTAGCGGCGGCGGGCCCTCGGACGACATCCGATTGTACCTGCCGGTCAGTCCGACCCGGTACCAAGTAACTCTTACCCGTGGTGCCAGTGAAAGGTGCTCCTTGTTTCAATCTGGAGGATCAATGTCCCAGATGAGTCTCACGTTGTTACGCAAAGTAAGTGGGGTGTATTGGGGTGTTTGCGATAATAGAGTGGCCGGCTAGACGCATTTCAGGGAGCCAGGTTCCCTTTTTCAATAGCTGATGGCAACAGTAGTAGGAGTATGAATCCCGTGCAGGAGGCATGTCGGCCACAGCATGATGCTGTGGCCGACACACCTCCTCCATAAAGTACTATGGGAGAGGCAGGGATGTATGGGGAGGGCGTGTGGAGGGGGCATACCACCGACTCTCACAGAGTGGAAATGCCGGGGCCCATTTGGGAGATCGCAGGGGGTCCCAGCAATCAGATACCAGCCATCAAACACTTATCCCCTATCTTTCGGATAGGGGATAAGTTGTTATCGCTGCAGATGTCCTTTAATACTTTCTAAAATGAATGTCCAAAAATAATCCCTTTTAGAAGGCAGATGCCTGCCGGTGTTTCTATGCATACAGGAGTATCTGGAGAAGCAATGTTTCAAAAATTAAACCTTTTTGGGAGCAGTAACAGGTTTTGTGCCTGGATCCTAAACCGTCTATGCTCGGCCCCTTTATAGTTGCTGCACTGGGGCCCAGGAGCTACTTGTTACACCTCTGATAGAGAACATTCACTGCGCTGCCCATAAATCCAATGGTGCAAAAACAGAATTTCCAATACGTCTGCTCCCAGCTATATATTTTTTAAAATGAATACATATCTTTCTTGCAGCAGAAGGAAGGTGTGGAAATAGAAGATCAATTTGCTTTCTGAGATCTTAGTTTTCTTCTGATACAACAACACAACAATATAAACAGCCCCTATGGCTGCTGCTGCTGGTGATACGTTGAGCGTCACATGACTCTTCGACTTACAGGAAGAGGAAGAAGTCGGGGATCGGAGAATGGAACATCGATATCAGTGCAACGGGGCAACGTAGGAAGGTGAGTTAAAGTTTTTTGGTTTTTTTCACTTGGTAGCCAATAGGGCCCAACACCCATACCCTGGATGCTCCACTGGGTGAAGGCACCAGGGCCAGCGCTGCCATAAAGCAGCTTAGGCAGCTGTCTTAGGGCGCTGGCGGTAAAGGGGCGGAAAAATCGGAATCTCCAGTCACTGGCAGGGGATTCAGATGAGAGCCCTCCCCAAGGAAAATAAAATGAGTGGAGATGCGTACGATGTAGTACTCATAGTACTGTATGGGAACAGGGAACAGCACTAATCCTTGCTCCTATTCTTCAGCGCTTCCACTGCAAGCCGGGGGTAATGACATCATCTCATTTCCAGGGCTCAGGTACTGCAGGAAATCATGGGAACAGACTTCCTGCACTTTTTCCACAGCAGGAATGCAGTTCCCATTAGGTGTCCTGCTGGACCAGCCCTTAAAAGGGTACTCTGCCCCCAGACATATTATCCCATATCCAAAGGGACCCCCGCAATCTCGGCTGTGGCACCCCAGACATCTGGTGCACGGAGCAAACTTTGCTTTGTGCCGGATGATTGGTGATGCAGGACAGAGGCACGTGACCTCACAGTAATGCCCCCTGAATGCAAGTCTATGGGAGGGGGCGTGACAGCCTTTACACCGCCTCCCATAGACTTGTATTGAGGTGCCATGACCCTGACATCACGAGCCTCCGGCACTGCACCCAATGCTCTAAACGAACGCCGGGAGCAGCAGGGAGAACATGGGGGTCCCCAGCGGCAGGAACCCTGGGATCAGTCATCTTGTCCCCTATTCTTTGGATAGGGTATAAGATGTCTTGTTTCCCTTTAAATGGAAATCTTGGGTGAGTTCCCACACTTTTTTTCCCAGGACTTGACCCCTGCTCATTTCCCTTGCTGAAGAAGTCTTGTGCCAGAGCCTGTACCTCAGGGGGGAACCTATGTACTGGGGGCATCCACAATTGGTGGGGGGGGGGGGGGGCGGACATTTTTCCTACCTAGCTACCTGGTCGATTCCCTACCTATTTCCCTGAAGTATTCCCTACTTACTCACTGGGGTCATCTACTAAACTGGGGGGAACTGTAGACGAAAATCCTTGCCCTGGGCCTAGAAGCCACTGCTGCAGATATTTACCCCGGCTCCAGGGTAGCACCCTGCTGGACGCAGGAGGTAACAAGGGTAAGGGGCCACATGGATATAAGTGGACACCCCCAAAATACATTAAATATACAATGATTTCCCTGAAAGTGACTGCAGACTCCTGGCTCGAGGTTATATATTTTGCATACGGTATCCAAGGGTTATATTTTTTGTTTATTTTGGCGCCTGTGAACTTCTCCCTTTATTAAATACATTTCGAGAACAAGAAAAGCAATTTCATTTGTCTGAGTGTTTATCAGTAAAAAAACAATTTTCTATCTACTGGGGCTGTGAACATTTTCATAATGCCCTAAATAGGCCATCGAAACAACAACAACAATACGGGCAATAATGCCAAGCGCTTATTTTAGGATTTGATAGCGAAAGAACTAAAACCTTTGTGCGGATGAAAATGACTTCGGTTTACATAAATGACTTGTCTGTGGGAAGGACGATTAGTACGTGTGCACCGTGAGTGATCGCAACGGATGATTCCCCCATCATTTCACACAATATCTTCTATGACATGGACCAGTGTTTTTCAAGCAGTGTGCCTCCAGCTGTTGCAAAACTAAAACTCCCAGCATGCCCGGACAGCTCATATCTATCATATCTATCTCTCTATCTATCTATCTATATCTATAATTATCTATCTCATATCTATCTCATATCTATCTATCTATCTCATATCTATCTATCTATATCTATAATTATCTATCTCATATCTATCTCATATCTATCTATATATATCTATAATTATCTATCTCATATCTATCTCATATCTATCTATCTATCTATCGCATATCTATCTATCTATCATCTATCTATCTCATATCTATCTATCTCATATCTATTTATCTCATATCTATCTGTCTATCTATCTCATATCTATCTATCTCATATCTATTTATCTATCTTATATCTATCTATCTTATATCTATCTCATATCTATCTCATATCTATCTATCTATCTCATATCTATCATGTATCTATCTCATATCTATCTCATATCTATCTATCTATCTCATATCTATCATGTATCTATCTCATATCTATCTCATATCTATCTATCTCACATCTATCTATCATCTATCTATCTCACATCTATCTATCATCTATCTATCATGTATCTCTCTCCTATTTATCTATCTATCTCAAATCTATATATCTATCTATCTCATATCTATCTATCTATCTATCTCATATATATATATATATATATATTTATCTATCTATCTCTCATATCTATCTATCTCATATCTATCTGTTTATCTATCTATCTCATATCTATATATCTATCTTATATCTATCTATCTCATATCTATCTATCTATTTATCTATCTCATATCTATCTATCTGTTTATCTATCTCATATCTATCTATCTGTTTAACTATCTCATATCTATCTATCTGTTTATCTATCTCATATCTATCTATCTATCTCATATCTATCTATCTCATATCTATCTATCTATCTCATATCTATCTATCTCATATCTCTCTCATATCTAGCAACAGAAGAATACAGCAGCACACTGCCAGCACAAGGATATAGGTGAAACATGAACATGCAGATAAAACATGGAGACTATACAGCTATGGTGTAATAGATGCAAATGTGAAACTATGAGATAGTGAGGCACTTAGCTCGCAAATTTGTCTCCGCCGGCGGTCAAATAGCTTGGACTGTATATCTAGCCTAGTAGCGTGCACCTGTAGGCCAGGTCCATATAATAGTTTGGTATCAACTAAAGTGCTGGCTGACTTATTATTTGTCTGTATCTCATATCTATCTATCTTATATTTATCTATCTTATATCTATCTATCTCATATCTATCTATCTCATATCTATCTATCCATCTCATATCTATCTATCTCATATCTATCTATCTCATATCTATCTATCTCATATCTATCTATCTATCTATCTCATATCTATCTATCTATCTCATATCTATCTATCTATCTATCTATCTATCTATCTATCTATCTCATATCTATCTATCTATCTATCTATCTCATATCTATCTATCTCATATCTATCTATCTCATATCTATCTATCTATCTCATATCTATCTATCTATCTCATATCTATCTATCTATCTATCTATCTATCTCATATCTATCTATCTATCATCTAGCTATCTATTAATAATTATATAAAATATAATAAATAACTAACAAAAGATAAACTCAAAAGAATAAATAAATAAACAACATGTAAATTAATAAATCATAAAAATGTAACATTAAGGCCATGTTCAGTACATTTTCGCCTGTGTTTGCAGCTGTAAAAAAAAAAAAAAAAAAATCTAAATTGGCATACTGGGACTTGTAGTTTTGCAATGGAGCTTGATGTGAGTTGTAGTTTTTTTGACATGTGGAGAGCCACATGTTGGGAAGCAGCCATCAGGGCATGCTGGGAGTTGTAGTTTTGCAACAGCTGGAGGCACAGTGGTTGGGAAACACGGTGTGCAAAAGCTTTACTCCCATCTATGCCATTACCTGTGTTAGTGCCCATGTGTATGCCCGGGCCTGTGTCACATATATATATATATATATATATATATATATATATATATATAGCTGCAAAAAAAATTGTCTGTAAAATGTTCCAAATTGGATTTAATAGACCAAATCCTAATGGGTATGTAAAAAGAGGCCCAGGTAAGGCGAATGTTTTATTTATAATTTTATAATAGGAAAGACAAGAGGTTCAATTATCCCGTAGCCCTGACAGCGGAGGAGGCTGCATTATTCATGGCCCCAATCGTATGCGCACTGGGTACATTATATTAAACTAACACAATGTTCCAGCTTATTCAGCTTCTGGGGTCAATGGTTTATTGCTAAATGTCACCAAGAACCCTGTTCCCCAACCAGTTGCCAAACTACAATCCTCATCATGCCCTGACAGCCTCCATGCTGGGAGTTGTAGTTCAATGCTTCGGCTGTCCGGGCATGCTGGGAATTGTAGTTTTGCATGAGCTGGAGGCACACCAGTAGGGAAACACTGGCATTGGTATACATAAGGTACAGGAGACTGCTCTGCAAAAGTATTTATACACATTGCAGTACATTAATTGCATATACTGAGGTCTTATCACACTCGCTTCTTGTATACAGATGAATGATGCTTTGGTCACATGATCCTGCCAACCAATGGAGGCAGGAGAAGTAACAAGTCCAAACTGCCTCTATCAGTGGAAGAAGTGGACCCAAAATCTTCCTTCTGTACTAGGATATCCTGGAAGGTTTGTATATTTGTTAAAGGGGTACTCCGGCGCTAAGATATCTTATCCCCTATCCAAATGCCTGATCGCGGGGGTCTCTGTCACAGCTGTCACGCCCCCTCCCATAGGCTTACATTGAGGGGGACGTCACACGGGGGCGGAGCCGTGACGTCACAACGCTCCGTCCCCGTGATCAACAGTAATCAGACCCGGAGCGAACACGCGCTGCGGCCAGCGGCACTGACGTCAGAGTGCCAGTTAGCACCTCATTTGCATATACTGAAAATAGGAGATTACGGCCGAACGGCGCGGCGGATCCGGGCACGGTAAGGATCAAACTGATCAGCGTCCCCCGCACTACCAGCCAGTACAATTGGTTAGTGCAGGGAAAGAAAGCTGACAGGTTTTCTTTAAAGTTAAAGGGGCACTCCGGTGAAAACCTTTTTTCTTTTAAATCAACTGGTGGCAGAAAGTTAAACATAATTGTAAATTACTTCTATTAAAAAATCTTAATCCTTCCTGTACTTATTAGCTGCTGAATACTACAGAGGAAATTCTTTTCTTTTTGGAATGCTCTCTGATGACATCATGAGCACAGTTCTCTCTGCTGATGTTATTATAATAATAATAACGCTTTATTTATTGTTGTTCTTAGTGGGATTTGAACCCAAGTCCCCAGCACTGCAAGACAGCAGTGCTAACCACTGAGCCACCATGCTGCCCTTAGCATACATCTGCTATGCACGATTGCTAAAATGGACATAGATGTCAGCAGAGAGCACTGTGCTCGTGATGTCATCAGTGTTCCAAAAAGAAAGGAATTTCCTCTGTAGCATTCAGCAGCTAATAAGTACTGGAAGGATTAAGATTTTTTAATAGAAGTAATTTACAAATATGTTTAACTTTCTGCCACCAATTGATTTAAAAGAAATAAGGTTTTCACCGGAGTACCCCTTTAATTCGTAATAGGCAGGGCAGGGGCTGTGGGTGAGTGTAGGACCACACTTATTCCCTGCCCATACGTGACATTAAAACTAGTAGTTACACACCATACCTGCCTAGATTCCTATAAGGTGGGCAGCGTCTTCCTCCTCCTGGTATGAGGCATTAGGGATCGGGGGTGGAAGCTGTTGCTTTTTTGGGACAGAGAAAGGCTGAAGGACAGGGGTGTAACTATGAGGGTAACGAGGTAGCAGTCTTACTGGGGTCCTGGTGTCTAAGGGGACCCCCAAGGCACATCTGTCCCATAAGAGACCAGTAATATAATTGGCATATGGTGCTCTGTTGCAGATTTTGCATCGGGTCCCAGAAGCTCTCCTAAGATGTGCCCTCAGTAGAACAGCAGCCATGAATGTTATCGGCCCACACTGTAAATGCAGTCGAAATTAGTATTGGGTGCGAATATTCGAATATTGAATTTTTATCGCAAATATCAAAAATTCGCAAATATTGCGAATATATTCGCTATATATTTGAAATTGCGAATATTCGATTTTTATCCCTCGTATGTGCATATGTGAATATGCGCATATTCCTTCTTTTTCACTTGTGGGCCAATTAGAATGAGCAAGTACACTTGTCAGAGATTATCAACAACATCCCTAGCAACCAATAGTAAAGTTGCCCCCCCCCCCCCTCACTGTTTTCTTCCTCGAATACGCGAATATGCGAATATTCACATATGCAAATATAACAAGTACGCGAAATTCAGGAATATAGGATGAATATTCGTCTATATATTCGAGAAATATCGCGAATTCGAATATGGGCAATGCCGCTCATCACTAGTCACAACTGCATTTAGAGTGGACCCCTATGTTCCAAAAGTCAACGTTACCTCACTGGATCTACTGACCCATCAGCTGTGCAGCATCTCAAACATCCTCCTGTGAATATGTTAAATATGACCTCCTAGTCTCCTCCCCTCAGACTAAGAATCCAAATAAATGTTTTTTTTTCTATTTCTTTAAATCGGTATTCCGGGTTTATACATGTTATCCCGTATCCAGGGGTCCCACCACTCGGTGCTGGGTGCTGCCACTGAGGCGGGGACGTGACGTCACTTCCACGCCCCTAGTGACGTCACGACACACCCTCTCCATTCATGTCTATGGGAGGGGGCGTGACGACCGTCACGCCCCCTCCCATAGACATGAATGGAGGGGGTGTGGTGTGACATCACTAGGGGACGTGGACGTGATGTCATATACCTGTCTCGGAGGCAGCACCTGGCACAGAATACCGGGGGCTGCACCAAGATTGCGGGGCTTCCCAGCGGCAGAATCTCTGCGATAATACATCTTATCCCCTATCTTTTGGACAGGGGATAAGATGTATAAACCCGGAATACCCCTTTAAAGTTCTGCCTCCTCCTTCCTGCCGCCTTAGGCACAGGCCCTTATGTGTCATGTTATAGAAATATGGCCCTGCATCAGGTCACTATTCAGATGGGAAAAAGTCACACAAAAACTTATCCTGGGTAAACTGCACCTCAATTGCTGTCAAATAAATAAAATGCTGATATATAAAGTATTCAAAGAGTCAGATGTTTTAGCAATGAATGCAGCGAGGGCCACATAAATTTGCAATATTAAAATGCACCCTCACACGGGTTTCAGAGGGTGCGGCTCCAGAGAGGTTTTATAATTAAGCATCATTGAAACACGCGGAGTATTTCCTGCATATTAATTCCTCTCCGACCTAACTTTCCTTCTATTAAGCAACTTGTCAAAGTTTTAAAAACGAATTGGCCGAGGAGCCGGCGTCTCTTCATCATCGGGCGAGAAAAAAAAGCCGGATTTAAAAGCAGTTTAAAACGCCATATTGCCTCTTAGAATGTAATTTATGGCGTTATACATCATGAGCAGAGGCTTCGTAATTTATGGGACTGTACTCGGTCTACCTATAAATCACCCACTGTCTCGAAAAATACTGAAGGAGCGAGCGAAGAATTGAAGCCTGGCTACGCTTCCTCCCAAGTGGTGTTCGGAGGCATTCACTCTACATTGACAAATTTCCTTTACCCCATTTTTCATATTCAACAAGCTTCAGAGCCGCGGAGATGGGACGTCTGCGAAAAGACGGACGTCTGGGGGCCAAGATTTATTACGTTGTTCAATGACGTCGTCGACGTTCCATGAGACAACATCGGGATGATGTTATCTCATCGAAACCTTATAGAAAGTCTCAAAGGATTCGTTAAAAAGCTAGATTTTTGAGAAAAGACCAGAATATGATCATTTAACAATCATTTATCAATTGCTGCTTTCTCCTAAAAAAAATGGAAACTTGGGACAAGGTTGTTAAAGGGATTCTCCGCTGCTAGACATCCTATCTCCTATCCAAAGTATAGGAGATAAGATGTCTGATCAAGGGGGTACCAGTGGCAGCCCCAGCGGTTCTAAACAAATGCTTGCGGCAGTGATCGTGATGTCACGGCCATGCCCAGCCTCATGATGCCATGCCACGCCCCCTCCATTCCTGTCTTTGGTAGGGGGTGGGAAGTCCAACACGTCCTTCTGCCATGGACATGAATGGAGAGGGTGTGACGTCACTTCACGAGGACAAGGTGTGAGGTCACGATCAAGGTCGCCAGCTCCAAGCGTTCTTAACAAAATGTTCAGAACACTGCGCCACGGGAGTACCCCTTTAAAGGATCTGTATTGTCTTATGTTAATAAAGTTTCAAGGGCTCATACATATAGACAAATGAAGAATCACTGGTGATCAGCTGGTCCCTGGGGTTCTGTAGCTCAGATGTCCACAACCGAGTCCTCAAGGTCCACCAGCAGTCCAAGATTGGAATTCTGCCCCAATCTATTCGAATGGAGAAACTGAAAAGCCCCAGAATGTTGGTGAGTCTTAAGAACTTGGCAAGGCAACACTACTGTAGCCGAAATCCCTTGTGATCCGCTGTAGCTGCCTCGATGCCTGCTGGTGGCTTCTCTTTACTCTTTCAGCGGCCACTACAGGAGAAATGGGGTATTACATGGAGCTCATTCAAAGGAATGGATAAATGGAAGGGGAAAAATGGGTCCTAGATGAATGCTGCTGTCTATATCCCACAAAACAACTCTTAGGTCACCACAGTTGCAATGAGCATGGGATTATTTGGTATGTAAAACAATGGGCGACACATTTCGGCACACTCTTGCACCTTCCTCAGGTCCAAAAAAAGTAAATTTCTGGCATCCTGCTCTCAGCAAAACATGTGCTACTGTGGCGCATGCGCCACAGTAGCACATGTTTTGCTGAGAGCAGGACTGTGTCGACGTTCCACAGTAGCACATGTTTTGCTGAGATCAGAACCGTTAGAAATAAGTCGTTTTTTCACGGCAGCAGAGCGCTGAAACGCGTTGTCCATTATTTTACATACAGAAAAATCCTATGCTGGTTGCAACTGTGTTGACCTAAGAGTTGTTTTGTGGGATATAGACAGCAGCGCTCATCTAGGACCCATTTTCTTTCCTTCCATTTATCCATGCTTTGTTCCACACCCCATGCTATGCGGATAGGGCCCTTGAGCAGAACACTGTGGACTTACTAAATCTACGCTTTACATAGAGTTGCACCTATCATATAGCACAACTTGACAAGGTTAATTCAGCACAATAGGTGTGGTGACAGGTTCATTGGTCCCCGACGTACTATACCAGGGAGCCCCCCTGTGTTTTTTGCCTTTCTTTCCCTTTGTGAAAGGAATGGGGAACCAACACATGACCATAAATATGTGTATCCTACCTTAGTATTAAATTGTGCCCCCTCAGGGGCTTTGACCTCTTTTATAACCTTTTCCATACAATATATAAGTTGTTTTCGGAGCTCTGAAATTTAAAGGGCCAGTACGCCCATAATTAGTTATTAAACCTGACCCTACTCTATAAAGTCCCTGCAACTCCCACACTTCCCTGACGGATCTTCAGTGCCCCTAGCCTGAGATTAAGCATTCCATTTAGCCTGTTTGCCTTACCCGTGTTTCCAGACCTTCCCGATGTGTTATTTGACTCCGCACCTTTGCCGCCTGCCTTGACCTTCTTCTACTTTTGACTACGCTACTGCCTTATCCTTTGGTACCTCGCCTTGCCCAGCGAGCCGTGTTGGGGGTAGCGACCTGGGTGTCGCCTGCTGCAACAAGCCCATACTGCCTTGCGGCGGGCTCTGGTGAAGACTAGCGGCACCTTAGACTCTGCTCCCCGATACGGTCCGTGTCATCAGCCACACAGGTTAGAGGATCCACATCCAGCTCTGCTACAATAAAGTCCCCACCCTCGCTCCCCCCCCCCCCCCCCCCGGCTGCCCCGCAAGTAGTCTCCTGGGCGGGGACTTATACTTACCAGCACTTATCGCTCCTTATCGCTCCAGCAGTGGTCCCGCCCCCCTCAGCTTGATTGACAGATCGCATCATCACTCTGCTCGCTAAATAAATGGAGCAGAGTGGTGATGGTAGCCGTCAATCAAGCTGAGGGGGCGGGACAATGGCCGGAGCGATGGGTGCAGGTAAGTATAAGCCCCCACCCAGGGGAATACTTGCCGGGTGGCCGGAGGGACTTTATAACTTCATATCTTCACCATACATAGAGGCAAAAATTTCCCCCGGGGATGGTGAGGATACAGATTTTACTATACAGTGGTCCCTCAACATACGATGGTAATTCGTTCCAAACGACCCATCGTTTGTCGAATCCATCGTATATTGAGGGATCCGTGCAATGTAAAGTATAGGAAGCTGTAATTACCTGTCCCCGCCGCTCCGCACCAGGTCCTCATCGCTCCCGCTGCTGTTCCAGGGGCTCCCGATGCTGTCCCACTGCTCCGGTGTCTTCTTCGCGATCCTCCGGTGTCTTGCGCATCTTCTGCAGGGTCCGGGCCTCGCTTTCTGGTGACATTATTACGCTGCTGCGCCGTCGCGGCGTGCGTAGTGATGTAATAACGACGCCGGAAAGCAAGGCCCGGACCCTGGAGAAGATGCGCAAGACACCGGAGGATCGCGAAGTGGACCCGGAGCAGCGGGAATAGGTAAGCGAACCTGCCAGGGATGCTTAAACTGCTATCCGACAGCAGCTTAAGCATTTTGCGCTGTCGGATAGCAGTTAATGCGATGGCCCCGACATATAAGAGAGGCCATCGTATGCCGATTTTATCATATGTCGGGGCCATCGTAGGTCGGGGGGTTACTGTATACAGTATATAACATGCTGCCAAGAGTTATTTATGGTCAAATCTGATGATTGGTTCCCTTTAAATCAACCCTGTCTCACCAATTTTATCCTGACTTTTCCTTTTAGTGCATCCTTTCTATCTTGGCTACATCATACAATACCTGCACATCCTTTCTATCTTGAATGGGGAAACAAAAACAAAAGACGGGGGGCGCTCCCTTGTGTAGATTTTCAGTAAATGTGTGTGCCAATCACCACCCCAAATGTGAAATACTAACCTTTGGGAGTTGTGCTACTGTAGGCATAAATGGTAGGAAAAGCTGCTGCACTCAGACCCAAATTGGCAACAAGCGATGAGCGGCAGGGGCCACATTAGAATTTGCGATATTTTGCGATTATAAGGAGGAATATTCATCCTATGTTCCCAACATTTGCATATTCGCTATGCTCGTTCACTTTTTTTTTCCATACGAAAATATTAATGAAATTTGTATAGTGCGCATGTGCGATTATATCTTTCAACTAACTAACACTATACCCTACACTAGAACCTATCTACTAAACTAACCTACCCCATCTAACACCTACCCCATCTCAGTCAATATATAATTTGATTTGCTTTAAAAAAGAATCTTATATAGTGAAGGGGTGATCAGTGTCCTCTGGAAGTGCCGATATTCAAAAATTTTGTATATGTGAATATGCGAATATTCGCGTGCTCCACACCGACTCACACAGTAAATATTATTGGAGCCTTCTTTGGACCACAAACTGGAAGCAGGGAGGGATGGTCACCTTTTTTTGCACAGTACACATCATTGTTGTGATGTGTACCGTGAAGGAAAAAAAAAAGAATATTTGTCATCACGAATATATATTGCTATATTCAAAATATTCGCAAAATAGCGAAGTGCCAATATTTGTGGTCAAAATTAGCATTTTGAATATTCGCGCTCAACACTATTGGCAACTACCAGAGACTGAATAACAAAGCAATGAGAGAGGAAAAACAGGGTTGACAGAGGCGCTGCTGGATGGACACGAAATAGATGACCCCAGACGATGCACAGGACAAAAATTGACTTTAATGAGAAAAGTAATAGGACAATTTGTTTACGCACAAACCTGCGCCTTCTTCAGGTCCAACAATATAGCTGATGTTAAGTCCTGATGTGTGTGCCTGTGTAGCAGGGAGAACGTCTGGGGTCATCTATTTCTTGATCCTTTCTATCTTGGCTCCTTCACATAGAGCCCGTACACCTTTTCTGTCTTGGGACCTTCTACAATAACTGTGCATCCTTTCTGTCTTGGCTCCCTAGATCAATGATTGTGGACCTTTTCTAACTTGGCTCCTTTGCACATTAATTGTGTGTCCTTTCAATATTATCTCTCTCACACAATGCTTGTGTATCCTTTCTATCCTGGCTCCAATAACTGTGCACCCTTTTTATCGTCACTCACTTGCACAAGGTCTGCATTCTTTCTTTCTTTCTTGGTTTTATTTGTTTTTCTTTTTACTCCCTCGCACAATGACTAAGCACCCTTTCTATCATCACTTCCTTGCACACCCTGTGTATCCTTTCTATCTAGGCTCCCTCATACAATCACTGTGTACCCTTTCTATCTAGGCTCCCTCATACAATGACTGTGTACCCTTTCTATCTAGGCTCCCTCATAAAATGACAGTGTACCCTTTCTATCTAGTCTCCCTCATACAATGACTGTGTACCCTTTCTATCTAGGCTCCCTCATAAAATGACTGTGTACCCTTTCTATCTAGTCTCCCTCATACAATGACTGTGTACCCTTTCTATCTAGGCTCCCTCATACAGTGGCTGCATACCCTTTCTATCTAGGCTCCCTCATACAATGACTGTGTACCCTTTCTATCTAGGCTCCCTCATACAATGACTTTGTACCCTTTCTATCTAGGCTTCCTCATACAATGGCTGTGTACCCTTTCTATCTAGGCTCCCTCATACAATGACTTTGTACCCTTTCTATCTAGGCTTCCTCATACAATTAATGTGCATCCTTTCTATCTAGGCTCCCTCATACAATGACTGTGTACCCTTTCTATCTAGGCTCCCTCATACAATGACTGTGTACCATTTCTATCTAGGCTTCCTTATACAATGAATGTGCATCCTTTCTATCTAGGCTCCCTCATACAATGGCTGCATACCCTTTCTATCTAGTCTCCCTTATACAATGACTGTGTACCCTTTCTATCTAGGCTCCCTCATACAATGCCTGTGCATCCTTTCTATCTAGGCTCCCTCATACAATGCCTGTGCATCCTTTCCATCTAGGCTCCCTCATTCAATGACTGTGCACCCTTTCTATCTAGGCTCCCTCATACAATGACTGTATACCCTTTCTATCTAGGCTTCCTCATACAATGAATGTGCACCCTTTCTATCTAGGCTCCCTCATACAATGACTGTGTACCCTTTCTATCTAGGCTCCCTCATTAAATGACTGTGCACCCTTTCTATCTAGGCTCCCTCACACAATGACTGTGTACCCTTTCTATCTAGGCTCCCTCACACAATGACTGTGTACCCTTTCTATCTAGGCTTCCTCATACAATGACTGTTTACCCTTTCTATCTAGGCTCCCTCACACAATGACTGTGTACCCTTTCTATCTAGGCTTCCTCATACAATGAATGTGCACCCTTTCTATCTAGGCTCCCTCATACAATGGCTGTGTACCCTTTCTATCTAGGCTCCCTCATTCAATGACTGTGCACCCTTTCTATCTAGGCTCCCTCATACAATGACTGTGTACCCTTTCTATCTAGGCTCCCTCATACAATGACTGTGTACCCTTTCTATCTAGGCTCCCTCATACAATGACTGTGTACCCTTTCTATCTAGGCTTCCTCATACAATGACTGTGTACCCTTTCTATCTAGGCTCCCTCATACAATGACTGTGTACCCTTTCTATCTAGGCTTCCTCATACAATGCCTGTGCCTCCTTTATGCGCATATCACTTCGATGAAAGGGGTACAGATGAATGGAGGTATCCGGGGGGGGGGGCTGCAAAGCTGTAGGGAAGTGGAAGCAGGTGCAGGGCTATCCAGGTGCATACAGTCGAATAAGTGGAAAATATTCTACTTTATTTTGGTGGTAAATTTTCGGCGTAAATTGCATCCTTTTTTGGTGAAAAATCCCAAAATGTCATGAAAATTTTGAAAATTTTGCATTTTTCTAACTTTGAAGCTCTCTAATTGTAAGGGATATGGATATTCCAAATACATTTTATTTTTCTTCACAAATACAATATGTCCACTTTAGGTTGGCATCATAAAATGGACATACTTTTGCTTTTTGAAAAAAATTAGAGGGCTTCAAAGTAGAGCAGCAATTTTCAAAAATTTCATGAAAATTGCTAAATCTGAAGGGACATATGTTACAGAACTACAACTCCCAGCATGCCTGGGCAGTCGAGGCATGTTGAGAGTTGTAGTTTGGCAACATCTGGAGGGCTACTGTTTGGGCACCACTGTAACAGTGGTCTCCAAACTGTGACCCTCCAGATGTTGCAAAACTACAACTCCCAGCATCCCCAGACAGCCTTTGGCTGTCTGGGCATGCTGGGGGTTGCAGTTTGGCCCCCCTAGTGGTTGCCACAGTAAAGATCGATTTACTTTCACTTTCAATTCCCCCCCAACCTACCCTACCCCCCCCCCCCCCCCCCCCACCGTCGATTCCTTACCTGATCAGGATGCTGCAGGCTCCAGCGAAGATCCCAGGTCCCCAGGCATCTTCTCCTGCAGGTACGGCCTCCATCTTCTTCCCAGAGCCCCTCGACATCCAGGGACGGGCAGAACGGGGGGTTGCCATGGCAAACCCCGGACCTGCGCTGCCATTGGTCAGAACTCCGTTCTGAGTAATGGCAGGGGATAGGAGTAGATCGCAGCTTTGCGATCTCACTCCAATCCTTTAGGCTGATCGGGGTTGTTGCTGACAACTCCGATCAGCCCTATTTTCCGGGTGATCGGGTCACCAGAGACCCGATCAGCCCGGAATTGGAGAAAAGCGCATGTCTGAATTGACATGCGATTTTCTCCGATCGCCGACATGGGGGGGTCTCAGGACCCCCCTCGGCGATGTGCAAGGGTGCCTGCTGAATGATTTCAGCAGGCATCCGGCTCCGGTCCCCAATCGGCTAGCAGTGGGGACCGAATTTCCCACGGGCGTATGGATACGCCCTCGGTCCTTAAGGACTCGGAATGCAGGGCGTATCCATACGCCCTGTGTCCTGAAGAGGTTAAGGGTTAATACCTGAAACGCGTCATTGGTCTAAATAAAAATAATCTTTTAATCGACTATCTGACTCGAGTGTATCCATTGGGAGAAGCAGCGCCTAAAGAGGGTTTTTTTTCCCACTTATTCTCCTTTCTATCTAGGCTCCCTCACACAATGAATGTGCATCCTTTCTATCTAGGCTCCCTCACACAATGACTGTGTATCCTTTCTATCTAGGCTCCCTCACACAATCACTGTGTACCCTTTCTATCTAGGCTCCCTCACACAATCACTGTGTACCCTTTCTATCTAGGCTCCCTCACACAATCACTGTGTACCCTTTCTATCTAGGCTTCCTCACACAATCACTGTGTACCCTTTCTATCTAGTCTTCCTCACACAATCACTGTGTACCCTTTCTATCTAGTCTTCCTCACACAATCACTGTGTACCCTTTCTATCTAGTCTCCCTCACACAATGCCTTTGCATCCTTTCTATCTGCCTGTCTTGTCTCCTACAACATTCTTCCCCCTTCATACTGTATCTTCGGTGTTCGATTCTGAATTGTTTCTTTCTTCCATATTTCGAATGCTTAGTAACATTTCACATTTGTTCTCATAATTGCTACTTTTTACATGAATTTTAAGGTTTTTGACATTTTAATTGTGCTTTTTCACATTGAAGGCCACACACTGGTCCCAGCATTGTAATTACAGACATGGCCTTTGAGTTCATGAACAGAAAAGATCCTTAAACATGGATTATTTTTCTGTTTTTGTTATCTTTTTGGCAGAGGGGTCACATTTCAGTTTTATTTTGTTTTTGTGTTTTGTTTTTTTCTCGTTTTTTTTGTAAATGTCCTCGACGCACCTCTGTTGACATTTAGAACGGCGGCACTATGATTATTTTCTCTTCAACAAAGACCAATTCTCTGCTTTACTTTTAACTGCGCCGGGCAGAGTGGCCAGGAATATAATAGTCATTGTCGTGTTCTAAATTATATAAAATAAAGTGTTAGCTCAAAAAGCTGCAAATGTCTCAGAATTGGAAACACAAACCTGGCCGGACCTGTTGTTTTCCATTTTTGTTCGACTTGACAGGGACCATTTATAATATCTTGCCAGAATTCAACCTAAATAATGGGACAAACCAGTGTTTTTTGAGAACAGGCTTTTCCGAAGATTCTAGAAGCGCAAAAGTTTTACCATTGTATTGACTTTTCCAAAGGTGTCATCATGTCTATACAATTTCTGTAAAGTCAGGGTAAACTATATCCACACAATTAAAAGCAAAGCTCAAATCTCCGGCCCTTCTCTCTGTTCCAGATGACTGTTGATGCGGGGCGGAGGCTCGTGACGTCATGGCCATGCCCCCTCAATGCAAGTCTATGGGAGGGGGCGTGACGTGGCTGTGACGTCACGAGCCTCCGGTGCTACACCCACCGCTCTACAAAAATGCCGGGTGCAGCAAGGAGATCGCGGGGTCCCCAGCGGGGGACCCCCGCATTCAGACAGCTTATCCCCTATCCTTTGAATAGGGGATAAGATGTCTAGGGGAAGAGTACCCCTTTACGATCTAAGTCCTAGGTTCCTCAAGCTTTGCACCCCATATGGCTTTCTGGATATCTCAGCCTGCTTTTGGCCACCACCGATGGTTTGGCAGACAAAAACAGCAAAGTATTCTATCTTACATGATTGCCAATGTCCGTAATTGACGCTTTAGTTTACCGTGGCATCTAAAAGTTGTAATATAGGTGCCGGTATATTAGGAGCTAGAAAAGACAAAGGATACAGTGCTCCATGGTGTAATAAAAGAGAGACCTGTGAGGTGGAATAGTGTATACTGATAAGGAGGCTCACCTGATGTTGTTGTGTACCCCCATACACAACAATGGTGAGCACATAAAGTGTCCGCAGCCAAGCCGGCTGAGCAAGAGGCAATGCAGAGATAGACTTCAACAAGGGTGCCGGATTTGAGAGGCGCAGATCACAAGACAATCAAGGTGGATAAAAGCAAGGGTAGTTTATTCTCCCAGCATGCAACGCGTTTCACTGCATCCGCAGCTTCATCAGGCATCAAATTATATTGGTATATTAGGAAGGCTGATTGGGATCTCCATAGTGTGATTATCAACTGATAAGTTGACGGACGGCGGCCTGTTGCCCTGCTTAGTGCCATCAAGTCAGCGCCGGCAGAGTGTGGATAACACTGATCAAGGCTTTGCTATAGAATAGCACGGAACTGTGTAAGCCATCATAAGACTACACATAATAATCTCCTATGGGGACTAAATTGTAGTGAATAAAATAATTTAAAAAATGTTAATAAATGTGAATAAGTTCTATAAAAGTTCAAATCACCCCCCCCCCCCCCCTCCTCCCATTTTCAGATTTTTAAAATAAAATAATCAAAACAAAAATAATTTTTGGTATCACCGTATGTGGAAATGCCTGAACTATTAAAATATAGCATTAATATACTAATATCAATAAAAGCAACAGATTATGTCACCATAAAATGAGCCCCCATACAGCCCTGTATACTGAAAAAAAAAATTACAGGAGTCAGAATAGGACCATGGTAAGCACCTTTCTTACAAAAAGTGATATAAAACAAAACTTATAGAAATTGGGCATTGTTATATTTATTGACCTACAGAATAAATATAACATTTCATTTCAACTATAAAAAGGACTGTGTAGAAACGAATCCCCCCAAAAGTTGAAAAATCACAGTTATTTTTCAATTTTGTCCAACAAAAAATTGATTTTTGGCTTCACTGTAGAATTTGTGGTAAAACGAGTGATGTCATTACAAAGTACACTTGGTGGCGCAAAAATAAGCCCTGGTATGAGTCTGGGTTCACATATATCAGTTGTCCGGCACAGTTTCCCTCCGGCATGCATGAAACTGATGCTAGAACTGATCCCATTCATTTGAATGGGACAGTTCACAATCATCCAGCGTCTCAATTTTGACGCCGGATGGTTGGACATGCCGGAGGGCACCGGACAGGGGAACCTAGCTTTAGGCTGAGTTCACCTATGCCGGACATATGTGAACCCAGCCTAAGTGGTAAATTGAAAGACTATTAAAACGGCTATTAAAAGGAGAGGAGAAAAAATTTAAATGGAAAATTGTTGTGTCCTCTAAGAGTTAATGTTAGTGGAAGTTAATGAAATTGTGTAAGATTACCGACTGTTTTTAGGTTCCAGACTAGCTCCAAAGGAGGAAGCGTACCATAAATGGGCAAAAGTCATCTTTTTCGTTCCCTGATACTTTTCCATATGTCTTATAGTACTGTTTACTACATGTTATCTAAAAATGTGTTAAAATAAAAAATTTTGCTAGGAGTTGTAGTTTTGCAACAGCTGGAGGCACCTGGTTTGGAAATACTGGTATAAGGCCTTGTGCATACAGCAGTGTTTATTGGGTGTGCATGGTATCTGCTCTCTGTATACTCCACAAGACACTGCTGTGTTATTATGCAGTTAGGTCTTTAGTATATCGTACCTCTCTATTAGGAAATACTATAGACCTTTAAATGTGCAACTTTTTATAGGTCAACCATTCTAAAGTATAGAAATCCTTTATAAAGTCGTATTTATTTTTGTAAGGTCTGCACTATTAAATTATTATTGTTTTATTTATTTAATATCTGCACAATTATTATTGTTTTGTTTTTTGATAATATCATTATTATTATTATTGTTTATTTTTTTAACAATATCTGCACTATTATTATTGTTTTATTTATTTATTTTATAATATCTGCTCTATTATTATTGTTTTATTTTTTATAATATCTGCATTATTATTATTATTGTTTTATTTTTTTATATCTGCACTATTATTATTGTTTTATTTAATTTTATAATATCTGTACTTTTATTACTGTTTTATTTTTTTGTTTTAATAATATCTGCACTATTATCTTTGTTTTATTTATTAATAATATCTGCACTATTACGATTGTTTTATTTATTTATTTATTTATTTTATTTATTTATTTTATAATATCTGCATTATTATTATTGTTTTATTTTTTAGTATCTGCACTTTTTTTAATTTATTTATTTTATAATATCTGCACTATTATTATTGTTTTATTTATTTTTTATAATATCAGCGCTATTATTATTGTTGTTTTATTTATTTTTATAATATCTGCACTTTTATTACTGTTTTATTTTTTTTTTTGTTTTAATAATATCTGCACTATTATCATTGCTTTATTTATTAATAATATCTGCACTATTACGATTGTTTTATTTATTTATTTTATTTATTTATTTTATAATATGTGCATTATTATTATTGTTTTATTTTTTTAATATCTGCACTATTATTATTGTTTTATTTATTTTATAATATTTGCACTATTATTATTGTTTTATTTTTTGTTTTTATAATATCTGCACTATTATTGTTTTATTAATTTTTTTATAATATCTGCACTATTATTTTTTTATAATATCTGCAATATTATTATTGCAGCTTAGTTTTATTTTTATTTTTTAAAGCTTGATAATTTTTGAGCGAAAACAAATTTTTTCATTTTAATTTTTGTTTCCATCGTCTTCACATTAGAAAACGGGAATTAAAAATCAGCTGAAAAGGTACAGGAAAAAGAAAATATTCCTACTGAAAACGGACATCTGTCTTTAAATGAAGCGTGAAGAATTGGTGGCAAATAGACCAATTTCACTGGGATTATCGACTGACTGGGCTGGTGGGTATTATATACAGGGATTCAAGTATTCCGCTCCAGCTGTAAAAGCAATTAAGATGACTTTGTAAGATTGGCATATCCACCTCTTTTTAGCGCACTTCACACTACTTTTAGAAAGAATCGTCAGCTTTTCACGGGTTCATTGAACAGCAATCAAAAGTGGCAAGGCCAAGCAAAGGGACGACCGGCGCAATAGATTGGTTTTTGATTGGCTGGCGGGCTCTGCGCACGCTCCTGATGTGACAGACCTGAAGCCGGAGGACAGAGGTGATTTCAATTTTCTTATTATATTCCTGTCCATAAGGTTATGTGGTGCGTGTATCCTATCTGCCTTGTTATTTACTTATTGGTGACAAGGTTCAATACCGTGACCACTGTCCTCTATTATGTCCCCATGCCTACAATGAGAAACAAAAATCTGTGAATTGTTCTTACGTTAATATCCAAAAAGGTAAGAGAAAGCAAAATAGAACAATTGTAATACTGGATCTGTGCATAAAAGAATTACTTTGGTATTACTGTATATAAACACTATAATACTGCTCCTATATACAAGAATATAACTACTACGGTATAATACTGCTCCTATATACAAGAATATAACTACTATAATACTGCTCCTATATGCAAG
Organism: Hyla sarda; assembly: GCF_029499605.1. Classification (NCBI taxonomy): domain Eukaryota; kingdom Metazoa; phylum Chordata; class Amphibia; order Anura; family Hylidae; genus Hyla; species Hyla sarda. The sequence goes on from NC_079199.1 coordinate 11,232,858, forward strand.
AATATAACTACTATAATACTGCTCCTATATACAAGAATATAACTACTACGGTATAATACTGCTCCTATATACAAGAATATAACTACTATAATACTGCTCCTATATACAAGAATATAACTACTATAATACTGCTCCTATATACAAGAATATAACTACTATAATACTGCCTCCTATATACAAGAATAGAACTGCTATAATACTTCTCCTATATACCAGAATATAACTCCTATAATACTGCTCCTATATACAAGAATAGAACTGCTATAATACTGCTCCTATACACCAGAATATAACTACTATAATACTGCTCCTATGTACAAGAATATAACTACTATAATACTGCTCCTATATACAAGAATATACCTACTATAATACTGCCTCCTATATACAAGAATATAACTACTATAATACTGCCTCCTATATACAAGAATATAAATACTATAATACTGCTCCTATGTACAAGAATATAACTACATAATACTGCCTACTATATACAAGAATATAACTACTATAATACTGCTCCTATATACAAGAATATAACTTCTATAATACTGCTCCTATATACAATAATATAACTACTATAATACTGCTCCTATATACAAGAATATAACTACTATAATACTGCCCCTATATACAAGAATATAACTACTATAACACTGCTCCTATATACAAGAATATAACTACTATAATACTGCTCCTATATACAAGAATATATCTACTATAATACTGCCTCCTATATACAAGAATATAACTACTATAATACTACTCCTATATACAAGAATATAACTACTATAATACTGCTCCTATATACAAGAATATATCTACTATAATACTGCTCCTATATACAAGAATATAACTACTATAATACTGCCTCCTATATACAACAATATAACTACTATAATACTGCTCCTATATACAAGAATATAACTACTATAATACTGCCTCCTATATACAAGAATATAACTACTATAATACTGCTCCTATATACAAGAATATAACTACTATAATACTGCTCCTATATACAAGAATATAACTACTATAATACTGCTCCTATATACAAGAATATAACTACTATAATACTGGCTCTTATACAAAGAATATAACTACTATAATACTGCTCCTATATACAAGAATATAACTGCTATAATACTGCTCCTATATACAAGAATATAACTACTATAATACTGCCTCCTATATACAAGAATATAACTACTATAATACTGCCTCCTATATACAAGAATATAACTACTATAAAACTGCCCCCTCCTCCCAACCTCCCTTTTGTCTCCATACCAGACGTGTATAATATGATCAGATCAATGAATCGTGAAGAGTTTTCTTGCTTCTTCTCTCCATGTTCGGCCCCTGTGGAAATTCATGTTTTCTATTTTTCATCATTATTATAACCTGACTCGTCATTTCTTGTAAATTTACATAGCAAATCAATTTTTCATGCAGAACTTTATTAAGATTGTAAACCTGCGGAGACGCGACATTTTACATGTTGTCATCGGGAAATAGAAGCATCACTTGTCATTGACCTTTTTCTTTTTTTTTCTTGTTTTGAAGACGTTTAATCTCGGCTTTGGCTGCCGCACAGGTTATGGCGCGGGATTTTACGGACGCGCACGTATGGATACAATTTTACGAAGAGATTTCATTCCTCTTTGTGTTATGACTGAATCATGTAGAAAGTATCAATTACGACACTCACAAGTATTCCAAACGTGCTTGAACCTTTATTCCGTGCCACAGGACTATCGTCCTGTGGCACGGAATAAAAGTTCAAGCACGTTTGGAATACTTGTGAGTGCCGTAATTGATACTTTCTACATGATTCCGTTGTATGCAAGCTGTCTTCTTAAAGGGGTACTCCATCCCTAAACATCTTATCTCCTACCTAAAGGATAGGGGATCAGAAGTTTGATCCCGGGGGGGTCCCGCCGCTGGGGACCCCCACGATCTCCCTGCAGCACCCGGCGTCTGTTTAGAACTCTGGCTGTGGCATTGGAGGCTCGTTACATCACGGCCACACACCCTCAATGCAAGTTTATGGGAGGGGGCATGCCACACTCCCCTCCCACCATAGACTTGCATTGAGAGGGAGGGCATGACGACACGATGGGGGGGGGGGGGGGGGGGGGGGGGGCGTTTGCTAGGTGCACCGGATGACTGCGGTGCCGTAGTAGAGATCGCCGCGATCAGACATTTTATCTCCTATACTTTGGATAGGGTATAAGATGTCTAGAGGCAGAGTACCCCTTTAAGTCACTGATCGCCGCAGCATTTTCCACAGCAAGGGAATTTGAGAGTGCAGTCCTCGGGAAGCTAGGTGAGCGCTGGGATTAGTAGTGCCGACTGCACCATTTCTATACACTAACTTGCCTCTTTGTGTTATGTTTGAGCCCAGTACAGTGAGATTCTTGTATTCTGATCATTTAGAAAGTCTGAATATATACGTGAGAGCAATAGCTTAGTGTTAAATGGGTAATCCGGTGGAAAAACTTTTTATTTTTTTAAACAACTGGTGCCACAAAGTTAAATAGATTTCTAAATTACTTCTATTTAAAAATCTTAATCCTTCCAGTACTTTTCAGCTGCTGTATGCTCCACAGGAAGTTGCATTTCTTTCTGGAATTCTTTTCACACCACAGTGCTCTCTGCTGTCACCTCTGTCCGTATCAGGAACTGTCCAGGGCAGGAGAAAATCCCCATAGCAAACCTCTCCTGCTCTGGACAGTTCCTGACACGGACAGAGGGGTCAGCAGAGAGCACTGTGGACAACACAAAAAAGAAATAAAAAAAGTAAAGAATTTCCATCTGCTAAAAAGTACTAAAAGGATTAAGATTTTTTTTAATAGAAGTAATTTACAAATCTGTTTAACTTTCTGGGACCAGTTGATTTAAAAAAAAAAAAAAAAAAAAAGTTTTACACCAGAGTACCCCTTTAAGTAGTAGTGTTGCGTAAGGGGTTAATCTCCTTACCAGATGGTGTTGTGCTGAGGGCACAACACCTGCATTACCCTGTAGCCGTTACTTCAAAGTCTCGGTGAGGTGAAATTGAGGAAAAAACTGCAAAAATTAGATCACCAGTGTGGCGCCTACACCCAAAAAATTGGACATAGTCAGAAGATAAAATCAAATGGTGTTTATTGGATATGGTGCAACTTAATTTGCACCTTATCCAATAGACGCCATTTGATTTAATCTTCTGGATAAGTCAATTTTTTGGGTGTAGGCGCCACACTGGTGGTCTAATTTTTGCTGTTTTTCCCTCCGCAATACCAGACACAACCTATTGACCAGGGTGGTGCTGTTTCTGGACATTAGCAGCCACTTGTTTTAGAAACACTTTGCTTTGCAAGTTGTTGGGGAAACGATTTAATTAAGAAATTCACCGCCATTATCTAAATTTAATCAGAATTTAAAAAAAAAATTAAAAAGTCGAAATAAGGAGAAGAAAGGCGGAAGCTGGGGAATCTGAGCCCGGATTCCCCGTCTTATCTCATTTGGTAAATATATGCATTATGTCCAATCAAAGTGTCACTGACTCAGTCACGGCAGACGAAGAATGTGAACAAAGAGAGTAGTTGCTTTGATATATGCAGCGCGAGAAGGTTCACATGTCACTAATCCGGCAGACATTCTATTACAGGAATTAATAGCTTCAGAACTCATTTTCACTCAGATCTATCCTAATCACTGAAGAGGGAAGCAATATCATTTGGTGGAAGATTCAAGGATAGCCGCGGTTCACAAACTTTCATTTAACCTTGTTGCCAAACGTGAGATTTTTAAAGGGATTTTAAGTAATTTCGCAAAATAAGAGAAAGACAGGGAAATCGGCTCATATGTATAAAGTGATTTTATTTAAAGGGGTACTCCACTGCCTCAGCGATTTTGTTCCTAACGCTGACTGAGGGCACAAAGGGGCAAGATGTCCCGGCCACACCCCCTTATGATGTCACGCCATGCCCCCTCAATGCAAGCCATGCCACAGACTTGTATTGAGTGGTCGCGGCGTGATGTCACAAGGGGGCGTGGTCGTGATTTCACGAGCCCCGGCGCCCAAACGCTGTTCCGAATGCTGAGGCAGTGGAGTACCCCTTTAAAGGCGCTCTCATGAAATGAATCAGGTTTAACTGTAAAGGGGTACTCCGTTGGAAAAAAAGTTTTCAAATCAACTGGTTCCAGAAATTTCAACAGATTTGTAAATTATTTCTATATTAAAATCTTTTTCCATCCAGTACTTATCAGCTGCTGTATGCTCCACAGAATGTTGTGTAGTTCTTTCCAGTCTGACCACAGTGCTCTCTGCTGACACCTCTGTCCATATCAGGAACTGTCCAGAGCAGGAGAGGTTCGCTATGGGGATTTGTGTCTACTCTGGACAGTTCCTGACATGGACAGAGGTGGCAGTAGAGAGCACTGTGGTCAGACAGAAAAGAACTACACCACTTCCTCTGGAGCATACAGCAGCTGATAAGTACTAGAAGGATTAGGATTTTTTTTAATAGAAGTCATTTTCAAATCTGTTTAACTTTCTGGCAACAGTTGATTTCAAAACATTTGTTTTCCACTGGAGTACCCCTTTAATTCTACAATACACAGGAATGGAGTCATAATAGAGAGACTCAGTTGACCGGAGAGGCCTCCCGGAGCCACACGAGGAAAATGGGCGTCTACAAATGGCGCCCCTCCTATTGTGGGAGTGAAAGGGTTAACAGAAGACGTTAGATGGCAGACGAGGTTAGAAAATAATAAAATGTAGGTTTATTAAGGGACAACGCATTTTGGGGGCGTGGTGTGACATCACGAGGGTTGCGTGGTGCAATGTCACATCTCCAGCCTCCAAAACCCAGCTTTCTAAACATTCTGTTCAGAAGGCCGGGTGTGGCAGGGGTGCTGCACGAAGATTGTGGTGGGTTCTAGCCGCAGGACCCCCTGCAGTGGGACATCTTATCCCCTATCCTTTGGATAGAGCATAAGTGCAGAATACCCTTTTAAAGGGGTATTCCAGGCCAAAACTTTTTTTTATATATCAACTGGCTCCGGAAAGTTAAACAGATTTGTAAATTAAAAAAAGAGAGAAGTGGAGTGGCTCTAACTACAACCAAGATAGACCTGGGCTGCCCAATTTGTACACCTCTACCCACGGTGTACCAAGAAAATAAAGATAATATTGAACAGCGGAATATTGGGGCTCAAGGATTTGAGGACACAGGCGTATATACAATAATTATTTGATTTATTCTAATAAAATAAAATGCTGAACAGTACAACCAATAACACACAGGGCCCTTGTGTAATTATGGTAATAACTGAAATAATTGAGCAAATAATATATATAAAAATAATTATAAAATTAAAATAATAATAATAATAAGACCACCTAAAATATAAATATAGATATAGATATAAATGATAATAATCTATGGCAGCAATGGCAGTTTGAAAGTTTCAATAATTGGTTAATCCTGCAATGAAAACATCCAAAAAATTGTCCAACAGTCATTGATTTAGTCACTAGCAACTGTGCTGTTGTCTCCTATAGCAACAGTATGAGGAACCACTGACAGCGTTCTGTGTGGTCTCATATAATAGATTTTAAATAAAAATAATCAGCTGCTTTGTTTCCAAATGGGTGATACAGGATGGTAAAAGACACAAGATGTAGCATGCATAAACAGTGTGTCTTTCAACAGTTAAAGGGGTATTCCAGGAAAAAACTTTTTTATATATATCAACTGGCTCCAGAAAGTTAAACAGATTTGTAAATTACTTCTATTAAAAAATCTTAATCCTTTCAGTACTTATGAGCTTCGGAAGTTAAGGTTGTTCTTTTCTGTCTAAGTGATGTCTGATGACACGTGTCTCGGGAACCGCCCAGTTTAGAAGCAAATCCCCATAGCAAACCTCTTCTAAACTGGGCGGTTCCCGAGACACGTGTCATCAGAGAGCACTTAGACAGAAAAGAACAACCATAACTTCAGAAGCTCATAACTACTGAAAGGATTAAGATTTTTTAATAGAAGTAATTTACAAATCTGTTTAACTTTCTGGAGCCAGTTGGTAATAGTGTTGCTCGCGAATATTCGCAATGCGAATTTTATTCGCGAATATCGCATATTCGCGAATATTCGCGAATATAGCACTATATATTCGTAATTACGAATATTCGTTTTTATTTTTTATTTTTTTCTTCACAGTACACATCACAGTGATCATCCCTCTCTGCTTCCAGCTTGTGTGGTGTAAAGAAGGCTCTAATACTACTGTGTGAGACCGGTGTGCGAATTTTCGCATATGCGAAAATTAGCACATGCGAATTTTCATTTATGTGAAAATTAGCATATGCTGATGTTCGCATATGCGAATTTTCGCTTATGCTAATCTTCGCATATGTAAATGTTTGCATACGCGAAGTTTCTCCTTTTCTGCGAAAATAAAACAAGAATATTAGGAATATTATGAATATGCGAATATGGCCTATATGGCCTATGCCGCTCAACACTAGTAGTGTTGCTTGCGAATATTCGCAATGCGAATTTTATTCGCGAATATCGCATATTCGCGAATATTCGCGAATTTAGCACTGTATATTCGTAATTACGAACATTAGTTTTTTTTTTATCACAGTACACATCACAGTGATCATCCCTCTCTGCTTCCAGCTTGTGTGGTGTAAAGAAGACTCTAATACCACTGTGTGAGACTGGCGTGCGAATTTTCGCATATACGAAAATTTGCATATGCTAATTTTCATATATACGAATTTGTGCACATGCGAATTTTCGCTTATGTTACTTTTTGTATACACTCATTTTCGCATATGCGAAAATAAAACGCGAATATGCGAATTTAGCGAATATATGACGAATACACTACTCAACACTAAACAAAACCAATGTAATATATATCTACAAATGCATAAAATATACACATATAAAATTAAATATATATATAAAAATTCATATAATCTATATAAAAATGAGATAAATAATGTATTGAATCCATGTAAAATCCCAATAAATAACATATCAATAAAAGCAATAATACTATATAAGATAAAAATTATTGAAATTATTAAAATTATTAATAGGCGGACGGTAAAGGAGAGAGCCCGATGAAGGGTCTGTCGTGGTGCTGATAGTACAGCCAGACACACGATGGACCGTCCAAAGGGATCCAACCATAAAATTAATCCAGGAAACCAAATAATTCAATATCATTATTTAAACCTTTGGGGGCCAGGGAACCAAATTCAAATATTTTCCGTGATTCTGCTCTCGACATTTTACTTATAAAGTTGCCACCTCGCCAGTCTGGAATAATCTAGAGTGCTACGTATTTAAGATTGTTAGGATTGCCTTGATGAAATAGTTTAAAATGTGCCGACAGGGAGTGCTTTTTGTTCTGTTTTTTAATGTTGTATCTATGCTCCAAGATACGTATTTTTAATGCTCGGGAAGTACGTCCGACATATTGTTTATTGCACGGACATTGGATTAAATAGATCACTCCCCTGCTGGCACAATTTAAAAATTCTCTAATATTAAAACTTAAATCATTTGCAGTGGACTCGATTAATGTAGTTCTTTTTTCAAAATTGGTAGCCTTACAATTGGGACATTGTCCACATCTAAAAAGGCCTTTAAGGTCCAGTATGGTGGATTCAGAATTTTTCACTTATTTGTTGGGTCGTATAGTTGGTGCTATTTTTATACCAAGATTGGGGGCTCTGGTGTATACTATAGGGGGTCTATTTGGGATTAAATTCCCTATGGTTTTATCTTGTTGGATGAGGGGCCAATATTTTTTAATAATGTTCTCGACTTTTCGGTGTTGCGTATTATAAGGCATGATTAGTTTGGCACTATATGTAGTAGTGTTATTCAAAGGTTCTGGGTTTTTAAGTTGGAAGAAAGTAGATCTATCTAGTCTGCAGATTTTTTCAAATGATTGTTTGAATTTTTCTGGCGGGTATTTTTTATCTAAGAATTGTTGTGTGAGTTCTTCTGCCTCAAGTTCAAATTGTTCGTTTTTTGTGCAATTTCTTTTAAGGCGACGGAATTGACTTGTAGGAACATTGGTGAGCCATCGGGGGAGATGGCAACTAGTGAGCAAAATAAAACTGTTTTTAGCAACTGATTTGCGAAATGTGCTACAAACCAAACTCTCTTCTTTGGCCGTAATAAGTAAATCTAAAAATTCAACTGAAACTTGGCTAATCTTAGGTATGAATTTTAGATTAAAATTATTGACATTAAGAGATTTTATAAAATTATCAAGTGCCATTCTAGAACCTCTCCAGACAAAAAATATATTGTCAATATATCTATGCCATGTCACCAGACTCGCCCCCAGCTGTGGGTCGATGGTGCTAGTTTCCCAATCTGCCATAAACAGATTGGCATAGCTGGGGGCGGATGTCGTGCCCATGGCTGTTCCGTTTATTTGTAGATAATACTCAGATTCAAAAGCAAAATAATTATGAGAAAGAATGAATTGAATCCCATCTAAAATAAACTTTATCTGGCTAGGTATCAAGTCTGATTTAGAATTGAGAATATTCTGAATAGCAGTGATGCCTTGTTGATGGTTAATTACAGTATATAGCGAGCTTACATCTAACTTCAAAGTGAAAGTAAAAAGACTGCCTGGGAGATCGCAGTTAGTGTTGAGCGGCATAGGCCATATTCGAATTCGCGAATATTCGCGAATATATGGACGAATATTCGTCATATATTCGCGAATATTCGCATATTCGTTATATTCTCGTTATATTTTCGCATATACGAATATTCGCGTATGCGAAATTTAACATATGTGAATATTAGCACATACAAAATTAGCATACGCGCAAATTCGCATATGCGAAAATTAGCATATGCTAATTTTCGCATATGCGAATTTACGCACGCCAGTCTCACACAGTAGTATTACAGCCTTCTTTACACCACACAAGCTGGAAGCAGAGAGGGGTGATCACTGTGATGTGTACTGTGAAGAAAAAAAAACAAAAAAAAAAACGAATATTCGTAATTACGAATATATAGCGCTATATTCGCGAAATTCGCGAATTCGCGAATATGCGATATTCGCGAATAATATTCGAATTGCGAATATTCGTGAGCAACACTAATCGCAGTATCTCATACAGAACCCGATACCTGCCTCACACAGACCGATGTCAGAGCGGTGATCCTGTCCCTGCCGTAACCAGCGGAGCGGTGAGCATGAAAGTATCTCCTGCCATACAAGCATCTCTTGTTACAAGTATCTCTTGCTGCATAACTGGCTACAATTAGTAGCAACTATTAACTGTTGAAAGACACTCTGTTTATGCATGCCGGCTACATCTTGTGTCTTTTACCATCCTGTATCACCCATTTGGAAACAAAGCGGCTGATTATTTTTATTTAAAATCTATTATATGAGACCACACAGAACGCTGTCAGTGGTTCCTCATACTGTTGCTATAGGAGACAACAGTACAGTTGCTAGTGACTAAATCAATGACTGTTGGACAATTTTTGGGATGTTTTCATTGCAGGATTAACCAATTATTGAAACTTTCAAACTGCCATTACTGCTATAGATTATTATCATTTATATCTATATCTATATTTATATTTTAGGTGGTCTTATTATTATCATTAATATTATTTTAATTTTATAATTATTTTTAGATATATTATTTGCTTAATTATTTCAGTTATTACCATAATTACACAAGGGCCCTGTGTGTTATTGGTTGTACTGTTCAGCCTTTTATTTTATTAGAATAAATCAAATAATTATTGTATATACACCTGTGTCCTCAAATCCTTGACCTTGAGCCCCAATATTCCGCTGTTCAATATTAGATTTGTAAATTACTTCTATTAAAAAATCTTAATCCTTCCAATAGTTATTAGCTTCTGAAGTTGAGTTGTTGTTTTCTGTCTAACTGCTCTCTGATGACTCACGTCCCGGGAGCTGTGCAGTTCCTATGGGGATATTCTCCCATCATGCACAGCTCCTGGGATGTGACATCATCATTGAGCAGTTAGATAGAAAACTTCAGAAGCTGATAACTATTGGAAGGATTAAGATTTTTTAATAGAAGTAATTTACAAATCTGTTTAACTTTCCGGAGCCAGTTGATATATATATAAAAAGAAAGGTTTTGCATGGAATACCCCTTTAAGTACATGTATGTACGTACACTTCACCAATGGCAATGGCATTTGGCCCAAAACTACACACTCCTATATATGACCACTCAACAATTCACCGAAACACAAGTGACTGCGGTCACTTTACCAATGTCCAAGGTTTATAGGGGTACTCCGCCCCTTGTATCTTTTCCCTTATCCAAAGGATAGAGGATAAGATGTCAGATCGCCGGGGTCCCGCTGCTGGGGACCCCGGGGATCGCTGCTGCAGCACCCCGCTATCATTACTGTGCAGAGCGAGATCGCTCTGCACATAATGACGGGCAATACAGGGGCCGGAGCATCGTTACGTCATGGCTCCGCCCCTCGTGACCTCACGGCCCGCCCCCGTCAATACATGTCTATGGGAGGGGGCGTGGCGGTCGTCACGCCCCATGCCATAGACTTGCATTAAGAGGACGGGCCGTGATGTCATGAGGGGTGGAGCCATGACGTCACGCTGCTCCGGCCCCTGTATCGCCAGTCATTAAGCACAGAGCGAACTCGCTCTGTGCAGTAATGATGGCGGGGTGCTGCAGCAGCGATCCCCAGGGTCCCCAGCAGCGGGACCATGGTGATCTAACATCTTATCCCCTATCCTTTGGATAGGGGATAAGATGCCAGGGGCTGAGTACCCCTTTAAGACAAACAGTATCAGTATCAGTACAGTGTAGATACTCATATGGCACGGAACATTAGGAATCGTGGTATTGAAAGTAGGTATTTACAAGCAGGAAGCCTAATATTGTACTTGCTAGGGGATGTCAACTGGCTAAAAGTTAAATGGTTCCACCAAATCTACATCCAACATATGCATTGGCAGGCGTTGATATCGGCTTTTGGTTCACCTCTCCAGCAACAGGCGCTATTTCTGGGATTCTTATTTATTGTATTTGCCTGAAAGGAATATTTTTTGTGACACTTATTTTTCTACATTCTCTGATGAAACCATAAAGACCAGATGGGGGGAAACACGTTGGAATGAGGAATGAAACTGGAACAAAGAACTACAGTACATATTCTGGTCCCTTCTGGGATGAATGTAATACATGTAATCAAGTCCCCAAAACTAATTAGTGCAGATATTTTCCCTTATTGACAATTCTGATTCTAATTTGTTATCACATATTGGCGGCACCGACCGAGCCTTAAGGAGTCTATTTGGATAGAAGTCGAGCCCCTGCATGTGGATAAATCTAAAGTAGTGTTTCCCAACCAGGGTGTCTCCAGCTGTTTCAAAACTACAACTCCCGACATACCCGGACAACCTTCAAAAGTATCATATAAAAAAATATATATATATATTGTGTGATGTCATCTGTAAGTCCAAACTATTAAAATAGTTAATTACTTTTCCGGCACAGTAAAGATGATCAAAAAAACCCATCTACCCCAAAATAGTATCAATAAAAACAAACAAAAAAACTATAGATTTCCCCTCGCTAAAATTATCTCCAAAAAGGGGAAAATAAAAATGTCATATGATAAAGGTTTTAGAATAGTGCGATGCAAAGCTAGTTTTATATTTATATTATATATATTTTTTATTTATGTGTGTTTTTATTTATTTATTAAAATACTAAATCACAACAGAAACTCTCTAAGTTCGATATCACTATAAGTATAATCCTACTTACCCACAGAATAAAGAAAATTAAACTGAAGAAACAAGTACGGTATATGGGACATAAAATGCTGTTATAAAGACAATGAAAACACACATGACACAGAAAAATAATCAAAATGGAAAACGTAAAAATAAGGCTTTGCTCTTTTATATAAAAGCAAAAAAAAAAACATACAATTGTTTTTTATAAATAGATAAATAAGTTGGTCCTCAGGGGGTTAAAGACTACAGACACTTTTACATCCAATGCATCTGGAATCCTGTATATACTGTGATCCACTGTATATACACAATAGAAAGAGCTGAAGAATTATCCGACATTCATTCCCATTATGCCGAGGATTATACTGTACGGGGGAATTTAATGAATTTGAAGAATTTTCTCGTCTAGAAAAGATCAATGTGGAACCATTGTTGGAAATATGATTGATCCTGAGGAACGTCTACACTTTAACAAGAGGCGTTGAATTTACTGAGAATATTCTAGGGCATCTCTAAATAACATAAGAAAATTATCTCTAGGCTCCTCCCTCTTAATATGGCCCCTCCCCCTTACAGAGGCTCCTCCCCTCTGTAGGTAACTACCTGCTATTCTTCTATTACTCTTGGGTGAGTTAGTTATAATATTTTTGCGCTTAAAGGGGTGATCCGCTGCTCAGCGTTTGGAACAAAGTATTCCAAACCCTAGAGCCAGTGCTGGGAGCTCGTGATGTCATAGCCCCGCCCCCTCATGATGTCCCGCCCCCTCAATGCAAGTCTCTGTCCAGAGAGTTGTCCATGGCAACCAATCAGATCACTTCTTCCTTTTTCAGAGGCCTTTTAAAAAATGAAAGAAGCAAACTGATTGGTTGCTATGGGCAACTCAGCAACTTTTCCTCTGGACAGGTTTTGATAAATCTCCCCCTATAATTCTCTAAAACAACATTAGTGAACTTCTGGTACAAATCCAATATAATACAGATAAGTTGGAATCGCACAGCTTTTTGAGCCAGATGAATGGATAATTGGTCACTGCCCCTCTAAATGAGGCTGTAGTGACCCACGGTGTATGGCGGGACCACGGAGTGTAGCAGTGTAGGTGGAGGGGCTAGATGGTATTAACCCCAAGGGCAAGGTGTTGTTAACCCCTATTGTTCATGACGCCAGAGTGTTTTTGGGTACTGGAACCACACGAACGGTATCTCCGCTATTCCAATAGCTCGTCAATGAAAGGAGAGTCCACAACCAGGTTATGGTTTAACGGAGGCTTTACTGAGGTCACATAGATGGAATTATCTTCACAGCTTGGCCAGAATCCCAGAGAGGTGACCAGGAACCCAGAAAGACCTCACAGCCTGCTGGGACCAATTAGACTTGTAATGGACTTTGGAATCCTGACTTTAGGCTGGACTTGACTATAGGTAGTAGTGACAGCAGACTTAGACTTGACTTACTGGAATGACTGTAGATTGGATGACTTCCAGGTACTGGTCACTAGCCCTGAGATCTCTGGTGTTTGCTGTTCCTCAGCAGGGAGCATAAGAGCTAAGAGCAAAAAAGTGAATTGTAATGGCCGCCCCCTTATATAGAGGGGGGCTGAGCCAAAGCTCATTAATCAAGCTGTGGGTCATGTGTCAAGCTGGTGCCCTCTGGGTAACATGTGACAACATAAACATAACATGTGACATCTCACAGGTCCTTTCTAGTAACTATACATTAAAACACTGACTACAATTCTATTACAATGAATGACAGTATAGTCACAGCAGGGGAGACACTGCAGTAGAGCCCCAGATCAGTGAGGGACTCAACCTGACAGGGCCTAAGTGTAGTGCAGGACCATGTCCTGTACTGGGACATCACAATGCTTTTATAGCAGTTTTACTGCTGGACGAGATGGTAAATATCTCTCTCTCTCTCTCTCTCTCTCTCTCTCTCTCTCTCTCTCTCTCTCTCTCTCTCTCTCTCTCTCTCTCTCTCTCTCTCTCTCTCTCTCTCTCTGTATCACTCTCTTTACTGTATACATTACACAGCTATACAGATGGCTGCCTACACCTGCATACACCCCCCCAAGGAGTTAACTAGTGGTACTCAGCAGTGCTAATGAACTCCTCCTTTCTGGGGCAGCTCATAGCACTTAGCACAGCAAGATGTCACAGTAAACCAGCAGATTTACTGGGACAAAACAGTTAAGTTGCGCTGCACAACTCTTTCACTGCCAGTTTGCTGTGAACCAAACACTTACCTAAAGTTTGGCTAGCCTGGCGAGGAAAGCTCGCTCAACTCAACTGGGGGCTATGCTGATATGCCTAGCCTTTCCCCCCCCGCCCCCCCCCCCCTCCAGGTGTTTGGAAAGCATCATCACTTGACAATAGTCCTGTTGACACGGCTACCAGAGATGCTGCTGAGCGTCGAGGGGAGGAGGCAGAAACAGCGCTGGAGCTCGGGTTAGTGAATTGATTACAGGCAACCTGTATACCATCAATGGGTAGGTTAAGGTGCAATGGATACCCAATAACAAGTCATATATTAAAGGGGTACTCTGCCCCTGACATCTTATCCCCTATCAGCGGGGAGTCGCTGTTGGGACCCCCGCAATCTCCGGTGCGGCACACAAGTCATCCACTGCACAAAGTGAACTCCACTCCGTGTTGGATGACAGGTGACCACAGCTGTCACACCTCCTACATTCATGTCTATGTTATAGCGGCTATGTTATAGCCGTCATTCCCCCTCCCATAGACATGAATGGAGGGGGCGTGGCTTTACATCACGAATATGGAAGCCGCAGTGCCAGCCCTGAGATCACGGGGGTCCCCATCCACTGGACAACCATGATCAGACATATTATCCCCTATCCTTTGGATAGGGATAAGATGTCTTGAGGCGGAGTACCCCTTTAAGCAAAATATTAAAGTGGAGCTCTACCTCGGGTTACAATTTAGTCCCCTTCCACCATACTGAAGTCATTTCTGCTTTTTTTTTTTTTCAATTTTTTTTTCTAAATCTTAGTTTTCCTAGACGACTTACATGACCAAAAAAAGAAAAAAGAAAAAAAAATAATAGAAGCGGCTCCTTCATGTGCATAAAATGATTGTTTCCAAAAAGTAGATAGAATTCAGCGCTATCACTTTAAGTGCCCACCTGGGGATGGAGACAGTATATTAAGCTCAACCTTTACATCTGCAAAGCACAAACAAAACTGCAGGAGAAATCGCGTACTGGGGCCTGCAAATAATTCGGAGCTACTGCGAGAGAGACAATAAAAAAGACAATATCAGGAAGCGGCAAACTATTCACCGGGGACGGGCGAGGGACGTCAGCAAGAACAGAGCGAGTGCAGGTGAGAGGTGGCAGGATGTGCGCAGCATTACCAGCAACAGATGGGGAAGGGACAGTCAGTCTGAATCAGTGTTTCCCAACCAGGGTGCCTCCAGCTGTTGCAAAACTACAACTCCCAGCATCCCCGGACAGCCAAAGGCTGTCTGGGCATGCTGGGAATTGTAGTTTCCAAATCAGGGTGCCTCAAGCTGTTGCAAAACTATAACTTACAGCATGCCCAGAGAGCCAAAGGCCGTCCGGGCATGCTGGGAATTGTAGTTTCCCAACCAGGTGTTGCAAATCTACAACTCCAGGCATGACCAGACAGCCAAAGGCTGTCTGGGCATGCTAGGAGTAGTAGTTTTGCAACAGCTGGAGGGCCACCATCTGAGTACAACTGGTACTCATGCTGGGAATTGTAGTTTCCTAACCAGGTGTTGCAAAACTACAACTCCCAGCATGACCAGACATATTTTGGCAGTCCCAGCATGCTGGGAATCGTAGTTTCCCAATCATAACGCCTCTAGCTGTTGCAAAACTACAACTCCCAGCATTCTTTTGGCTGTCTGGGTATGCAGGGAATCGTAGTTTCCCAACAAGAATGCCTCCAGCTGTTGCAAAACTACAAAACTTCGCAGCCTTGGAATTGCAGTTTTCCAATCCAGGTGTAGCAAAACTCCCAACATGTAGAGGTAAAGGCTGCCCGGGCATGCTGGAAATTGTAGTTGCCCAACCAGGGTGCCTCCAACTGTTGCAAAACTACAAAGGCATGCTGGGAGATGTGGTTTTGCAACAGCTGGAGGCACCCTGGTTGAGCAAGACTGGTTTATTCCCTGCCAAGCTCCTTGCCCTTTCTGTGCCGATTCAGCCGCGCAGAGTAAACGCTATGGATCCACTACTGATAACCCATAGAACAGACTGTGGTGGTTACAATGGATCCCAGACTGTCAGAAATGACTCTAATCCATGCTGCGTTGGCACTGTGCCCATATTGAGAGACAAATTGTTAAGTAAATTTTAGGAAGAAAACTTTCAATTTTAAATGCCCTTTTTATTTTTAGGATCCCCGATGGTGAATAGTTAATTTTCCTAATTGTATCTAATGCAGGTGAACTTAAAGGGGTACTCCGGTGGAAAACTATTATTCTTTTTAAATCAACTGCTGCCAGAAAGTTCTACATATTTGTAAATTACTTCTATATAAAAATCTTAATCCTTCCAGTAGGTATCAGCTGCTGTATGCTCCACAGGAAGTTGTGTAGTTCTATCCAGGATAACCACAGTGCTCTCTGCTAACACCTCTGTCCATGTCAGGAACTGTCCAGAGCAAGAGAGGTTTGCTATGGGGATTTGCAGTGTACAGTATGGTGCTATTATATTCAGCGGTGCAGTGCACAGTATGGTGCTATTATATTCAGCGGTGCAGTGTACAGTATGGCGCTATTATATTCAGTGGTGCAGTGTACAGTATGGCGCTATTATATTCAGCGGTGCAGTGTACAGTATGGGGCTATTATATTCAGCGGTGCAGTGTACAGTATGGTGCTATTATATTCAGCGGTGCAGTGTACAGTATGGGGCTATTATATTCAGCGGTGCAGTGTACAGTATGGCGCTATTATATTCAGCGGTGCAGTGTACAGTATGGTGCTATTATATTCAGCGGTGCAGTGTACAGTATGGGGCTTTTATATTCAGCGGTGCAGTGTACAGTATGGTGATATTATATTCAGCGGTGCAGTGTACAGTATGGGGCTATTATATTCAGCGGTGCAGTGTACAGTATGGGGCTTTTATATTCAGCGGTGCAGTGTACAGTATGGTGATATTATATTCAGTGGTACACAGTGTACAGTATGGGGCTATTACATTCAGCGGTGCAGTGTACAGTATGGTGCTATTATATTCAGCGGTGCAGTGTACAGTATGGTGCTATTATATTCAGCGGTGCAGTATACAGTATGGTGCTATTATATTCAGCGGTGCAGTGTACAGTATGGCGCTATTATATTCAGTGGTGCAGTGTACAGTATGGCGCTATTATATTCAGCGGTGCAGTGTACAGTATGGGGCTATTATATTCAGCGGTGCAGTGTACAGTATGGTGCTATTATATTCAGCGGTGCAGTGTACAGTATGGGGCTATTATATTCAGCGGTGCAGTGTACAGTATGGCGCTATTATATTCAGCGGTGCAGTGTACAGTATGGTGCTATTATATTCAGCGGTGCAGTGTACAGTATGGGGCTTTTATATTCAGCGGTGCAGTGTACAGTATGGTGATATTATATTCAGCGGTGCAGTGTACAGTATGGTGCTATTATATTCAGCGGTGCAGTGTACAGTATGGGGCTTTTATATTCAGCGGTGCAGTGTACAGTATGGTGATATTATATTCAGCGGTGCAGTGTACAGTATGGTGCTATTATATTCAGCGGTGCAGTGTACAGTATGGTGCTATTATATTCAGCGGTGCAGTGTACAGTATGGTGCTATTATATTCAGCGGTGCAGTGTACAGTATGGGGCTATTATATTCAGCGGTGCAGTGTACAGTATGGTGCTATTATATTCAGCGGTGCAGTATACAGTATGGTGCTATTATATTCAGCGGTGCAGTGTACAGTATGGCGCTATTATATTCAGTGGTGCAGTGTACAGTATGGCGCTATTATATTCAGCGGTGCAGTGTACAGTATGGGGCTATTATATTCAGCGGTGCAGTGTACAGTATGGTGCTATTATATTCAGCGGTGCAGTGTACAGTATGGGGCTATTATATTCAGCGGTGCAGTGTACAGTATGGCGCTATTATATTCAGCGGTGCAGTGTACAGTATGGTGCTATTATATTCAGCGGTGCAGTGTACAGTATGGGGCTTTTATATTCAGCGGTGCAGTGTACAGTATGGTGATATTATATTCAGCGGTGCAGTGTACAGTATGGGGCTATTATATTCAGCGGTGCAGTGTACAGTATGGGGCTTTTATATTCAGCGGTGCAGTGTACAGTATGGTGATATTATATTCAGTGGTACACAGTGTACAGTATGGGGCTATTACATTCAGCGGTGCAGTGTACAGTATGGTGCTATTATATTCAGCGGTGCAGTGTACAGTATGGTGCTATTATATTCAGCGGTGCAGTATACAGTATGGTGCTATTATATTCAGCGGTGCAGTGTACAGTATGGGGCTATTACATTCAGCGGTGCAGTGTACAGTATGGTGCTATTATATTCAGCGGTGCAGTGTACAGTATGGTGCTATAATATTCAGCGGTGCAGTGTGCAGTATGGGGCTATTACATTCAGCGGTGCAGTGTACAGTATGGTGCTATTATATTCAGCGGTGCAGTGTACAGTATGGTGCTATTATATTCAGCGGTGCAGTGTACAGTATGGTGCTATTATATTCAGCGGTGCAGTGTACAGTATGGTGCTATTATATTCAGTGGTGCAGTGTACAGTATGGCGCTATTATATTCAGCGGTGCAGTGTACAGTATGGTGCTATTATATTCAGCGGTGCAGTGTACAGTATGGTGCTATTATATTCAGCGGTGCAGTGTACAGTATGGTGCTATTATATTCAGCGGTGCAGTGTACAGTATGGTGCTATTATATTCAGCGGTGCAGTGTACAGTATGGGGCTATTATATTCAGCGGTGCAGTGTACAGTATGGTGCTATTATATTCAGCGGTGCAGTGTACAGTATGGTGCTATTATATTCAGCGGTGCAGTGTACAGTATGGGGCTATTATATTCAGCGGTGCAGTGTACAGTATGGTGCTATTATATTCAGCGGTGCAGTGTACAGTATGGTGCTATTATATTCAGTGGTGCAGTGTACAGTATGGTGCTATTATATTCAGCGGTGTAGTGTACAGTATGGTGCTATTATATTCAGCGGTGCAGTGTACAGTATGGTGCTATTATATTCAGTGGTGCAGTGTACAGTATGGTGCTATTATATTCAGCGGTGCAGTGTACAGTATGGGGCTATTATATTCAGCGGTGCAGTATACAGTATGGGGCTATTATATTCAGCGGTGCAGTGTACAGTATGGGGCTATTACATTCAGGTGCACAGTGTGCGGCACTACAAGGATTTTGTCTTAGTATATGGGGTGTGCATGTGTTAAAAAGTTATGAATTATCTAAGTGCAGAGTGGGAGTGTCGGTAATATATGCAGGGCCGGCGTTAAGGCCCTGCATATATCCGTGGTTGGCACTGAGCAGCCCGCAGGGGGCCCCCATCATATTCTGGACATCCCTGTGTCCCGAAAGATCTTTCCGGGACACAAGGATGTCTCGGCTACCTTTCTGCAGCAGCCCCTGCGTTGACTTTAAAAGAATCGGTGGTCGGAACACTGAAGTGGGGCAGTACACAGACATACAGCCTCCAGCCATACACTGTATATAGCTGAAGGCTGTATGTCTGTGGGGGAACTATACTGCACCTAATGTGGGGGGAACTATACTGCACCTAATGTGGGGAGAACTATACTGCACCTAATGAGGGGAACTATACTGCACCTAATGTGGGGAGAACTATACTGCACCTAATGTGTGGAGAACTATACTGCACCTAATGTGGGGAGAACTATACTGCACCTAATGTGTGGAGAACTATACTGCACCTAATGTGGGGAGTTATACTGCACCTAATGTGGGGAGTTATACTGCACCTAATGTGGGGAGTTATACTGCACTTAATGTGGGGGAACTATACTGCACCTAATGTGGGGGGAACTATACTGGACCTAATGTGGGAGAACTATACTGCACCTAATGTGCGGGGACTATACTGCACCTAATGTGGGGAGAACTATACTGCACCTAATGTGGGGAGAACTATACTGCACCTAATGTGGTAGAACTATACTGCACCTAATGTCCATACTGCACCTAATGTGGGGGAACTGTACTGCACCAAATGTGGGGGGGAACTGTACTGCACCTAATGTGGGGGAACTATACTGCACCAAATGTGGGGGAACTATACTGCCAACCTAATGTCCGTACTGCACCTAATGTGGGGGAAATATACTGCACCTAATGTGGGGGAACTATACAAAAATATAAAATTGTACTATTCCGATCCCTATAACTCTTTTATTGTTATGTATAAGGGTCATGTTTTGCACTTTGATTTGTAGTTTTCATCGACATCATTTTTGTTTTGATGGGACTTTTCAATAGCTTTTTAGATATGTTTTATGGTATTTGAAGTGACCAAAAATGTGCAAATCTGGTTAGTGCACTATTACGACTTTTGGGGCCCCTCTTTTGATTTTGCCTAGGGCCACGGTAAGCCTAAAACCGTTCCTGAATATATGATATTGCTCTCTTCCTGGTGCTAGTCTCCAGCCCCATCCTACTTGTCCATATTTTTGGTTCTAGGTCGACACATAAGCCCCAAAGTTCTCTGAAATCTGATTAAGCTTCTGCCATATTCGGAGTCCTCGCTGCGCGGCGGGGAGCGGCAGATAATTTATTCTTTGTTATGTTAATTGTTCAGAGTTTTGCTTTAGAGACACATTTTACCCTTTTTTGGCAGTGTCAGCTGTTTTGCACTTTCTCCGCACACCTCAATTAATAGGAACCCTCAGTGCTATGGCTGACTATCCTGTAACCTTCAGATTCTAATGACACGGCCGCCGATAGGGAAGAAAGGATTCCTGGGGTGTATATTCCTGAAGGAACTGATTTACACTATACTGGATGTGCTGGTACTGACCTGAATCTCTGCCTTCAGGGTATGAAATTCTGTGCTGAATAATTTTATAATACATTTAGGGGTCAGGATCAGTATTTCAGACAAGGAAATCCAAATCCCCTGCATAGACAAGGAGATAAATACTACAATTCTGACCGCCTGCAGCTACCACTAGATGGAGTGTGTGAGCTTAAAGGGATACTCTGCTGCTCCAGCGTTTGGAACATTTTGTTCTGAATGCTTGGAGCCGGCAGTGGGGGTCGTGACTTCATGGCCACGCCCCCTCAATGCAAGTCTAAGGGAGGGGGCGTGGCTGCAGCCACGCCCCCTCCCATAGACTTGCATTGAGGGGGCATAGCATCAAAAGGGGAGTGGCTGTGACGAACGCCATGACTAAACGAACACCGCGTGCTGCACAGGGGGCGTGGCATCACAAGAGTCTCCTCCTCCCCATTTCTCACTACATGTGCTATCCATGGAAGAGGAGTATAGGAGCTTCGCCGGACCTGCCGTGCAAAATTCTCTGCCGAGATCCCGGAACGCAGACAAGACCTCAGATCAGACTTACCCCAAAAGGACATGTACAGATCAGACTTACCCCAAAAGGACATGTACAGATCAGACTTACCCCAAAAGGACATGTACAGATCAGACTTACCCCAAAAGGACATGTACAGATCAGATTTACCCCAAAAGGACATGTACAGATCAGACTTACCCCAAAAGGACATGTACAGATCAGACTTACCCCAAAAGGACATGTACAGATCAGACTTACCCCAAAAGGACATGTACAGTCCTGGTGCATCAGTGCGGCACTTCCTCCAGGCTGTACATGCCGGGCGGGGGTGGGAACGGGCTGCGCGCGAGGCCAGTGAGCCAATGCTCGCAGCCCTGGCGTTCATAGTGCTCCCTCCCACTTGTCTGATTGACAAGGAAGGGAGAGAGTGCAGGCTGACTGAATTCAGACTGATTGCCCAGCCGGGATCAGTCTGAATTCAGCAGTGACGTCACAGCAGGCTGCAACCGGCCACTAGGAGGGAGACCCCTAGTGGATGGATTTCAAATGGAAAATCCTGGGATTTTAGAGAACCTAACCAATAGACTCCACCCTAAACTATCCAGGGCTGGCAGTCAAGATAGCTGATCCAGAGTATAGAAGACAGAATATCAAGAGGATTCCTCCTATATATATATATATATAATAAAAATGGAACCATGTTTCCACAATCCAAATGAACTGTTACTATTTATTACTTTAGGTTAATAATCCAGTTTTAGGCAGAGGACCATAAATGTGTTGGGTGTACAGTACTGCACAGTGGGGGACATTTATCAAGCCACGCCAGCGGTGCAAACTCCTGTATTTTTATGCAGAAATGGCAATGTTTGCTCAAAAATCCACCACTAATTTGTCAATGTGATGAGTTCCCAGGGGGCCCAAAATGAGGGTTCCCTGGAATGGTCCGACAATGTACCCTCCACCAAACTGTATAAAAGGTCCATGATAGAAGAATATAATGCACATGGTATATAACTACAATACCCCGTACCACTGTTCCTACGCATTTCGGTCCGTCACTTTGCGTGACGTCATCAGGGGAATATTCAGGGGTGTCTCAGTACAACAACATAGGCTGTCAGGTAGACTCATGCAACGTCCAATACCAGGTTAATAGGGGTCACCCTGAGTGCAACCAAACTCTTTCAGTACATGTACCAGCCTTGAGAGAGTAGCGGTAGTAGGTTTGCGCCTCTTAGTACATCCAGTGGACCAAAAATAGGCAAAACTTTATTAACACGCGTGACACCAATACAACACAGATAGCAAATGTACCTCAATGTGTATGCGCTGTATCTTAGCCATGTATGGAGCTATCAGGCCTTTGTGCTGGGATGGATCTTATAGACGGATTGTAATGAATCGGTAAACGTTCTCATTGTGTCAGGTGACCGCGCCGTTGTGTAATCACTGAGCAGCAAATAAAGAGGGAAAGGTTAATGTGTTCTCTATCGATCTGGGATCGGCCTTTGTTCACATCAGATATAAGGACTTTTTGCTGGCTGACATATATGCAGATGTGTGACCCCTTTATCCCATCACCAGGAGACAGCTACTATGGCGCAGTCCGCAGGCCTGATAGATTAGACAGGATCTGGTAGCACGGCAGGAGTTAAATCAGCTGTATTAACCCCTTAGTCACATCTGTCAAACATGTATGGAGAAATATAGAGCAGGCTTAGGAACTGATCTCCGTTATGCAATAGGAAACCATCAAGGATCAGAGACAACTCGTATCCCAGCTGTTTAACCTCTAAGGTGCTGCGTGCAAGATCGTGGGGGTCCCCAGCGGCGGGACCCCGCACGGTCAGGCAACTTATCCCCTATGCTTTAGATAAGGGGATAAGTTGTCAGCACGGTAGTACCCCTTTAAGTCAATTTGGCCATTTTCGTCTTCCCCACAAATTGCCATAAATGGGTGCTTCGCCCCTAGAAATGTTATCCCCTGACCTTTGTCTGATCGCGGGGAGTCTGGCCCCCTCCATTCATGTCTATGGGAGGGGGCGTGATAGCTGTGGTCACGACCATGGCCGCCCAAAATTGGCGTTCTGAACATGAATGTTATGAACGCCAGGGTACCGGGCCGTAGATCTTAGTGACCAGACCCCCGCGATCAGACATCTTTTCCACTATCCAGGGGCGGAGTACCCCTTTAAGCAGGCTAGACAGGGCCAGGGATCCCTTGATCAGGTGATGATCTCATAGGTGGCAGTATCTCTTTTTTTTGTCTCCATGTAATTGAATACTTGAATTCAGTAGAAAAGCTGTGAATTCCCAGATCCCATTGTCGCTCCGATGTGGCACCAACCATCCCAGACGTGGCAATGGTGATGACAGTAAATTCCTCCAAGTTCCGGTTATGGATTATCATTGATTTATTGCCATCTTGATGCTATAAATCCCTCTCCCCTTTAATACTTGATCACCAGGAACATGAGTACTTTCTTCTTCTTATTATTATTATGATATATTCCAGATCTTTCCTTGACAAGGTCACATTGTTATATATATTTTTATTTCTAAAGGTCAACCTGACAAAAGAGAAGATCAGCGGAGAATCAATGAATCTTACAAGTCTCCGGAGTCTAATAAATTCATGTGACATTGGTGATCAGAGCTCTAAATTATTCCGGCTCCACAACTTCATCGACTCTCAGCTGGAGTCGACCTAAGGAACTTTCTACTTACTGTACAAGGGGAGAACTTTCTAAAGTAACTTCCAGAGGTGACTACAAATGAAGAAGGGTTAAAGACAACCTGTCATATCCCACAAAAACAAAATGTTATATGTTACTCAGTACCTAATCCTAATCATGTACGTATAATTTGTATGTGTCCAGCACCTATATTTCCCTCACAAATACCTTCTTTCTGATGCTCACTTGGTTTGTCATCCCATGCTCTGGAGGGGCTTGTCCTAACTCTGCATGGCTTATTCTTCTCCTTGAGTCTGCTGTGCTGGGTCTCTTCATCCAATCAGTGCAGGCTGCTCTGTAACCACCTCCTCTCTGTTTTCATTCTATAGTCTGATAGGACAGGAGTGCCCCCCCCCCCCCCCATACACACACACACACAAACTTATGGGACTTAGTCCCTGCTTGTGCTTCAGCTAGGACAAAGATGATGCTGTAACCGAACCGGATTGTGTTCTGGATGGTATGGGGACCCCTAGTGGTCTTTGCCATGATTTCTAGAATAAGGAAATACAATTTCCTTATGAAGTATATTAGAAAGATTAATGTTTGCCAAGATGTACAACATATAAAAAGTTTTTGAATCTGACTGTGCCCATTGAACTTGAACCTCCTGGGGTTACAGTCAAAGCAGTTGGGTGGCACAGTGGGAACATGCTGGCTTTCCATTGCAATGTGGTCAATCTGTTTTCTGTGTATACCCCATTTTGTGGGTGAAAGGCTCATATTATATTGATCCAAGGTAAGAGTCCAACCCTTTAGGGGTAACAGACATTGGGGGATAAAACAACCTACATAATATGGTGTCACACAAGGTCACAAGGTGCTGTCTCCCACTCTTTTTCTCCAAAGTCATCGGTGTGCTTGATTCTTTTCTAGAGCACGGACCATGGGGGAGCATTGTCCACAATGTTGGACTCTGCCCCTAAAGGGTTACTCTGGAGAAATATTTATTTATTTATTATTTATGTATTTATTAATTTTTTTTTCAAATTAACTGGTACCAGAAAGTTATACAGATTTGTAAATTACTTCTATATACAAATCTTATTCATTCCTGTATTTATCAGCTGCTGTATTCCCAAGAGGAAGTTGTGTAGTTCTTTCCAGTCTGGCCACAGTGCTCTCTGCTGCCACCTCTGTCCATGTCAGGAACTGTCCAGAGCAGGAGAGGTTTGCTGTGGGGATGTGTTCCTACTCTGGACAGTTCCTGACATGGACAGAGGTGTCAGCAGAGAGCACTGTGGTCAGACTGGAAAGAACTACACAACTTCCTCTGGAGCATACAGCAGCTGATAAGTACTGGAAAGGTTAAGATTTTTAAATCGAAATAATTTACAAATATGTATAACTTTTTGGCACTGATTTTCCCTCATTGTAAAAGTAAAATTGGGAAACACTTTCTACAATAATCCTGGTTTACACCACTACACTCCCCATCCTAGAGAATTATAGTTCACACTTTTTGCCCCTAGGGTTTTGTTTTACTAGTTAAGGCCTATATAGGTCCCCAATACCCATAGGGGATAGGGAATGCCTGAGCTCCTATACACTTAAACCCAAAGAGGTGTCAGGTGCTGTCTCTATGCATGTATATGTATGTATGTATGTATGTATGTATGTCTGAGTGTATATATATATCCCTGGGCAGCAAAGAGTTAAAAAAAAATGGTTAAAGTGATTAAAAAAAATTTCTGGACTATTAAAATGATTACATACTCTTAGCTTGAAAATTAAATATTAAACCAATATTAAGTGTGCCCTACAGGTCACTTTTATATGAAAAGTGTGCAATTATCCCCAAATTGTATTCAGCAGGGGTTCCTTGAAATGTTGAAATTGCAGAAGCAATCAGCTTATAGAAGGTAAAATAATGAAGGTTCCGAGAAAAACACAAAAATGTAAGAAAAAAAAAATCTTACCTTATAGTTCCTCTCACTTGTGGTCTTGCATACATACGCTTTTTTTTAAATTTAATTACACAATTATCCTAAAAACGTAATTGGAGAGGGCAGAGCTATCTGTGTTGTTGTTACATTGTGGCTGCTTCTTCAAAGGGATCTCTGAACCTCTCGTAATTTGTGGAGGTAAATTTAATATGGGGGTTTCTTTCATAAGCCGTTCTCCATGTATAGGGAAAAGTATTAGCAGTAGGTGGAAGTGCTCAAGGGTGTATAAGGAGAGGTATTAGCAGTATAGGGAAATGCTCATGGGTGTATAGGAAGAGGTATTAGCAGTATAGGGAAATGCTCATGGGTGTATAGGAAGAGGTATTAGCAATATAGGGAAACGCTCATGGGTGTATAGGAAGAGGTATTAGCAGTATAGGGAAATGCTCATGGGTGTATAGGAAGAGGTATTAGCAGTATAGGGAAATGCTCATGGGTGTATTGGAAGAGGTATTAGCAGTATAGGGAAATGCTCATGGGTGTATAGTGAGAGGTATTAGTAGTAGAGAGAAATGCTCATGGGTGTATAGTGAGAGGTATTAGTAGTAGAGAGAAATGCTTAAAATGCTCATGGGTGTATAGGGAGAGGTGTTAGCAGTAGAAATTCCCTTCCCTCGTAATTCTTTGTATTTTTTTAATTCTCGTTTTTTTCCCTCCTCGTCTGCGAAGTGTTATAACTCTTATTTATTTATTTTATTTTTTTTTCCCATCTACAGACCCATATGAGGCTTGTGTTTTTTTTTTGCTGGACCATTTGTACTTTGTAATGACATAATTCATTTTACAAATAAATCTATAATGATACCTTTCATTTTACCATAATATATGCTAAAAAGAAAAAAAAAAAGTCATTTGTGGAGGCAATTTTTAAAATATGGGGGGGGGGGGGGTTCTTTTATAAGTTGTTCCCCAACATGTGATCTGTATTCTTCACGTCAGTATGATTTATATTGATACACAATGTATATATTTGTTTTTATGTTTTGAAATGTTATGTTATTTTTTACAATTTTATAATATATATATATATATATATATATATATATATATATATATATATATATATATATATATATATAGATATAGGGGAATATGCAAAGCAGCAAAGCAGCTCGTTACACAACCTTTTCAGGTAGTGTTGCCTGGTATCAGCTTAGCTCCTGTTAAGGAATATAAAAAGCTGAATGGGATATATGCCAAGCCAGACTACTCCCCAAAAGGGAAGTTTCGACCCATCTGCAGACAGCTGTTTCGGGGGTTTTGCCCCTCGTCAGTACAGAGCAGGGTGATCTGGCTTGGCTGTGGTGAGAGGCCTGAGGCTTTAAAAGGGGTCAGTACTTTCCTCAGGGAGAGGACACCTCTTCAGGTGTAACGGAGATTCAGGTTAGGCCAACCTTTTTAGGTAGTGTTCCCTGGTATCAGCTTAGCTCCTGTTAAGGAATATAAAAAGCTGAATGGGATATATGCCAAGCCAGACTACTCCCTTTTGGGGAGTAGTCTGGCTTGGCATATATCCCGTTCAGCTTTTTATATTCCTTAACAGGAGCTAAGCTGATACCAGGGAACACTACCTGAAAAGGTTGTGTAATGAGCTGCTTTGCATATTCCCCTACCCAGAATGCCTGCGGAGTGCTAAATCGCCTAACCTGAATCTCCGATACACCTGAAGAGGTGTCCTCTCCCTGAGGAAAGTACTGACCCCTTATATAGATATAGATAGATAGATTATATTGCTTTGAATTGCCTTATTTTGTTTATTTTTTAATCTATGATGCTGTGTGACAGCTTGTTTTCTTGGGCCATGATCCATAATTTTGATCTATACCAGTTTTGCCTTCATATGACTTTTTATTCCCTTTTTATTCTTAAATTCTAGAATTATTTTATTTTTAACCCCATTCACTGTGCGGGATAAATAATTTTATATTTTAATAGTTCGGGAGTTTCCACATGTGGTGAGATTCCAGACATATATGTTTTGCTCTGTTTACATATTTTTTGTATGTATGGAAAAAGGGGAGTGATTTGAATTTTTGTTTGTTTTAGTTGTTTTTTCATATTTTTAAATTCTTTTTACACATTTCTTGTCCCTATTAGGAACTTTCATAAGCAATCACTAGATTGCTTACAAACACCAATGCAGTATACATTTGTATTGCACTGATCTGTGAGATCTCCTCTCTTATTCCATGGTCCATTGGAGACAAGAATGAAACAGAAAAAAGTTGTCACAAAATCTGGATGTGTTATCAAGGGGTTAATTGATAAAAATAAAAGAAAAAACCTATAATAAATCTGATAATATTATCACCTTGTTACGTTTCTTTTCCCCCTTTTCGCCATCTTCTCCCGCATTATACAGATGTTCTCTTTCTGGACTTCTCGCCTAGAAGAATTAGACACTTGAGATTTTAATTAGTCGCAATTATTGATGTAGAACAAAGTCCCAGATGTTCAGATTCCAGGATACAGATGTTAATTAGAGAGGTTAGTGCTGCAGAACAGACGCTCAGGAGAAGCGACAGCGATGGCGGCGGCAACACCAAAATACAGTGAGAAATATGAATCCCAGAGGACAGGCCTTAAATGGTACTAAAAGTCTAATTTTAGGGAAGATTTCTCAACCAATTGAACTTCGCTTCATGATTGTATCCTATACTAGACAAAGTAAAGAAAGAAACAAGAAACCTAATAAATAACAATTTAACTGGCTACTAGGCGGAGTCTATTGACTGGGGGGCGTGGCTACGTGATGGAACAATCAAGATCTTTTGTCTACATTTAAATGGTCACTGTTATTTTAAACAATATACCTAATCAATTACTTAACCAAAAAGCACTGCCCAGAACCATTTTGGCTACTAGGTGTCTCATTTCTCTGCAATCTGCTGCCCATTGTCTGTTGTCAGGAAAAATCTGTCTCTAGTAACACATGGATTAGGATAAAAGTTTCCTATGTAAAGGAAAGAAAGAACCTGAGAAAGTCTGAGCTGTGTAACCGCAACCTGAACCAGTCTACCTACTAAAGATGTTCAACACTGTTCCTCAAAGGTAAATCAAGGCTTTTTTTTTTATATATAAATCTTTGACCACCTATAAAGTTTAGGGCAGCTGTCCTCTGTTTAAATAGCAGTGTACCTACTGCTGTATGTACACAGTTCTGCAGTGTAATCTCCACATTTACCCCTCCCTTTAGCTTCTCAGCACCAACTGCAGTTCAGTGCTAATGTAACCCTTTCATTGCTGTGTCACTGCAGCTGGTTTTTGCTTTCTGCTCACATAGCACATTGCAGACCCAGTGCATCAGCAACCTCAATTTGCAATATATAGTATTTTACTGTGTTAATCATCCCACAGAAAAGTGCAGCCTGGTCAGTATAGTGCACTTTCTGCAGCACTGTGTCATGGTATAGGCGATAGAAGCAAGTGATGTCCTGTGATTGGCCAGACAAGTTAGAGAAAGAAATTCCATTGTTACGCCGAGCGCTCCGGGTCCCCGCTCCTCCCCGGAGCGCTCGCTTCACTCTCCCCGCGGCAGCGCTCCGGTCACGTCCTCTGACCCGGGGCGCTGCGATTCCGCTGCCAGCCGGGATGCGATTCGCGATGCGGGTAGCGCCCGCTCGCGATGCGCACCCCGGCTCCCCTACCTGACTCGCTCTCCGTCTGTTCTGTCCCGGCGCGCGCGGCCCCGCTCCCTAGGGCGCGCGCGCGCCGGGTCTCTGCGATTTAAAGGGCCACTGCGCCGCTGATTGGCGCAGTGGTTCCAATTAGTGTTTACACCTGTGCACTTCCCTATATCACCTCACTTCCCCTTCACTCCCTCGCCGGATCTTGTTGCCTTAGTGCCAGTGAAAGCGTTCCTTGTGTGTTCCTTGCCTGTGTTTCCAGACCTTCTGCCGTTGCCCCTGACTACGATCCTTGCTGCCTGCCCCGACCTTCTGCTACGTCCGACCTTGCTTTTGCCTACTCCCTTGTACCGCGCCTATCTTCAGCAGCCAGAGAGGTGAGCCGTTGCTAGTGGATACGACCTGGTCACTACCGCCGCAGCAAGACCATCCCGCTTTGCGGCGGGCTCTGGTGAAAACCAGTAGTGGCTTAGAACCGGTCCACTAGCACGGTCCACGCCAATCCCTCTCTGGCACAGAGGATCCACTACCTGCCAGCCGGCATCGTGACAGTAGATCCGGCCATGGATCCCGCTGAAGTTCCTCTGCCAGTTGTCGCTGACCTCACCACGGTGGTCGCCCAGCAGTCACAACAGATAGCGCAACAAGGCCAACAGCTGTCTCAACTGACCGTTATGCTACAACAGTTACTACCACAGCTTCAGCAGTCATCTCCTCCGCCAGCTCCTGCACCTCCTCCGCAGCGAGTGGCCGCTCCTGGGATACGCTTATCCTTGCCGGATAAATTTGATGGGGACTCTAAGTTTTGCCGTGGCTTTCTTTCCCAATGTTCCCTGCATCTGGAGATGATGTCGGACCTGTTTCCCACTGAAAGGTCTAAGGTGGCTTTCGTAGTCAGCCTTCTGTCCGGAAAAGCCCTGTCATGGGCCACACCGCTCTGGGACCGCAATGACCCCGTCACTGCCTCTGTACACTCCTTCTTCTCGGAAATCCGAAGTGTCTTTGAGGAACCTGCCCGAGCCTCTTCTGCTGAGACTGCCCTGTTGAACCTGGTCCAGGGTAATTCTTCCGTTGGCGAGTATGCCGTACAATTCCGTACTCTTGCTTCAGAATTGTCCTGGAATAATGAGGCCCTCTGCGCGACCTTCAAAAAAGGCCTATCCAGCAACATTAAAGATGTTCTGGCCGCACGAGAAATTCCTGCTAATCTACATGAACTTATTCACCTAGCCACTCGCATTGACATGCGTTTTTCCGAAAGGCGTCAGGAACTCCGCCAAGATATGGACTCTGTTCGCACGAGGCGTTTCTTCTCCTCGGCTCCTCTCTCCTCTGGTCCCCTGCAATCTGTTCCTGTGCCTCCCGCCGTGGAGGCTATGCAGGTCGACCGGTCTCGCCTGACACCTCAAGAGAGGACACGACGCCGTATGGAGAACCTCTGCCTGTACTGTGCTAGTACCGAACACTTCCTGAGAGATTGTCCTATCCGTCCTCCCCGCCTGGAAAGACGTACGCTGACTCCGCACAAAGGTGAGACAGTCCTTGATGTCTACTCAGCTTCTCCACGTCTTACTGTGCCTGTGCGGATGTCTGCCTCTGCCTTCTCCTTCTCTACAGTGGCCTTCTTGGACTCTGGATCTGCAGGAAATTTTATTTTGGCCTCTCTCGTCAACAGGTTCAACATCCCGGTGACCAGTCTCGCCAGACCCCTCTACATCAATTGTGTAAATAATGAAAGATTGGACTGTACCATACGTTTCCGCACGGAGCCCCTTCTTATGAGCATCGGATCTCATCATGAGAGGATTGAACTTTTGGTCCTCCCCAATTGCACCTCGGAAATTCTCCTTGGACTTCCCTGGCTTCAACTTCATTCCCCTACCCTGGATTGGTCCACTGGGGAGATCAAGAGTTGGGGGTCCTCTTGTTCCAAGAACTGTCTAAAACCGGTTCCCAGTAACCCTTGCCGTAACTCTGTGGTTCCTCCAGTAACCGGTCTCCCTAAGGCCTATATGGACTTCGCGGATGTGTTCTGCAAAAAACAAGCTGAGACTCTACCTCCTCACAGGCCTTATGATTGCCCTATCGACCTCCTCCCGGGCACTACTCCACCCCGGGGCAGAATTTATCCTCTCTCTGCCCCAGAGACTCTTGCCATGTCCGAATACGTCCAGGAGAATCTAAAAAAGGGCTTTATCCGTAAATCCTCCTCTCCTGCCGGAGCCGGATTTTTCTTTGTGTCCAAAAAGGATGGCTCCCTACGTCCTTGCATTGACTACCGCGGTCTTAATAAAATCACGGTTAAGAACCGCTACCCCTTACCCCTCATCTCTGAACTCTTTGATCGCCTCCAAGGTGCCCACATCTTCACTAAATTGGACTTAAGAGGCGCCTATAACCTCATCCGCATCAGAGAGGGGGACGAGTGGAAAACGGCATTTAACACCAGAGATGGACACTTTGAGTATCTGGTCATGCCCTTTGGACTGTGCAACGCCCCTGCCGTCTTCCAAGACTTTGTCAATGAAATTTTTCGTGATCTGTTATACTCCTGTGTTGTTGTATATCTGGACGATATCCTAATTTTTTCTGCCAATCTAGAAGAACACCGCCAGCATGTCCGTATGGTTCTTCAGAGACTTCGTGACAACCAACTCTATGCCAAAATTGAGAAATGTCTGTTTGAATGCCAATCTCTTCCTTTTCTAGGATATTTGGTCTCTGGCCAGGGACTACAGATGGATCCAGACAAACTCTCTGCCGTCTTAGATTGGCCACGCCCCTCCGGACTCCGTGCCATCCAACGCTTTTTGGGGTTCGCCAATTATTACAGGCAATTTATTCCACATTTTTCTACCATTGTGGCTCCTATCGTGGCTTTAACCAAAAAAAAATGCTGATCCCAAGTCCTGGCCTCCTCAAGCAGAAGACGCCTTTAAGCGACTCAAGTCTGCCTTTTCTTCGGCTCCCGTCCTCTCCAGACCTGACCCTTCCAAACCCTTCCTATTGGAGGTTGATGCCTCCTCAGTGGGAGCTGGAGCTGTTCTTCTACAAAAAAATTCTTCCGGGCATGCTGTCACTTGTGGTTTTTTCTCTAGGACCTTCTCTCCAGCGGAGAGGAACTACTCCATCGGGGATCGAGAACTTCTAGCCATTAAATTAGCACTTGAGGAATGGAGGCATCTGCTGGAGGGATCAAGTTCTCCTGTTATTATCTACACCGACCACAAGAACCTCTCCTACCTCCAGTCTGCCCAACGGCTGAATCCTCGCCAGGCCCGGTGGTCTCTGTTCTTTGCCCGATTTAATTTTGAGATTCACTTTCGTCCTGCCGATAAGAACATTAGGGCCGATGCTCTCTCTCGTTCCTCGGATGCCTCAGAAGTTGAACTCTCTCCGCAACACATCATTCCACCTGACTGCCTGATCTCCACTTCTCCTGCCTCCATCAGGCAGACTCCTCCAGGAAAGACCTTTGTTTCTCCTCGCCAACGCCTCGGAATCCTCAAATGGGGTCACTCCTCCCATCTCGCAGGTCATGCGGGTATCAAGAAATCTGTGCAACTCATCTCCCGCTTCTATTGGTGGCCGACTCTGGAGACGGATGTTGTGGACTTTGTGCGAGCCTGCACTATCTGTGCCCGGGATAAGACTCCTCGCCAGAAGCCCGCTGGTTTTCTTCATCCTCTGCCTGTCCCCGAACAGCCTTGGTCTCTGATTGGTATGGATTTTATTACTGATTTACCCCCTTCCCGTGGCAACACTGTTATTTGGGTGGTCGTTGATCGATTCTCCAAAATGGCACATTTCATCCCTCTTCCTGGTCTTCCTTCTGCGCCTCAGTTGGCTAAACAATTTTTTGTACACATTTTTCGTCTTCACGGATTGCCTACGCAGATTGTCTCGGATAGAGGCGTCCAATTCGTGTCTAAATTCTGGAGGGCTCTCTGTAAACAACTCAAGATTAAATTAAATTTTTCTTCTGCATATCATCCCCAGTCCAATGGACAAGTAGAAAGGATTAACCAAATCTTGGGTGATTATTTGCGACATTTTGTTTCCTCCCGCCAGGATGACTGGGCAGATCTCCTCCCATGGGCCGAATTCTCGTATAACTTCAGGGTCTCTGAGTCTTCCTCCAAATCCCCATTTTTCGTGGTGTACGGCCGTCACCCTCTTCCCCCCCTCCCTACTCCCTTGCCCTCTGGTCTGCCCGCTGTGGATGAAATTTCTCGTGACCTTTCCATCATATGGAGAGAGACCCAAAATTCTCTCTTACAGGCTTCATCACGCATGAAGAAGTTCGCGGATAAGAAAAGAAGAGCTCCCCCCGTTTTTTCCCCTGGAGACAAGGTATGGCTCTCCGCTAAATATGTCCGCTTCCGTGTCCCTAGCTACAAGTTGGGACCACGCTATCTTGGTCCTTTCAAAATTTTGTGTCAAATTAATCCTGTCTCTTATAAACTTCTTCTTCCTCCCTCTCTTCGTATCCCTAATGCCTTTCACGTCTCTCTTCTCAAACCACTCATCCTCAACCGTTTTTCTCCCAAGTCTGTTCCTCCCACTCCTGTTTCCGGCTCCTCGGACATCTTCTCGGTCAAAGAAATTTTAGCTGCCAAAAAGGTCAGAGGGAAAAAATTTTTTTTAGTGGACTGGGAGGGTTGTGGTCCTGAAGAGAGATCCTGGGAACCTGAGGACAACATCCTAGACAAAAGTCTGCTCCTCAGGTTCTCAGGCTCTAAGAAGAGGGGGAGACCCAAGGGGGGGGGTACTGTTACGCCGAGCGCTCCGGGTCCCCGCTCCTCCCCGGAGCGCTCGCTTCACTCTCCCCGCGGCAGCGCTCCGGTCACGTCCTCTGACCCGGGGCGCTGCGATTCCGCTGCCAGCCGGGATGCGATTCGCGATGCGGGTAGCGCCCGCTCGCGATGCGCACCCCGGCTCCCCTACCTGACTCGCTCTCCGTCTGTTCTGTCCCGGCGCGCGCGGCCCCGCTCCCTAGGGCGCGCGCGCGCCGGGTCTCTGCGATTTAAAGGGCCACTGCGCCGCTGATTGGCGCAGTGGTTCCAATTAGTGTTTACACCTGTGCACTTCCCTATATCACCTCACTTCCCCTTCACTCCCTCGCCGGATCTTGTTGCCTTAGTGCCAGTGAAAGCGTTCCTTGTGTGTTCCTTGCCTGTGTTTCCAGACCTTCTGCCGTTGCCCCTGACTACGATCCTTGCTGCCTGCCCCGACCTTCTGCTACGTCCGACCTTGCTTTTGCCTACTCCCTTGTACCGCGCCTATCTTCAGCAGCCAGAGAGGTGAGCCGTTGCTAGTGGATACGACCTGGTCACTACCGCCGCAGCAAGACCATCCCGCTTTGCGGCGGGCTCTGGTGAAAACCAGTAGTGGCTTAGAACCGGTCCACTAGCACGGTCCACGCCAATCCCTCTCTGGCACAGAGGATCCACTACCTGCCAGCCGGCATCGTGACATCCATGCATGTGTAGTACTGGTAAAATCTGTTCCTGTGGCCTATCTTTGGCTGCTTCAAGAGATTGGGTGTGGTGCTTGATCAGTGCACCTGGTCATCTAATTAAGTTGCTGGTGATGGAGTTCACCCAGACTTTAGTTGAGTTCAGTTGAGTTGAGGTCAGTTAACACTACAAGCAGTTTCTATTTATTTATTTTTTCATATTTAAAGGGGTACACCTGTGGAAAACAGTTTTTTTTTTTTTTTTTCAAATTAATCGATGCCAGAAAGTTAAACAGGTTTGTAATTGAATTTTACATAAAATCTTAATCCTTCCAGTACTTATCAACTGCTGTATGCTCCAGAAGAAGTTGTGTAGTGGACAGAGGTGGCAGCAGAGAGCACTGTGGTCAGAACTACACAACTTTCTCTGGAGCATACAGCAGCTCATAAGTTCTGGAAGGATTAAGATTTTTTTTAATAGAAGTAATTTACAAATTTGTATAACTTTCTGGCACCAGTTGATATGAAGAAAAAAAATTTGTTTTCTAGCAGAGTACCCCTTTAAAGTGTATTTTTAGAGCATTATTGGAATGAGGTGAAAGTGATTTGACCTATAATCACAATCAAGCTGTTTTATGAAAGTTAGAATTTTTTAGCCTTTGTTCGCATGTTGAATCATTACTGTACTTTTCAAGTTTTTTCTGCATTTACAAAAAATTTTCTGTGATGTTCCAAAATCACAGTAAAAATGACACCCTTGCAAAATATATAATAAAATGTAATTTTTCAAACACATGTAATGAGGATAAGCATCTCAACGAGTACCATAAATATTGTGGGAGATCACCCATTGAAGGGGTACTCCGCCCATAGACATCTTATCCCCTATCCAAAGTCATGCCACATCCCCCTCCATTCATGTCTATGGGAGGGGGCGTGACGGCCGTCACGCCCCCTCCCATAGACATGAACAGAGGGGGCATGACATGATGTCATGTCATTAGCCGCCCCAAACCCAGCGTTCTAAACATACAGCTGCACGTAAATCGTGGGGGGTCCCAGCGGCGGGACTTCCGTGATCAGACATCTAATCCCCTATCCTTTGGATAGGGGATAAGATGTCTGTGGGAGGAGTACCCCTTTAATGATTATATATCTTATGTTCGGGACACCGGTTTGTGAACCGCAAGGTCAAAAATTAGAATCAAGGCTTGGAATAGATTGGGAGGTACAAGAAAGATAATTGGGAAAGCATAAAAGTATAAAAACAATTAAAAAAAATAGATGATCCTAAGAGTAAATACATTCCAGTTCGGAGGTCCCCAAAGTAAAGTTCCCGGGAGAAATTCGAAATAGAGAGCCCGGGAGATGATTTGCATAACCACGTGATTATCACTAGTCAATGGTACGATTCAACCAGCCTTCTTGAAATTTCACGAAGCGGGACGCTTGCCTCACAAGCCAGATCCCGAGAATATTTTTGGAAGGGGTATAATAGTCACGTCATGGTGCTTGGCCAATAGAAAAATGGTACCACCATATTGGGTTGGCTCATCTCTTGGAGTTTTTCAAAGTGAATTGGGGGGTCACGTGATCAGCCTTAAAAATAATGCCGGTGAAAAAATAAAATGTTTTTAAATCACCTGGTGCCAGAAAGTTAAACAGATTGGTAATATTCTAACCCTTCCAGTACTTATCAGCTGCTGTATGCTCCAGAGCAAGTTGTGTAGTTCTTTCCAGTCTGACCACAGTGCTCTCTGATGCCACCTCTGTCCGTGTAAGGAACTGTCCAGAGCAGGAGAGGTTTGCTATGGGGATTTGTTCCTGCTCTGGACAGTTCCTGGCATAGACAGAGGTGTCAGCAGAGAGTACTGTGGTCAGACTGGAAAGAACTACACAACTTCTGGAGCATACAGCAGCTGATATGTACTGTTAAGATTTTTAAATAAAAGTAATTACAAATCTGTATAACTTTCTAGCAACAGTTGATATTAAAACATGTGTTTTCTACTGGAGTGCCCCTTTAAGCAATGAGAGACTACAATCAGAATTTTTGATACTATAAATTGTTGTGGACAGCGCCACCTACCAGTGCTCTTTTTTCATCACCTCTTCACTATGCACGAGAGGAAAGGAGAGAAGCTGTGACCATTATCAATTGTATATGGTTGAGCCTGTGTTATATATATTGTTACAATGTGGCAAGGAAAGGAAACTTCCACCTGGGGCCTAATCAATGAGGCAGCAGAGAGGGGAAGTCTGTTTAAGGGTGCGTTCCCACATGGCGTATACGCAGCGTATTTCACGCTGCGCAAAATTTACGGCAACAGTGGGAAATACGCTGCATATTCCTTGCTCACTATACACACAGGGTTTTCCCCCTAAATGAGTTTTAGAGGCGGGGCCATGTGCCGGGGTGACTGTGACGCGCGGCTCCGCCTCCAAAACTCACTGCACACATAGGGCTGCCACCGGAAAGCCCTGTGTGTATAGTGAGCAAGGAATACGCAGCTTATTTCCAGCTGCTGCCGTAAATTTTGCGCAGAGTGAAATGCGCTGCATATACGCCGTATGGGAACGCACCCTAAAGGGGTACTCCACAGGCCAGCAAAGAACTAAATATTCCAAACGCTGCTTTCGCACTCCGGGGGTCGACCACGCCCCCCTTTGTGATGTCACAACCACGCCCCCTGAATGCAAGTATATGGGAGGGGGTGTGACAGCCATCACACCCCTTCCTATAGACTTGCATTCAGGGGGCGTGGCCGTCACGTCACGAGGGGTATAGCCAACCCTCGCAGTGCAAAAACAGTGTTCGGAACATTTAGTTCCATGCTGGCCAGTGGAGTACATCTTTAAAAGGAAGTCAGACAATGTAGTCTGGGCTCTCCCTTAGACAGAAGTGGCTGTTAGAGGGGGAGACATCGCGTCCATTGCCAGGCGGGCACAGCAAGGGCTGCAAAGGATGCAAGCGTGTGTCTCTGGTAACATACAGCAGGTGGCTGTGTGAATGGAACTTTATGTTCAAATGTGAACTTTATCTTTTAAGGCTGCAAGATTTATTGTGTTTAAACTGGCAGGGAAAAGCCCCCCAGTGGCTTGTCGGCCTAGGTGTTGTTTTTATGTTTTGTTTATTTTAGTTTATCTTGCAACCTGTCTAATAAACCTGTCGAGGAGCCAGAATTGGAGAAAGGACTTGCTGTTTGCCGGTTTATTCTGAAAAACATGTCCTTTGGCTTTGGCAAAGGACGATCCCAGAGTGAAACCCCTTACAGTATACAGTGGTCCCTCCAGTTACAATATTAAATGGTTCAAGGACAACCATCGTATGTTGAGACAATAACTCTATGGAAACCTGGTAATTGGTTCTGAAGCCACCAAAATGTCATCCAAAAATAGGAAAAAGTGAGAATTAAACAAAAATAAGTAGATAACTATTATAGATAAAGCAATTCCTTACATATAAAAGAAAGAAAGATCTGCTGGAAGCTGTAAATCACTAGAATTTAGTGCATACGCTTCAGTAATACAGGTGTTTTACCAGTAAATGCCCATTCTGATTGGTCGGCTCTTCCAGCCATTTATACGTTTTGAGATCTGGTAAGTTGAGGGATCACTGTGTGTATATATAGCATGTGAAAGTACATCTAAAAAAGTTGACTCTACAGAACAAGATCCTGTTCTTATGAGTCCTATGAGGTTCACTGTGTACTGTCTTATCATTGAGGTCAATGTATTAACAGTATTCAGTAAGCTCCTAAGCTCCCCCTAGTGGCAGGCAGCCAGTAGGTTTTCTTTTTAGTTCTCTATCAGAAGCAAGACCACTATAAATATATTTTAAGAAATTCTTCAGCACAGAATTTTGAACCTTGTTAGATTAAAAACACAACAGATTATTTCAAGGGTAAAAACCGAGAGGTTACTAAGACTTTGTAGCTCAGTCTAATCTTTCATAATCCAACCATGCCATAGAGGATCTTCATTTAGTTACCTAACCCGGCGATTCCATTTTCAATCTTTCTTTTTGTTTTGGTAATTGCGCTCACAGATAAACACAAGGTTAAACTGAGAACAAAAGCCGAAGTGGAAATTTGCAAAACAGAGTTTATTCCAAAAACACTTAATACTGAAGTGGAGATCAGAGAGCGACTATAATGAGGCGGACTGGGAAATTAAGAAGAATTATTATTATTTTGGTTTAAAGGCTCATTTCTGGCAGTAAAATGTGCAAAATTCTTGCTATAATTTTAGTTCATATTAGGTGTATGAATAATTCATATGATATAACTTGTATAATAATCATCCCTAAGATAAAAACACTGACTCCTATGTCTAAAAGTACATCTACTATACGACTCTCCTCTATGTAGATGAATATAACTAGTATTATTCTGCCTCCTATGTACTAGAATATAACTACTATAATACTGTCTCCTATATACAAGAATATAACTACTATAATACTGCTCCTATATACAAGAATATAACTACTATAATACTGCCTCCTATATACAAGAATATAACTACTATAATACTGCTCCTATATACAAGAATATAACTACTATAATACTGCTCCTATATACAAGAATATAACTATTATAATACTGCTCCTATATACAAGAATATAACTACTATAATACTGCTCCTATGTACAAGAATATAACTGCTATAATACTGCTCCTATATACAAGAATATAACTACTATAATACTGCCCCCTATGTACAAGAATATACTATAATATTGCTCCTATATACAAGAATATAACTATTATAATCCTGCTCCTATATACAAGAATATAACTACTATAATACTGCTCCTATATACAAGAATATAACTGCTATAATACTGCTCCTATGTACAAGAATATAACTACTATAATACTGCTCCTATATACAAGAATATAACTACTATAATACTGCCCCTATATACAAGAATATAACTACTATAATACTGCTCCTATATACAAGAATATAACTACTATAATTCTGCTCCTATATACAAGAATATAACTACTATAATACTGCTCCAATATACAAGAATATAACTACTATAATACTGCTCCTATGTACAAGAAAATAACTATTATAATACTGCTCCTATATACAAGAATATAACCACTATAATACTGCTCCTATATACAAGAATATAACTACTATAATACTGCTCCTATATACAAGAATATAACTACTATAATTCTGCTCCTATATACAAGAATATAACTACTATAATACTGCTCCTATATACAGGAATATATCTACTATAATACTGCTCCTATATACAAGAATATAACTACTATAATACTGCTCCTATATACAAGAATATAACTACTATAATACTGCTCCTATATAAAAGAATATAACTACTATAATTCTGCTCCTATATACAAGAATATAACTACTATAATACTGCTCCTATATACAAGAATATAACTACTATAATACTGCTCCTATATACAAGAATATAACTACTATAATACTGCTCCTATATACAAGAATATAACTACTATAATACTGCTCCTATATACAAGAATATAACTACAATAATACTGCCTCCTATATACAAGAATATAACTACTATAATACTGCCTCCTATATACAAGAATATAACTACTATAATACTGCCTTCTATATTCAAGAATATACTTACTATAATACTGCTCCTATATACAAGAATATAACTACTATAATACTGCTCCTATATACAAGAATTTAACTACTATAATACTGCTCCAATATACAAGTATATAGCTACTATAATACTGCCTCCTATATACAAGAATATAACTACTATAATACTGCCCCTATATACAAGAATATAACTACTATAATACTGCTCTTATATACAATAATATAATTACTATAATACTGCTCCTATATACAAGAATATAACTACTATAATACTGCTCCTATATAAAAGACTATAACTACTTTAAATTGCCTAGTATGTGCAACACTATAGCCATTGTTATAGCTACAGGTACCACATTGAGATATGATATTTGGTTCTATGAAGCAATAGTTGTGTCTGTATTTGATTATAGATTCCAGTATATTTGTCAATTGGGTCATGGTAAATATGTATTTGTTTTTATTATTATTAACAATAATAATAATAATAATAATAATAATAATAATAATAATAATATATATATGATCTTGGAAAAGGAGTAAACCGATCCCCACCAACCACATTCTTTCCCCCCTTGGATACGATATGACATAACCCATAACAGTCTGTAGCCATTCACATATGTGGCGGTGATTACGGTAAGTCTTATCATATGTTCCTATGTTAGACCTGAGCTCCTGGTAATTGTGATCATCAATCAGAATCTACCATGAGCCGTGATTAAAAGGGGTCATCCGACCGTCGCCATTCCTGAGATAAGGCATGACTTGCACTAATAGATACTTACTGGGCCTATTAGAGCGTTTTTTATCGATTTCTGATAATGATCCTCAGGTCAATGCTGCCACTTTACTCCCTCCTTGAATCTTCTGTCTTCCTGCCCCAACCCCCCCCGGCCGTCCATCTGCCTCCATACTAAATGGATTTATGTAGTGCTGCACCTACCGTAGCCCTCAGGTTTAATTCCTGCATGTACCAAACCATCTCTTAATACCAAACTCTGACATGTAACCGTAACTTTAATTCAATAGCTTTTATAATAAAATAAAAAAAGAATAAACAAAAAAAAGGAAACATAAATAAACTTTGCAAAGGTTTTTCTGTAAAAAATATACATATCTTTACACACACATGCATATACAGTATATTGGGAGACAGTGACAGGAATAATGGTCGTGGGATCGCTATATTTCACCAAGGTACTTGTCACATGTAGCAACCAGGATTCAAGAGGTGCATATCTCATCAAGGAAGCTGTAAGATTTGGGAAATCTTGCTAGAGATTTTTGGTAAATCCAATTTTTGGGCCTGGATTTTATGGAATGAAAGGCAAGATTGACAGTGGGCCTTTTTTTTTATTCCACTTCCTGGGCCAGCCCAGGTTTTCAGATGAACCCAGGTCAGCATAGGTGCCGAAGACAGCTTCTCACTGGGTTTTAGAACTAGCTGAAAGTTAGTCTGCCAGAGTATGTATATATCTGTACACACACACATACAGATAACTTTATATGCATACATTCAAGAAGAGCAACAGATGCCTGGCACTGCCCACGTGATTGTGGGGAGCGATACCCTTACAATGATCATGGGGTATTTATTAATAGTGTTGAGCGGCATAGGCCATATTCGAATTCGCGAATATTCGCGAATATATGGACGAATATTCGTCATATATTCGCGAATATTCGCATATTCGTTATATTCTCGTTTTATTTTCGCGCACGCAAAAATTCGCGCATGCGAAAATTAACATATGAGAAAATTCGCATATGCGAAAATTAACATATGCTAATTTGCTTATATGCGAATTTTCGCACGCCACTCTCACACAGTAGTATTATAGCCTTCTTTACACCACACAACCTGGAAGCAGAGAGGGGTGATCACTGTGATGTGTACTGTGAAGAAAAACAAACAAAAAAAAAAAAAACGAATATTCGTAATTACGAATATATAGCGCTATATTCGCGAAATTCGCGAATTCGCGAATATGCGATATTCGCGAATAATATTCGAATTGCGAATATTCGCGAGCAACACTATTTATTAATACTGCTTCCACTTCAGGTGCTACACAAGGCAAACAACAGGCTCAAGTATGCAATGTAAGAAGAAGAAATGACTGCAGCACTCACCATGGAATCCTGCTGTGATGTTTATTGACAGACCATATACATGAAAAACGTACCACCCATGCACAGAGCAGAACTGAGATGGCAGGAGTGTGCACCCAGGAGATAGCGAATGTTTCATGCTGGGAGGCATTTCCTCAGGTGACCACTGTGACCGGGGTTCTGAGGAAATGCCTACCAGCGTTAAACAGCCGCTGGACTGTCAATAAACATCACAGCAGGATTCCACGGTGAGTGCTCCTGTCTTTTCTTCTTCTTACATTGCATACTCGAGCCTGAACGAGCCAGCTAGTTCTAACATCCATTGAGAAGCTGTCTTCGGCACCTATGCTGCCCTGGGCTCATCTGAAAACTTGAACTGGCCCACAGCAGGATTCCGAGGTGAGTGCTCCAGTCATTTCTCCTTTTTACATTGCAACTGTATAAGTATATATACAGAAGAAGTCCCTGCTCCTGTTCGCAGATGGCAATGCATACAAAACCAAATGAATCACTGCACACTCATTACATTGGCAAAACTAAGTGGATCATTGCTTACAAACAACATTCACAGGACAGTGTACTTTGCATTCACTTCCAGGCAGTGGAAGAGAGAGGTGGTGTCTGGTAACTATAAAAGAAAGTATACTATGCGATTGTCTGAGCCAATGATTGTGTGTCTGTATACAAAAGTGTGAAGTATACAAGTGAGTGTAAGTATAAAAGTGAGAGGGACTTAAAATTAAGGGACTTTAATTTCAGGGAGTTTAATTGAAATATTTGATTGTTTTTTTTTTTTTACAGTTTTTTTTTTACAGTTAGGGATATGAAGGTTTTATAGGAAGATAGGATTCATAGGGGGAAAAAAAACATACACTATTGAATTGCATGTAGACTAATGCCAGAAGTCTGTCCAATAAAACAGAGGAACTGAAGTGGTTGATGTCTGAGGAGGATTATGACATAGTGGGTATAACAGACACTTGGTTGGACAATAGCTGTGACTGGTCGGTCAACATACAGGGTTATAG
Source organism: Hyla sarda (assembly GCF_029499605.1). Lineage (NCBI taxonomy): Eukaryota > Metazoa > Chordata > Amphibia > Anura > Hylidae > Hyla > Hyla sarda. Next base: position 11,276,762 of record NC_079199.1, read on the forward strand.
TCTATTCAGGAAGGATCGGAGAAAACGGAAAGGGGGAGGAGTTTGTATGTGAAATCGAGTCTGAAGGCCGCACTGCGGGAGGATATATGGGAGGGAAACGATAATATGGAGTCATTATGGGTAGAAATATATGGAGATAAAAATAAAAAAAATTCTGATAGGGGTTATAAGCTATAAGCCACCAAACACAATTGAAGAGGCAGAAGATCAATTACTGAGGCAAATAAACAAGGCAGCAAATCAGAATGAAGTGATAATAATGGGGGACTTTAAAGGGGTACTCCGGCCCTAAGACATCTTATCCCTTATCCAAAGGATAGGGGATAAGATGTCTGACTGCGGGGGTCCCGCTGCTGGGGACCCCCGCAATCTTGCATTTAGCACCCACCTCGGGGAGCTGCACGCTGTGCTGCCAGCTCAGAATCTGCCGTGTGTCAACCACGGGGCCGGAGAATCGTGACGTCGCCCCCGTGTGATGTCATGCCCCGCCCCCGCTATGCAAGTCTATGGGAGGGGGCGTTAACTATCCTGATATAAACTGGGAGACTGAGACCTGTGAATCTCATAAAGGAAACTGGTTTCTGACTATAGCTAAAGACAATTATCTGTCCCAAATGGTGCAGGGACCGACCAGAGGGGGCGCCCTACTAGACTTAATATTAACCAACAGACCTGACCAGAGGGGGCGCCCTACTAGACTTAATATTAACCAACAGACCTGACAGAGTAACTAATGTGCAAGTAGAAGGACACCTAGGAAATAGTGATCGTAATATAATACATTATAACCTGTTCTTCAATAAGGGAATCTCTCGAGGGGCCACAAAAACAATGAACTTTAGGAAGGCAAAGTTTGATCAACTCAGAGAAGCCCTTAACAATCTAAAATGGAATAATGTCCTCAAAAACCAGAATACTGACATTAAATTGGAGACTTTTAAAAACATCTTAAATTCTCACTGTAAGATATATATCCCTCATGGGAATAAAAGGGTCAGGAATAAAAGAAAACTAATTTGGATGAATAAAAATGTTATGGGGCAATAAATGACAAAAATAAAGCATTTAAACTACTAAAAGAGGACAACAGTGAAGAAGCATTAAAAAACTATAGAGAAAAATTTAAAATATGTAAAAAACTGATAAAAGCTGAAAAAATAGAGGAAGAAAGACTCATTGCTAAAGAGAGTAAAACTAACCCCAAAATGTTCTATAACTATATAAATAGAAAAAAGATTAAAAATTAAAGTGCAGGCCCTTTAAAAAATGATGATAAAGAAATTATAGACGGGGATCAGAAAAAAGCAAATATATTAAACAAATTCTTCTCCACTGTATTCACCAAGGAAAATGAAATGCCTGGCGAAATACAGCGAGATAAGGTTAACTCCCCAGTACAGGTCACCTGTCCAACCCAGGAAGAAGTACAGGTCACCTGTCTAACCCAGGCAGAAGTACAGTGCAGCCTACAGAAAAATCAAAATAGACAAATCACCAGGTCCAGATGGCATTCACCCCCATGTTCTAAAGGAATTAAAGGGGTATTCCGTAATTTTTTTTTTATCCCCTATCCAAAGGATAGGGGATAAGATGTCTGGTCGCAGGGGGCCCGTTGCTGGGACCCCCCACGATCTCCCTGCAGCACACGCATTCTATGCGAGAACTGCGTCTACAGTTTGGGAAACCTCTGGGTTTCCGGGACTGGGGACGGGACGTCACGCCACGTCCCCTCCATTCATGTCTATGGGAGGGGGCGTGATGGGCGTGACCCAGAGTTTTCCGAAACTGGAGACACAGCTCCCACATAGAATGTGGGTGCTGCAGGGAGATTGCAGGGGGTCCCAGTGGCGGACCACCCACAATCAGACATCTTATCCCCTAATCCTTTGGATAGGGGATCATTTTTTTAATTTTTTTATTAGAAGTTTATTCATTTTAAAGTAATACAAAAACAAAGAAAGACAGAAATAAGGGGTAAAGAACAGAGTCCCCCAGCTTCCAATATTCATGTACAAACAGTATTATGGTCTGCAACCGCCAACTTTGAACAATCAAAAAATAAGGCAGGAAGGAATAACGGCAGTGATGTTTTACATTAACAATAGCGTCTTACAGGCAGTAATATGAAATTCCGAGTGTGTGAAGAAATGATATCTGGAAGCCACAGAAGTGGTCACATCAACCTATGGTCATCACTGCCGTCAAATAGTCAATGAGTGTCGTTGGGGAGATAGGAAAGCCAGCAGGGAGAAGAGCGGGATGAAAGAGGCGCTGGGAGGAAGAGAGGGAGAAGGGAAGGGGAGAGAGGCAACAATAAGATGGGAAATGGTGAGGGGCAAATGAAGAGGGTGAACTCACCTCACTGGGGATCCATGCTCAGACGACCAGTACACCAAATATGAAAGGGTATGTGTACACCTGGGAATGGAGAGAGAGGTGTGTCAGATAAAATGTTTTTGTCCGGAATACCCCTTTAAGTAATGTAATAGACAGACCCCTATTTTTAATATTCAGAAACTCTATAGTAACAGGGACTGTTCCCCAGGACTGGCGCATGGCAAATGTGGTACCAAAATTTTAAAATGGGTCAAAAGGTGACCACGGGAATAATAGACCAGTTAGTTAAACCTCCGTTGTATGTAAATTGTTTGAGGGTTTTCTAAGAGATGCTATTTTGGAATATCTTGAGAAAAATAAATGTATGACCCCATATCAACATGGCTTTATGAGGGATTGGTCCTGTCAAACTAAACTGATTAGCTTTTATGAGGAGGTGAGCTCCAGACTGGACCAGGGGGAATCGCTGGATGTCATATATCTGGATTTTTCCAAAGCATTTGATACAATTCCACATAAAAGGTTGGTGCATAAAATGAGAAGGATGGGGCTGGGGGAGAATGTGTGTAAGTGGGTAAGTAACTGGCTCAATGATAGGAAACAGAGGGTGGTTATTAATGGTACTTATTCTGATTGGGTGACTGTTACTAGTGGGGACCACAGGGGTCAGTCTTGGGTCCTGTTCTATATAATATAACTAGCTAAGTACCCGGTGTTGCCCGGTTTTTCCTTCCTAATCCTTGTTGGGGAGGAAAATTAACAAAGGAGGAAACTTTTGACTTCATATCCCGTCCTCATATATTGTAGTCATATCCCAACCACATATCCCGTCCTCATATCCTGTCCTCATATCTCGACCTCCTATCTCGACCTTCTATCCCGACCTCCTATCCCGACCTCCTATCCCGTCCTCCTATACCATCCTCCTATCACAACCTCCTATCTCGACCTCCTATCCCGACCTCCTATCCCGACCTCCTATCCTTACCTCCTATCCCGACCTCATATCCCGTCCTCATATCCTGACCCGTAATATGTGTACCAGGTATTGAAACATCTCCAGCCGTACGGAAGTTATGTGGGAATATACATTTCCCATTGATTTGCATGGGACTTTAAACAAAACCCCAACCCTCACAAATATGGGGTAGTTAAGGGTTAAATTAACTATCCTATATTTTAAGTGGACATATAAGTAACATGTGACCAAGTATTATCAAAATATCTCCAGATGTTTGGAAGTTATACAGTAACATATATTTTCCATAGACTTGTATGGGACTTTAAACAAAAACCCCGACCCTTGCACATGGGGGTGAGTAAGGGTTAAATCACCTATCCTATCTATGTTTGTTGTTGACATATAATTAACAATAAGTTTCATGTTAATATCTTTAGCCGTTTGGACGTGATGCTGGAACATACATACATACATACACATTGAGTTTTATATATAAATAGATTATTAATGTCCTTGTAGAGGGGTTGAATAGTTAAGTAGCAATCTTTGCAGATTATACTAAACTCTGTAAAGTGGTAAATACAATAGAGGACAGGGCACTGTTACAAATGGATCTGAATAGGTTGGAGGTTTGGGCTGGGAAGTGGCAGATGAGGTTCAACACTAATAAATGTAAGGTAATGCACATGGGGAAGTAAAATCCGGGCTGGGATTATGTATTAAATGGGAGAACACTTGGGACGACTGACATGGAAAAGGACTTGGGAGTTTTAGTTAACAGTAAATTTAGCTGTAGTGACCAGTGTCGGGCAGCTGCTGCCAAGGCAAATAAAATCATGGGGGGCATCAATAGGGGCATAGATGCCCACGACAAGGAAATAATTCTACCGCTGTACAAATCACTAGTCAGACCACACATAGAATACTGTGTACAGTACTGGCCAGACCACACATGGAATACTGTGCACAGTACTGGTCAGACCACACATAGAATACTGTGTACAGTCCTGGGCACCAGTGTACAAGAAAGATATAGTGGAGCAGGAGAGGGTTCAAAGACGGCCAACCAGAGAAATATGGGGAATGGGAGGACTACAGTACCCAGAAAGATTATCAGAATTAGGGTTATTTAGTTTAGAAAAAAGAAGGCTTAGGGGCGACCTAATAACTATGTATAAATATATCAGGGACCGTACAGAGATCTCTCCATGATCTATTTATACCCAGGACTGTATCTATACCAAGGGGGCATCCTCTACGTCTAGAGGAAAGAAGGTTTCTACACCAGCACAGACGGGGGTTCTTTCCTGTAAGAGCAGTGAAACTGTGGAATTCTCTGCCAGAGGAGGTGGTCATGGGGAACTCTGTAAAAGAATTCAAAAGGGGTCTGGATGCATTTTTGGAGAATAATAACATTACAGGTTATGTATACTAGATTTATAGGACAGAACGTGGATCCAGGGATTTATTCTGATGCCATATTTGGAGTCGGGAAGGAATTTTTACCTCTAGTATGAGGGTTTTTTGCCTTCCTCTGGATCAACTCATTAGGGACTCATTAGGGATATAGGTTGAACTTGATGGACTCTGGTCTTTTTTCAACCTTATGAACTATGTTACTATGTTACTATGCACCCAGACCAGTGAATGTCTATGGTGTTAGGAGGTGAGTTGATGTACTGTTTGCATTGCCATTTATTTACCACATTTGCTGCACTGGATGCCATGGTGCCAGCAAAAGGCAGTGTTGGCCAGTAGGGGAATGCTGTAGGAATCACATCCCACTCATCACATTAACTGGGCCAGGTGTTATGTATTGGACCCAGTGAATGTCTATGGTGACCAGAAGGTGTATGGTGTTGCTCTAGGCATTACTCCTTACCTCACTGGTATCCATCAGCATCCTGCTAAGAATGGGATGCCAACTTATACTGTGGCATACTGCAGGGGGGCTCCCTGCACTTTAATGACCTGAACGTAGTCACCTAATGACTACATTCAGGATGCTTTCTGCTGTATATACTATAGTAATGGGACCCAAAAGTGCTGCAAAACACACTTTTCAGTCCCTGATAAAACTCGTATAGGTGAAGAGACGACAACATCAGGGGTTGACGAAGCAGCAAGTGCTGCAAAACGGACATTGCCCTAGTTAGCTTCCCTGCATCTGTTGGGAGAGAACAGCATGTTGCATCATCTGTGACATATCGTTGTCACAACATTGTGCAGTACGGGAGTCATTGATGATTCACCATACCAAACTTCACTTACAGAGCGGAGATGGCACCGGCCATGTTCAGATCCCCCCGAGGCCAAAAGACTTGCATTGGGTCAAAGTTTTTAAAGTGTTTAAAGTGTCCCTCCTTGGTTAAACTTGAGGAAAATGTTTTTTTGCGGTCCCGAATACCTTCATTGAGCTCCTGTTCTCCCTGCTCCTTAAACCCCATTTCCCTCCAAATACAATCCCCTGGATCCCTTGTTTCTAGGTGAAAGGTCACTTATCTCTCTCCCACACATCAGCCACCCCACCCATTGCAGCACAGCTGTGCTCTCTTCCATGCATGCTGTGCTTAAAACTACAATTCCCTGCAGCCCTTTGGAGAATTATCTCCCTCCCACCCAGTGGTCGCTCCACCCATTGAAGCACAGACAAACTCCCTTTCAACATCTGACTAATGATGCATTGTCTCAGGCTGCAATGCAACCTGGGAAAGGCCCAAGACAACACTCATTTCATATGCTGCTAAAAATAAACATTCAGGGCAATGATCACATAACAATTGTGAGACCAGACATCAAACACAGGTACAGACACTATATGATGAACTACACTCATTTTACAGCCCCTGTAATACAGTAAAAAAAAAAAAAAATTTAAATCCCGGAATACGCCTTTAAAATTGAATTTCATTTAGAAAAATTATTATTGTGCAAAGTGATGCACTATAATAATTTTTTTCAAAAAAGTGCCCACAACATTGGAAATGCACTTCAAAGACATCCAAGATTTTGCGCTCTCCTTTTTCTTGCTTATTAAATGTAATTTTTCTGAAACTTGGATAACCCCTTAAATTCAAAAGACATTGAGATTCAACCAGCCGCTCACCAATTACGCCAAACGCCGAACGTAGAAAATTTAATTCAAGGCTTGATTACTGAAACACTTGGCAATTTAACAACATTGATTACTCATTTAGGATGATGAAAAGGAGACGGATGTTAAACATGTGATTCGGGGCCTTAAAAGCCAAAATAATGTATATACAAGTCAAATTAACAAAGAGTGCATCCGCTACGGAGACATCAATATGGGCAGAGTGGGCTCCAAGCAGCCAGACTATAGGAATTCTCTGGGGGATTAATTACTCCGGTGAAGCACAGAGCATCAATAACACAAGGGTTTTCTGAGAAGATTTATTTTATTTATTTCATTTTTGAACAGTAATGACACCGGCAGAGGAGAAGATTTACAATGGGCCACGAAGGGTTAGACGTGTCCTCATCCTCTTCTTCATATTCGGTGTCTACATGGTGATTATCGCAATGTAAAATTTTTGGTGTCATTTGGAACCCTCTTAAAGCAGTGTTTCCCAACCAGGGTGCCTCCAGCTGTTGCAAAACTACAACTCCCAGCATGTCAACTGCTGTCTGGGCATGCTGAGAATTGTAGTTTTGCAACAGAGGTACCCTGGTTGGGAAACACTGTAATAAACAATAGGTATATTCCTGATTTAAAAATAATGGACTTAAGCAGGGGGTGTAAACTAAATTAGTTCTTCATGGGAGGGACTTAAATGGATTAAACAGTAAATACTAAAATTGGTTTAGAAAAAAAGCTACAACTAGTATAATTTGTGCTTCACTTCCACCAGAAACCTTCAAAAACAATGGGTATATTCCTTCTTTTAAAATAATTGGCTTAAGTAGGTGTGTAAAGTAAAGTGTTCTTCATGGGAGGGATTTATGAGGAATTAAATAATAAATACTTAAAGTGGTTAAAGGAAAAAAAAATTCTAATATAATTTGTGTTTCACTTCGATCAGAAGCCTCCAAAACAATGGGTATACCTCCTTTCAAAATAATAAGCTTAAGCAGGGGTGTAAACTAAGTTCTTCATGGGAGGGACTTAAGGGCATTAAATCGTAAATAGTGAAATTGGTTAAAAAGAAAAAAAAAAGTACTGCAACTTTCTAATATAAATTATGTTACACTTCCATCAGAAACCTCCTAAACAATGGGTTTATTTTTCCATTTAAAATAATGGCTTAAGCAGGGGTGTAAACTAAGGTATGTTTTTATGGGAGACCCTTAAATGGATTAAATAGTAAATACAAAAAGTGGTTAAAGAGGTAAATTTTTTTTTTTTAATTTTTCTAATATAATTTGTGTTTTCAATTCTGTTAGATACCTCAGAAACAATGGGTATATTTATCCTATTAAAATAATGTGTTTATGCAGGGGTGTAAACTAAGGTGTTCTTCGTTAGTGTTGCTCGCGAATATTCGCAATTCGAATATTATTCGCGAATATCGCATATTCGCGAATTCGCGAATTTCGCGAATATAGCGCTATATATTCGTAATTACGAATATTCGTTTTTTTTTTTTGTTTGTTTTTTCTTCACAGTACACATCACAGTGATCATCCCTCTCTGCTTCCAGCTTGTGTGGTGTAAAGAAGGCTGTAATACTACTGTGTGAGACTGACGTGCGGAAATTCGCATATGCGAAAATTAGCATATGCAAATTTTCGCATATGCGAAGTTTCGCATGTGTTAATTTTGTATATGCAAATTTTCACATATGTTAATTTTCGCATACGCGAATATTCGCATGTGCGAAAATAAAACGAGGGTTTAACGAATATGCGAATATTCGCGAATATATGACGAATATTCGTCCATATATTCGCGAATATTCGCGAATTCGAATATGGCCTATGCCGCTCAACACTATTCTTCGTAAGAGGGACTTAAATGGATTAAAATTGGTTAAAATTAAGTACTACAACTTTTTAATATAATTTGTTGTTTCACTTCCATCCAAAAACTCTCAAACAAAGTATATCTTTCTTCATTTAAAATAATGGGCTTAAAGGGGTGGAAAACAATTTTTTTAAATCAACTGGTGCCGGAAAGTTAAACAGATTTGTAAATTACTTCTATTTAAGAATCTTAATCCTCAACGTCTCAATTTTGACATCAGTTTTGAGGGATAGCCAATGTCATTGTTTACATCTACCACAGTAGTACACTTAAATTCCTGTTTTGTATTATTCTAATTGTTATTCATCCACATCTTTTTATCTGGTGTAGGATGCCATTTGGTATTTGCTGGGGATCGCCCTTAGCAACGGACCACAAGTGTAGGATCTGCTCCCCCAGTATATATGCAAAACTGCATTAGGGGTTGAGCACCTCCTGCCATTTGAGGCCACGTCTTTGTTGTTTTTGTTGTTAAATTTATACTAATGCCCCTGTATCATCACTATAGGTAGCATTAATTTGCACCTGTGAGGCCGGCAACTTATCAGCCAACTCGGGTGGGGTTTATAGCCTTTCTCCCACCTCCCATTGTACGTGTGCTCAGTCACACTGGAGGTAACCTGGGAGCAGTCTGCGAACCGGACTGAATGCTGCTGTAATTGCCCACTGGCCCCTGGTTTTGCTTATCATGCGCAGGTAGGTTTAGTGTTAGGTCCCGCGCCACTTGAGAAACCTTGGCGTTGGTGTGCGGGCTCTGTTGTGTCCTTCATATAAGGATATACTGGCTAATGTCTCAATTTTAACATCAGTTTTGAGGGTTAGTTAATGTCATTGTTTACATCTACCATAGTAGTGCACTTAAATTCCTGTTTTGTATTATTCTAATTGTTATACATCCACACCTTTTTATCTGGTGTAGGATTCTATTGTGGTACTCGTGGTCTGCTGCAGGCATCCTCCATTGTATGCATTTTATGCTGGGGATCGCCCCTAGCAATGGACCACAACTGTAGGATCTGCTCCCCCAATATATATGCACAACTGCATTAGGGGTTAAGCACCTCCTGCCATTTGAGTCCACGTCTTTGTTGTTTTTATCCTTTCAGTACTTATCAGCTGCTGTTTACTACAGAGGAAGTTATTTTCGTTTTGAATTTCTTTTCTGTCTGACCACAGTGCCCTCTGCTGACACCTCTGTCCATGTCAGGAACAGTCCAGAGCAGGAGAATTAGAGTTTGCTAAGGGGATTTGCTTGTACTCTGAACAGTTCCTGACATGGACAGAGGTGTCAGCAGAGAGCACTGTGGTCAGACAGAAAAGGAATTTAAAAAGAAAAGAACTTCCTGTGGATCATACAGGAGCTGATAAGTACTAGAAGGATTAAAACATTTTAATAGAAGTAATTAACAAATCTGTTTAACTTGCTGGCACAGGTTGATTTAGAAAAAAATAAATCTCCACCGGAGTACCCCTTTAAACAAGCGTGTAAACTAAAGTGTTCTTCATGGGATTTATTTAAAGGGACTAAATATTAAATACTAAAAATGGTACAAAAGTGATACAACTTTCATATATATTTGTTTTACAGTTATTGGCCAATGGCTGTCCAGGCATGCTGGAAGTTGTAGTTTGGGAACCGCTGGAGGGGCACAATTTGGAGACCACTGTTCTTTCTTACCAGTCCCATGACTAGTCCCCTCTAGGACACAACAGTCCTACATAGATTTTGTACCTACTCATATTTTCTTCCCTGTTTTCTTGGTCTGGAAATACCAGGTCAACAAATCCGTCCCTTAAAATCCCCAAAATTGGATGATATTTTTTCTGGCCTTTCTTATCCACCAGACAGAAGTCTGCAGTCAGTGATTCTTCTCCGCTATCTCTGGTATTAAATCTCCCCGAGTTTTATAACTATAATATAATCCTGTTTCACAGACTATACTATTTCCACTCATATATTGAAGTCCGAGATAACCTCCGAATAAGAACTCCACATGTGCTTATCGAGCCGGCCGCAGGCACCTGGAGGCTACTCGCTGCTCACTTTTATATAAGACTGGGAGGTCGGTCACGGAAGGTTAAGGCAGCCAGAGAGGGGATGGGGGGGAGATAGGTTCACAGTTAACACAAACCTGACTGATAAGAGAAAAAAGAATGATATAAAAAAAACGAACAATAAAATAAAAATAATGCTAAATATTCCTAAAAAAAATTACTAAATATTCCTAAAAAAATACAAAATATTCCTAAATAAATAATATAAAATATTCCTAAACTATCCATGCAGTTTGTATCTAAACACAAAAATAAATAATCTGCAAATGTAATATAAGTCTGTCACGTCTGGGCAGGGAAGGAGTGCACACTATTCTCGCCCACTCCCCTATCCCTGCCTACTTACGTACCTGCCCTAGGCAACGGGTCCGTAGCCACGGTAACAGTCCCTCCCTAGACAAGTGAGGGGAGTAAACTGTCAGAATAATACAATAATACAGACACAGGTCAAGGTACAGTATGCAGCAGACAAACTAACACACTCAAACAATAAGTCAAAGTCCACTATCCACGTCAAAAACCAGGAGTTGTCAAAGTACAAAATCGCTAATACCAGAGAAGAGTCAGAGAGCGGAGCCAAAGAATCAAAATGCCAGATAATACAGATACAGTAGAACGCTAGCTAGGAGTACAAACTGAGCTCTTTAGCAGGCAAAGACTGGGAGTAGACTGCCAGCTTATATGGAGCCAAAGCAGGTGCTCCAATCAAGGTCAGCTGACCAGTCCAGACAGCCGGGCGTAACCCAGCAACAGAAAACAACAAAGAACCTGTCAGAACCTTTTAACCCTATAGGTTCTGACAAAGTCCTTGCACTAGAGTAGCAGCACATCTTCCAATGGCCAAGGTTCTATCAAAGTGATGAAACCAAAGGTCCAGCAGTAGACAAAACATAAGGAGCTGACTCTGGGGCATCACTCACTAGTACAGTCAATATAACCCTTCTTCAACATCTGAAATACATTCACTTGTTTATTTTTGCATTTTCTTTTTTTCCTCTCCTCGCCTTCTAATAGCCATAAGTCTTTACATTTTTCACCCATCTGAGGCTTGTTTTGTGTAATGACATCAGTCATTTTACCAAAAAATCTATGGAGAAGCCAACAAAAAAACTTTTAAAGGGGTACTCCAGCCCTAATACATCTTATCCTGCCGCTGTGGACCCCCACAATCTATCATTCCGTAGCCACCTTTGAGAGCTCCCCGCAACGCTGGAGGCTCTGAGTGGAAGCGTAGACTTGCCTTGAGGGGGCAGGGTGTGACATCACACAGGGGCAGAGTCGTGACATCACGATACTCGAGCCCCGTGGTCTTCATGCTTCACACTTGGAGCCTCCAGCGCTGCAGAGAGTTCACAAAGGTGGCTGCAGAATGACAGATTGCGGGGGTCCCCAGCGGCGGGACCCCCACAATCATATATCTTATATAGATATATGTAGATATAGATATATAGAGGTCTTGATGTATTAGTACTGAAAGGGAGTACCCCTTTATGGGTTTGCATTTTTTTGCAATGCGCCTAATAGTTATTTCTATTCTGTAGTTCCATACGATTACAAGGATCACCAAGTTTATAGTTTTTGTTTTATTTTATTACTTTGAAAAATTATAAATGTCTGCAAGAAAATGATTATGCCTAAAGTTGTCCTCTTCTGACCCCTATAACCCTTATTTTTCTGTATAGGGGGATGTATGATGTAATTTTTATTTTATTTTTTTGCATCGTGATCTGTAGTATTTATCTGTACCATTTTTTTTTTGATTGGAGTTTTTGATCAAACAGGATCTGTGGGGGACCAGGGATAGGTAAGCATATCTATTTTTCTAATGCAACCCCTCCCTCCCAACATATTGGGGGAGATTTACTATTTACGGCGTTTTGGTACATCATTATGCAATTATTTTGCGATCAAAGAGAAGCCGTCTTTGCTTCAATGGGTGGAGAGACTGCTGGGTGGGAAGGAGATCATTCTGAAAGAGTTCTAATTTTGCAACAGCTGGAGGCACCCTGGTCACCAAACACTGGTCTATTGCATTAAAGGGAGCTCAGGTGTGCTGCAATGAGTGGGGTGGCTGATGTTTGGGAGAGAGAAAAGTGACCTCACACTTACAAACAAGGAATCATTGGATTTGTACTTTAAGAAAACCAACTCCAACAAGAAAAAGCCCCGGATCCTAAGCATGTTCATTACTGACTGGTAGGTACTTACTGAAATCACCTTATAGTGGATAATCCCTTTAAGAACTTATAACCCCTATTAAAGTAAAGTCTCATGTGGACCATTCACAAATTAAACCTAAAATCACCAACACATGCAAATGTCAATAATAGATGATGTCACAATTTAAAACGATTCTCTTTGTTTACAGGATTGGAAACTTTAAAGAGTACCTCTCATGATCTTGTTAAATTTTATAATCCTCCCAGGTCACTGCCCCCATCATGATAAACCACCCCCTGCCTTTATTTTTTATAATTTTTTAGTTTTCTACCTTGATATTGCTCTGTATTTTCTGCTCAGTCTCAGGCAGATTCACAGACTGGAAAGGGGCGTTCCCCAGCAGGTGTGACATCATCTGAAGCCATACAGGGGAGATCCTCCCTCACTCTGCTAAACAGCTCAGAGAAGTTCAGTGGGAGATGAGCTATGATTGTATAAGGCTGCACACACCCCCTCAGCACTACAGACTGCATTTCCTGATTTTGGACTTCTGCCAGGCCAGCAGAAGTCCGAAGTCTGTGCAAGAGATGGAGGGAAATGTGCTCTGGACAAGAAGGGAGACACCTAGTGGCAGCTTTTCTAAACACAAATTAAACATGGAAAACTTCTTTTTTTTTTTTTTTTTTAAACAAAGCACATTAGAAATGTTTTTTTATTTACCACAAGGAATGTAATAGCAACATTTTTTTTAAAGGGGTACTCCGGCAAAAAACTTATTTTTTTTTAATTAACTGGTGCCAGAAAGTTAAACAGATTTGTAAGTTACTGCTATAAAAAATTTTTTAATCCTTCCGGCACTTATTAGTTTCTGAATACTACAGAGGAATTGTTACGCCTAGCGCTCCGGGTCCCCGCTCCTCCCCGGAGCGCTCACGGCGTCTCTTTCCCTGCAGCTCCCCGGTCAGTCCCGCTGACCGGGAGCGCTGCTCTGTCATGGCCGTTGGGGATGCGATTCGCACAGCGGGACGCGCCCGCTCGCGAATCGCATCCCAGGTCACTTACCCGTTCCCGTCCCCTGCTGTCATGTGCTGGCGCGCGCGGCTCCGCTCTCTAGGGCGCGCGCGCGCCAGCTCCCTGAGACTTAAAGGGCCAGTGCACCAATGATTGGTGCCTGGCCCAATTAGCTTATTGTTCCCACCTGTTCCCTGCCTTTATCTAGTCTCCTCCCTTGCACTCCCTTGCCGGATCTTGTTGCCTTAGTGCCAGTGAAAGCGTTCTTTGTGTGTTTATACCCTGTGTACCAGTACCTTTGCTATCTCCCTTGACTACGAACCTTGCCGCCTGCCCCCGACCTTCTGCTACGTCCGACCTTGCTACTGCCTACTCCCTTGTACCTCGCCTATCTTCTGTATCTTCAGCAGCCAGAGAGGTGAGCCGTTGCTAGTGGATACGACCTGGTCACTACCGCCGCAGCAAGACCATCCCGCTTTGCGGCGGGCTCTGGTGAAAACCTGTAGTGTCTTAGAACCGGTCCACTAGCACGGTCCTCGCTATCCCTCTCTGGCACAGAGGATCCACCTCCTGCCAGCCGGCATCGTGACAGTAGATCCGGCCATGGATCCCGCTGAGGTTCCCCTGCCAGTTGCCTCTGATATCACCACGGTGGTCGCCCAGCAAGCACGACAGATCGCCCATCTAACCCACCAGATGTCAGAAATGTCCACCATTGTGCACCAACTTCAGTCGCAACTTCATCAGCAATCATCTCCTCAGCCAGCTCCTGCACCCCTTCCGCAGCGAGTGGCCACTCCTAGCCTCCGCCTGTCTTTGCCGGACAAATTTAATGGGGACTCTAAGTTTTGCCGTGGCTTCCTTTCGCAATGTTCTCTGCACTTGGAGATGATGTCGGACCTGTTTCCTACTGAAAGGTCTAAGGTGGCTTTCGTAGTCAGCCTTCTGTCTGGAAAAGCCCTGTCATGGGCCACACCGCTCTGGGACCGCAATGACCCCGTCACTGCCTCTGTTCACTCCTTCTTCTCGGAAATTCGAAGTGTCTTTGAGGAACCTGCCCGAGCCTCTTCTGCTGAGACTGCCCTGCTGAACCTGGTCCAGGGTAATTCCTCCGTTGGCGAGTACGCCATACAATTCCGTACTCTTGCTTCTGAACTTTCCTGGAATAATGAGGCTCTCTGCGCGACCTTTAAAAAAGGCCTATCCAGCAACATTAAAGATGTTCTGGCCGCACGAGAGACTCCTGCTAGCCTGCATGAACTCATTCATCTAGCCACTCGCATTGACATGCGTTTTTCTGAGAGGCATCAAGAGCTCCGCCAGGAAAAAGACTTAGATCTCTGGCCACCCCTCCCACAGTCTCCACTGCAATCTGCGCCTAGGCCTCCCGCCGAGGAGGCCATGCAAGTGGATCGGTCTCGCCTGACCCTGGAAGAGAGGAATCGCCGTAAGGAAGAGAATCTTTGTCTGTACTGTGCCAGTACTGAACATTTTCTGGTGGATTGCCCAATCCGTCCTCCACGTCTGGGAAACGCACGCTCGCACTCAGCTCTCGTGGGTGTGGCGTCTCTTGATGCCAAGTCGGCTTCTCCACGTCTCACGGTACCTGTTCGGATTTCCACTTCAGCCAGCTCTCCCCTCTCAGCCGTGGCCTGCCTGGACTCTGGAGCTTCTGGGAATTTTATTCGGGACTCCTTTGTGAATAAATTCCGTATTCCGGTGACCCGTCTTGTCAAGCCACTCCACATTTCCGCGGTCAACGGAGCCAGGTTGGACTGTACCATACGTTTCCGCACGGAGCCCCTTCTTATGAGCATCGGATCTCACCACGAGAGGATTGAACTTTTGGTCCTCCCCAATTGCACCTCGGAAATTCTCCTTGGACTTCCCTGGCTTCAACTTCATTCCCCAACCCTGGATTGGTCCACTGGGGAGATCAAGAGTTGGGGGTCCTCTTGTTCCAAGAACTGTCTAAAACCGGTTCCCAGTAACCCTTGCCGTAACTCTGTGGTTCCTCCTGTATCTGGTCCCCCTAAGGTCATTAAGGACTCTGCCTGCCACAGGAAATGCCCCTCCCCCCCTCCCAGTTCCATCAGGCAAGCTTCTGTGTCCCCTCATGGCCCTCGTCCTGGTGTCACACTGCCCCGTGCCAGGTCCCGCCCTCTGCCCTCTCTCCCCATTCCTACTCCTGCGGTTCTGCCTGCCGTTGAGGAATCCCTCCATCCTTTCCCGGTGTCCTCATCCCAGGGGAGGCAGTTACCCGATAAAGAGAAGGGGAGACCTAAGGGGGGGGGTACTGTTACGCCTAGCGCTCCGGGTCCCCGCTCCTCCCCGGAGCGCTCACGGCGTCTCTTTCCCTGCAGCTCCCCGGTCAGTCCCGCTGACCGGGAGCGCTGCTCTGTCATGGCCGTTGGGGATGCGATTCGCACAGCGGGACGCGCCCGCTCGCGAATCGCATCCCAGGTCACTTACCCGTTCCCGTCCCCTGCTGTCATGTGCTGGCGCGCGCGGCTCCGCTCTCTAGGGCGCGCGCGCGCCAGCTCCCTGAGACTTAAAGGGCCAGTGCACCAATGATTGGTGCCTGGCCCAATTAGCTTATTGTTCCCACCTGTTCCCTGCCTTTATCTAGTCTCCTCCCTTGCACTCCCTTGCCGGATCTTGTTGCCTTAGTGCCAGTGAAAGCGTTCTTTGTGTGTTTATACCCTGTGTACCAGTACCTTTGCTATCTCCCTTGACTACGAACCTTGCCGCCTGCCCCCGACCTTCTGCTACGTCCGACCTTGCTACTGCCTACTCCCTTGTACCTCGCCTATCTTCTGTATCTTCAGCAGCCAGAGAGGTGAGCCGTTGCTAGTGGATACGACCTGGTCACTACCGCCGCAGCAAGACCATCCCGCTTTGCGGCGGGCTCTGGTGAAAACCTGTAGTGTCTTAGAACCGGTCCACTAGCACGGTCCTCGCTATCCCTCTCTGGCACAGAGGATCCACCTCCTGCCAGCCGGCATCGTGACAGGAATTACTTTTCTTTTTGGAACACAGAGCTCTCTGCTGAATCACGAGCCCAGTGCTCTCTGCTGACATCTCTGTCCATTTTAAGAACTGTCCAGAATAGGAGAAAATCCCCATAGCAAACATATGCTGCTCTGGACAGGTCCCAAAAATGGACAGAGATGTCAGCAGAGAGCACTGTGCTCGTGATGTCAGCAGAGAGCTCTGTGTTCAAAAAAGAAAATAATTTCCTCTGTAATATTCAGCAGCTAATAAGTACTGGAAGGATTAAGATTTTTTTTTATAGAAGTAATTTACAAATCTGTTTATCTTTCCGGCACCAGTTGATTTAAAAAAAAAAAAGTACCTCTTTAATGAGAGTGCCCATTTAAAGTAGATGTTTAGTTAGGGATCTGCGCACATATGTGCAACTACTCAAATGTTGCAGATGATGAATCCGGTGCCAAAAGATTTGCCATGACGCCCACTTTGTCAACCAAAACACACCCTGTGGCGTAGAAAGCGCGAATGGTATCTGCCTAAAGTCGTAGAGTAAAGCAGATTCTCAGTGTCCATTGGCCATTTGCGCTATGTATTTCCTTCTAAGCAGAGAATTCTGTTCTCCTCTACCTGGCGGAGTCTTTCTCCGATTATACAAAGTTGCGGCGTCTCCGTGCCCTTTTAACTTTCAGTTATACGTAGCGAACGCTTGTGTATCCCATTAGAGCCTCTGTTATCCTTCTTCCATTTCTGCCTTAAGTGAATCTCCACGGGGGAACAAAGGATGCGCTAAGACGGCTGCCTCAAAAACAGCAGGAAAACTTTCCTCTCTTCTCCACGGCGCGGAAAGCGAATTGGAGGAGACGAGCGCCCCCCGTCCTCGTCCCGCTGCTGCTCGTTTTTCACTCGTGCGAAGGTGATGAGAACGAGATTGTCACATTGTTCATTAATGCAGTTACAGATAAATGATCCGCCGTCCTCCAGCCTTTCATTGTGCTCAGATCGAGCATGAAATGTCAACCGGATCCTACCGGGCGCCGCTTCTCCCGCATTTCCTGAGTTGCTTGTGACTTTTAAATTAATGTTTAAAAAACAAAAGGAAAAAAAAAATTGTAAGTTAAAATATTACTTCTCCGACTTATCAAAGTGAAACCTGGAGGCAAATTCTCTTCTCATTGTGTGTGATAACTTACAGCTCAACATGTTCATTTGCTCACGGCTTAGGGAGTCTTTCATTAAAGGCAATGATATAAAGCGCTGGGAAACCTATTTATAGGGAATGTATCGCTTAGACTTATTATTTTTTACTTAAAACATTCTTTTTTTTTTTGCTTCTGATTCTCAGTTTGTAATTTTATTTATTTATTTTTCTTTATGTGTTTTTTGAAATACATTATTAATTAATTTATTAATTAATTATAAAATAATTTATTTTATATTAAAGGGGTTATCCAGGAAAAAACTTTTTTTAATATATCAACTGGCTTCAGAAAGTTAAACAGATTTGTAAATTACTTCAATTAAAAAATCTTAATCCTTTCAGTACTTATGAGCTGCTGAGGTTGAGTTGTTCTTTTCTGTCTAAGTGCTCTCTGATGACACCTGTCTCGGGAACCACCCAGTTTAGAAGCAAATTCCCATTGAAAACCTCTTCTACTCTGTGTAGTTCCCGAGACAAGCAGAGATTTCAGCAGAGAGCACTGTTGCCAGACAGAAAACAACAACTCCACTTCAGCCGCTGATAATTATTGAAAGGATTAAGATTTTTTTTAATAGAAGCAATTTACAAATCTGTTTAACTTTCTGGAGCCAGTTGATTAAAAAAAAAATAATAATAATGTTTTCCTGGAATACCCCTCTTGACCCTGCCACTAGAACAGTGTTTCTCTACCAGATTGCCTCCAGCTGTTGCAAAACTACAACTCCTAGCATGCTCGGACAGCCTGCGCATGTCCAGTACACTCGCACATCGCGGCAGCACTCGACCCACCTCATAGAGCAGGGGGAGCGGCTACGATGTTTACAAGTACACCACGCATGCGCGGCAGTGCAGGTACATGTAAAGGCACCATACAGAAGTCCTTCAGCGGCGGATCTGCAGAGTAAAATACGCTACAGATCCGCTCGTCTGAACGTACCCGTAAGCGGGCTTCCCGGGTTTTGCTTACGTGCGATTTATTTGTCAAGGTCGTGCGACCTTTTGATAAATAGGTTGCATGTAAACAAAAGTAAGTTAAAAAAAAATTGTCATATAAAAGCCACACGTTTGAAAAGAATGACAAATCTCCTTAGGGCACGCTACCTGAGAAGGGGGTGTGATGAGCTGCTTTGCATATTCCATATATATATATATATATATAATATATATATAGATATATATATATATATATATATATATATATATATATATATATACATATACGGAATATGCAAAGCAGCTCATCACACCCCCTACTCAGGCAGCGTGCCCTAAGATCAGCTCTGGCTCCAGTTACGAAGTCTCAGAAACTGATTGGGATTTATGTGAAGCCAGAACTCTCCCCAGAAGAGAAGAAGAGCTAAGAAGACTCTGTGGGCCTTCCTTACCCAGAACGCTCTCCGTTCTACACTGGAAGCAGTGCTCCTCCCTAAGGAGAATACTTGCCCCTTTTATATATATATATATATATATATATATATATATATATGTATATATATCTACACATAATACCTCTTCCTTTGAGTATATCAAGAGTTAATGAGATTGTGTATACACACTGTGTTCTGGTCTCCTGGTATGCCTGAAGAAGCGGTCATTCCACGAAACATGTTGGATAATGGCAAAATAAAGTTGATATATATATATATATATATATATATATATATATATATATATGCACATAATACCTCTTCCTTTGAGAATATCAAGAGTTAATGAGGTTGTGTATACATACTGTGTTCTGGTCTCCTGGTATGCCTGAAGAAGCGGTCATTCCACGAAACATGTTGGGTAATGGCAAAATAAAGTTGATATATATATATATATATATATATATATATATATATATATATATATATGTACATAATACCTCTTCCTTTGAGTATATCAAGAGTTAATGAGGTTGTGTATACATACTGTGTTCTGGTCTCCTGGTATGCGTGAAGAAGCGGTCATTCCACGAAACATGTTGGATAAAGGCAAAATAAAGTTGTTCTTACCTAAGAGACTCCCAGCGCCTGAATTGATCCTGCCCACTGCCAGAGGTTTGACCATTGTTTTCTCACCGCTTATGACAGGCAGCTTTAATCCCACCACTGAACGTCATTAAATTAGATATGCTGCTTAGCTCCGTGGGCTTTTCAGACTCCGTGACATGATCGCCGGGATCCAATGAGCTAAAATGGTGGGAAAGGGTTCCTTTACCTGCCTCCTCCGATCGGATCGCTGATCTAATGATGCAGCCTGGCATCATACATTTCTAGGGTAAAGTGAAAGGTGTCATTACAACAAAGTGCAATTGTTCCCTCAAAAAACAAACCCTCTGAGTTATGGAATTAAGAAGGCGGGGGGTCCGAAAAACACACAATTAATAAATAAATAAAATATGCAAATATGTCATGAATGTAATAATAATAATAATAATAATAATAATAAAAAGTGATACTACTACTACTACTAATAATAATAATAGTAAAAATAATAAATGATACTACTACTACTACTACTACTAATAATAATAATAATAATAATAAATAATATTAATATTATTGTTATTATTATTATTATTATTATTATTATAGTGGTAGTAGTAGTAGTAAAGATAATAAAAAGTAAATAAAAATAAATAAATAAAATATGCAAGTATGAAGTAGTAATAATAGAAATAAAAAAAAAAAAACTTTAAAAAAATAGAGAAAAACAATAAATGCTTTAATAATAACTGTGAACAGCAACAATGCTGCTTGTTGATGGTCTCCACTTTTTTTTTTACATTGCACAAATTACATTTAAATATTTGGGATACCAGTCTCAAGAGCAGTGTTTCCCAGCCAGCATGCCTACAGCTGTTGCAAAACTCCAACTCCCAGCATGCCCGGACAGCCTTCGGCTGTCCGGGCATGCTTGGAGTTGGAGTTTTGCAACAGCTGGAGGCACGCTGGTTGGGAAGCACTGCTCTAGAGACTGATGTCCCATATGTTTCAGAGTAATATGTGCAGTGTAAAAATGTATTATTTTATTATTTATTTTATTTATTTCATTTGGGAATTGTAGTTTTTCAACAGCTGGAGGCACGCTGGTTGGGAAGCACTGCTCTAGAGACTGATGTCCCATATGTTTCAGAGTAATATGTGCAGTGTAAAAATGTATTATTTATTATTTTATTATTTATTTTATTTATTTAATTTGGGAATTGTAGTTTTTCAACAGCTGGAGGCACACTGGTTGGGAAACACTGCTTTAGTGTCTGGATTTAATATGTTTGTTCTGCACATTTTGGGATTCCATTGTATATAGTGTGGTGGATGTTGGGACAGATTTGAACCCCATGTGAATCATCGTGTATTAATAATGATCGCTCTTTCGGCTTTCCGTCAGCGCCGTTACATAATGAATGAATACGTTTCTTCTCGCTAAAGTCGCTTTCATGTTGGAGAGCTGCGTTATTTTTAGACACCACTGGGAATCGATAGTAAAGTGCCGTCATGTTCCTTCTCCTTTATCTCCTTGTGACTTCTTACCAATAAAATGTCCGACTCTCTGCACTTAATTAAATCGTTTTATTTATTTTTTTACTTTATCAATTAAACTTAACTGAAAAATATTTCCTGCCAAATATTGATGACTTACAAAGATTGCACCTTCGCTTAAATCGTGTTTTTTCGACTTTTTGGTCATTTTCTTTTTTCAATGTGTAAAAAAAATTCGATCATTTTGCATTTCTGATTAGAGAATACTAGCGCTGAAGTCTCCAGAATAGTGAGTACAGCTCTGGAGAATAATACAGGATATAACTCAGGATCAGTACAGGATAAGTAATGTAATGTATGTACACAGTGACCTCACCAGCAGAATAGTGAGTACAGCTCTAGAGAATAATACAGGATATAACTCAGGATCAGTACAGGATAAGTAATGTAATGTATTTACACAGTGATCTCACCAGCAGAATAGTGAGTACAGCTCTGGAGTATAATACAGGATATAACTCAGGATCAGTACAGGATAAGTAATGTAATGTATTTACACAGTGATCTCACCAGCAGAATAGTGAGTACAGCTCTGGAGTATAATACAGGATATAACTCAGGATCAGTACAGGATAAGTAATGTAATGTATGTACACAGTGACCCCACCAGCAGAATAGTGAGTACAGCTCTGGAGTATAATACAGGATATAACTCAGGATCAGTACAGGATAAGTAATGTAATGTATGTACACAGTGACCCCACCAGCAGAATAGTGAGTACAGCTCTGGAGTATAATACAGGATATAACTCAGGATCAGTACAGGATAAGTAATGTAATGTATGTACACAGTGACCTCACCAGCAGAATAGAGAGTACAGCTCTGGAGTATAATACAGGATATAACTCAGGATCAGTACAGGATAAGTAATGTAATGTATGTACACAGTGACCTCACCAGCAGAATAGTGAGTAGAGCTCTGGAGGATACATGATATAACTCAGGATCAGTACAGGATAAGTAATGTAATGTATGTACACAGTGATCTCACCAGCAGAATAGTGAGTACAGCTCTGGAGTATAATACAGGATATAACTCAGGATCAGTACAGGATAAGTAATGTAATGTATGTACACAGTGACCTCACCAGCAGAATAGAGAGTACAGCTCTGGAGTATAATACAGGATATAACTCAGGATCAGTACAGGATAAGTAATGTAATGTATGTACATAGTGACCTCACCAGCAGAATAGTGAGTACAGCTCTGGAGTATACTACAGGATATAACTCAGGATCAGTACAGGATAAGTAATGTAATGTATGTACACAGTGACCTCACCAGCAGAATAGTGAGTGCAGCCCTGGAGTATAATAAAGAATATAACTCAGGATCAGTAATGGATCAGTAATGTGTTTTATATTAATGATATGTACAAACAAACTCTAAAATGTTTGTTTAATGGGGATTTTTGCTTAAAATCCATGCTTGTGTTCCTCGGAGTTGCTTGTTCGCCTACCTTAAAAAGAAACATAATTAGCTGTGACTGATCTCCCTGTTACAATGCTCCCTGAGGACACGCTGATCACAGGGTTTACCGCTACTGGGATCCCGTGTGTTTTGCTGTAATCTGTAAGGAAACCTGGAGGATCCTCTGTAGGGACACCACAGGGGAAATGAAGCATTATATAGTTCCTAAATTAATGGGACATCCATAGGGTAAAGCAATGTGTTCCAGAGAGAACTTCGTTCTATGTAACAAAAAAATGGAGGTTCTAAATGTGATAGCCTGGGGGAGTTAGATATGGGGAGTGTAGCTGTGCGGTTTCTAAAGGGTGCTTGTTAACCCTTGCTATTCGTGACGCCAGGGTGGGAGCTCCTCAGTAATGCTTGTCCTGCCGCCACCCTTCCCAAGAGCTATAGGGAGGTAGATAATAATAGAATGTCCACAACTGGAGAATTTCCTGAAACATTTGTAACTTTTACTGAAGATTTTATGCAAGCTTCATAACCGGAACAGTTGCTATACATGCAAGCTTTCTTTGGAGATTGAGAAAGGTTGGGACTTTAGCAATTTAGAGTTTTTAGGATAATATGCGCTGTTCCACTGGATTTAGGGTATTAGTTGCGGTCCAGTAGTCACGCTAGCTTTAGCGGGCGTGGTTTAGAACTCACAGTTTAAGTTCCGTTGAGGCCGGTAGGTTTTCAGGCCTAGCGTGTCTTTGCAAGTTGCGCAGATCCGTCCTGCTAGTCCGGCATCCATGAGAGCAGCAACCCAAGAGAGCGAGAGTTGGCTACAGCTCCCTTATATGGGCAGGGGCTGGACTAGTGCTAATTGGTCCTTACTTGTGTCAATCACCATTACAAAGGATTGTGGGTAACACGTGATCCAAGGACCTCCAAAGGTCCTCCAACATACCATAGAGGATATTAACATGGTCACATGACCGAAGGTCCTGCGACGCTAAACAAGGTAAGTACCATACATTATATTAAATATACATTATTACCAAATATGTACATGTATTAACAGCATAGAATTAGAGTTGAGAAGAGGCGACTAGGGGCTGTCCCACCTGAGGGACCCTACCTGAGCTAGTTACTCTGACTTTGGGGACCACTACACTAGGTACGGTATGTAATACGGTACCGGTACACCACATAAATATGAGGCCCCCTTAAAGGGGTAGTCCAGTGGTGAAAAACATATCCCCTATCCCAAGGATAGGGGATAAGTTTGAGATTGCGGGGGGTCCGACCTCTGGGGCCCCCTGCGATCTCTCTGTACGGGGGCCCGGCTCTCCGGCCAGATAGCGGGTGTCGACCTCCGCACGAAGCGGTGGCCGACAAGCCCCCTCAATACATCTCTATGGCAGAGCTGGAGATTGCCGAAGGCAGCGCTTCGGCTCTGCCATAGTGTTTCTCAACCAGTAAGCCTCCAGCTGTTGCAAAACTACAACTCCCAGCATGCCCGGACAGCCGAAGGCTATCCGGGCATGCTGGAAGTTGTAGTTTTGCAACAGCTGGAGGCACACTGGTTGGGAAACACTGACTTATAGTAAAGAGTAGGGGACAGATGGAGGGAGTATGACCACAGGATCAGACTATGCAGTCTGTAGTCTGTTACCATGGGAACACATAGTGATAGATTTCATAGATAATAAATGGCTTTTTTGGGCTATACTGTTATATTGGGGCAAATAAAAAAAAAATTTGCAATGATGGACATACCCTAAGCTTTCCTTTTTTTTTTTTTTTTTTTTAATACACAGAAAATAGATGCTTCTAAATGTTACTCACTAGTTCATGCAGATGCTTTACATGTCTTTTTTTTATGTGTCTAGCTTCTGTATTTGGCTCACAAATCCCCCTGTTCTGCTGCTCACTCCTTCTGATACCCACTTCTCAGGAAAGAGGCGTGTTCAAGGCAAGCACTGAGCCCGCCCTCACTCACCGTGCATTCACTTCCTCCCTGTTTCATGCTGCAGTCTGATAGGACAGGAGTGAGCACAGAGCAGTGCTAGTCCCGCCCTCACTTTCTGGACTTTGTCTCGGCCTGTGCTTCAGCTGGGACGAAGAAGATGCTGCATCCGGACAGGAATATGTTATAGATGGTATGGGGACCCCTAGTGGTGTTTTAATGAAAGCCATGGTTTCTATAAAAGGGAGATCACATATTTTTATGAAGTATCTTAGAAAGGTTCATGTTTTGCCAAGATTTACAACATATAAACATTTTTTGTTTCTGACAGAGCCCATTTAAGTCAATATCTTCTCGTTGATCCTAAGTAGTGGTGAGCGGCATTGGCCATATTCGAATTTGCGATATTTTGCAAATATATAGACGAATATTCATCCTATATTCGCGAATTTCACGTATTCGTTATATTCGCATATTCGAAGAAGAAAACAGTGAGGGGGTGGGCAACTTTACTATTGGTTGCTAGGGATGTTGTTGATAACCTCTGACAAGTGTATTTGCATCATTCTAATTGGCCCATAAGTGAAAAGAAGGAATATGCGCATATGCGGAAAAAAGGGAATATTTGTAATTTCGAATATATAGCGAATATATTCGCAATATTCGCTAATTTGCGATATTCGCAACAAAATTTCGAAATGCGAATATTCGCACCCAACACTAATCCTAAGCCCTTCCCAGACCAATACAACTCCTCTAGAGATCTGTTCATGTATCCACTGCTCCATTTATTAGAAAAGTGTTTAAAATGTAGTCACAGCAGAAAGATTTGTGTCCCCCAGGAGAGTCTAACTAGACAGAAGTAAAGTGGAAATGTTATATAATATGAGATTAAGACCAAATCTAATTGTCTAGCAGGATCCGTACCAATGCCTGGAACATGCTGTGCTCCATTAATATTCTATTCAATGTATGTGAAGTATGTATATTCTATATGTAGAGATCATGGCAGCGTTACAGGAAACCGTCTGCTACAACAGTCTGGGAAAATGATACATTAACTAGAGAATGATGGCTGCCACTTACCTCCGGAGGCTGAACTAAGGCTGCACTTTAGGTATTCGTTGGTCAACAATGGTGGAGATGTCTTTACATTAAGGGCATTGTATTTACTGTGGGGTCATTGGGACTGGGCATTGTATTTATTACTGGGTTATTGGGACTGGGCATTGTATTTATTACTGGGTTATTGGAACTGGGCATTGTATTTATTACTGGGTTATTGGAACTGGGCATTGTATTTATTACTGGGTTATTGGGACTGGGCATTGTATTTATTACTGGGTTATTGGAACTGGGCATTGTATTTATTACTGGGTTATTGGGATTGGGCATTGTATTTATTACTGGGTTATTGGGACTGGGCATTGTATTTCTTGCTGGGTTACTAGACAGTGGGCATTTTATTTCCTGCTTGGTCACTAGGACTGGGCATTGTATTTATTACTGGGTTATTGGGACTGGGCATTGTATTTATTACTGGGTTATTGGGACTGGGCATTGTATTTATTACTGGGTTATTGGCACTGAGCATTGTATTTATTACTGGGTTATTGGGACTGGGCATTGTATTTATTACTGGGTTATTGGGACTGGGCATTGTATTTATTACTGGGTTATTGGGACTGGGCATTGTATTTATTATTGGGTTATTGGGACTGAGCATTGTATTTGCTTAAAGGAAATCTGTCATCAGTGTCACTTGCACTAACCTGTTGTTACAGACAGATAGTGCAGGTGACCCTGATGACAACGGTACTTACCTTGTCGCGGTCCGTGCTGTCGTTCTCCGGCAATCCTCTTCAGTATCTTCAGCTCCGGGCCCGATTTGGAGCATGTGCGGAGTTTAGTGATGTCACCGCTCCTGTTCTCTGCTTGTCCCGCTGTTATCAAACAGCAGAGGTAGCAGTAATGTCATTAAGCTCTGCCCATGCTTCATGTCGGGCCCGGAGCTGAAGATACTGAAGAGGATTGCAGGAGAACGGCAGCACGGACCGGGACAAGGTAAGTACCGTTGTCATCAGTGTCACCTGCACTACCTGTCTGTGCCAACAGGTTAGTACAGGAGACACTGATGACAGATTTCCTTTACGGGACACTAGTATTGGCCATTGTATTTATTACTGGGTTATTGGGATTGGGCATTGTATTTATTACTGGGTTATTGGGACTGGGCATTGTATTTCTTGCTGGGTTATTGGAACTGGGCATTGTATTTATTACTGGGTTATTGGGACTGGGCATTGTATTTCTTGCTGGGTTACTAGACAGTGGGCATTTTATTTCCTGCTTGGTCACTAGGACTGGGCATTGTATTTATTACTGGGTTATTGGGACTGGGCATGGTATTTATTACTGGGTTATTGGGACTGGGCATTGTATTTATTACTGGGTTATTGGGACTGGGCATTGTATTTATTACTGGGTTATTGGGACTGGGCATTGTATTTATTACTGGGTTATTGGGACTGGGCATTGTATTTATTACTGGGTTATTGGCACTGAGCATTGTATTTATTACTGGGTTATTGGGACTGGGCATTGTATTTTTTACTGGGTTATTGGGACTTGGCATTGTATTTATTACTGGGTTATTGGGACTGGTCATTGTATTTATTACTGGGTTATTGGGACTGGGCATTGTATTTATTATTGGGTTATTGGGACTGAGCATTGTATTTGCTTAAAGGAAATCTGTCATCATTGTCACTTGCACTAACCTGTTGTTACAGACAGATAGTGCAGGTGACCCTGATGACAACGGTACTTACCTTGTCGCGGTCCGTGCTGTCGTTCTCCGGCAATCCTCTTCAGTATCTTCAGCTCCGGGCCCGATTTGGAGCATGTGCGGAGTTTAGTGATGTCACCGCTCCTGTTCTCTGCTTGTCCCGCTGTTATCAAACAGCAGAGGTAGCAGTAATGTCATTAAGCTCTGCCCATGCTTCATGTCGGGCCCGGAGCTGAAGATACTGAAGAGGATTGCAGGAGAACGGCAGCACGGACCGGGACAAGGTAAGTACCGTTGTCATCAGTGTCACCTGCACTACCTGTCTGTGCCAACAGGTTAGTACAGGAGACACTGATGACAGATTTCCTTTACGGGACACTAGTATTGGCCATTGTATTTATTGCTGGGTCACTGGGACTGGGCATTGTATTTTTGCTGGATGACTAGACAGTGGGTATTCAGTATTCACTGCTGGGTCATTGGGATTAGGCATTACATTTACTGGTAGGTTATTTGGACTAGGCATTGGGTTCACTGATGGGAAACTTGGAGTGGACATTGTATTTACTGAATGGGCACTAGGACTAGGAATTGTATTTCCTGCAGGGTCATTGGGACTGGGCATTGTGTTTACTGCTGGGTGACTAAACAGAGGGCATCCTATGCACTGCTGGGTCTTAGGAATTGTGCTTTGCGTTTACTGAAGGGGCACTAGGACTGGATATTGTGTTCACTGCTGGGTTATTGGGACTAACCATTGTGTTTATTGATGGGTCATTGGGACTGGACATTGTATTTACTGAAGGGACACAAGCATTGTTCATTGTAATTACTGCTGGGGTACTGGGACTGGATATTGTATTTATTGCTGGGTGACTAAACAGTGGGCATTCTATTTACTGCTGGGTCAATGGGGCTAGGCATTGCATTACCGCGAATCGCTTCATTAAACTCCATGTAGTGAGGTCCAGGCTCCAGGGGCCAGGCATCTAAAATGGCGGATCCACATGTGAAGACATGGGGCAAGGAATCCTGGGAAGGCGGGAAAGCAAGGTGAGAAGGCGGGTAGGCGGGATGACCCTGAATCACATCAGCAGCCAGCCACCCCTGTGATGTCACAGCCCTATATAATCGGCAGCCTTCTTACGGCCAGTCACATCAGCGTTCTATTACAGAGAGAGATGGACAGACAGCAGTGTGTGTTGCACAGAAAAGCTTTTTTACAGCAGCGATTCACCTCAAACCCAAATCAAGTCTAGAAGCACTGATAAGGAAGGGAGTGAAATTGAGAGAGAGTGAAATTTTGGGTGTAGTACACAGCGATTGTATGCTGCAGCACTGGTGTGTACAACAACTGAAAAGCTAATAGTAGCCAGCCAGTTAGGGTGAGCAGAGCACTAAAAGCGTTTTGCCTCTATTAAGTGTAACCTGTGCGTAAATTTTAGTGGTGTACCATTTTGTTCCTGTTAAAGTCTTAAGGGCCTAGATACTGTGAAAGAGGGAAAATATGAAAAAGACGAGGTGCGCTCCTAGTGGAGTATTATTTAGGTGAGGTAGGGTGTGCGCAATTAGTTGCACCTTACCGTAATGTGTTGTGCTGAGGGCAAAACACCTCTGTCCTCCTGTAGACTCGCTGATGTATGTGATCCAGAAGCGCAGGGAGGCTGCCTCAGCGTCCTTCACCGTGACCTCCAGGTGTCCCCATACTATGTACCAATAAAGCCAAATTGTTTTTACCAAATACCTTTGGCACATTGGTTTTCTGGGATCTGGCGCCATCATACTCATCCAATACCTTTTTTTCCTCTATCAACTAGATACTGTGAAAGGCAAGCCAAAAGTACACACCTGCAGGTGCTTTAGACAAATACTGTTTTTAAACGAACTGGAGCGCATTGTCCTCCCCTCATAAGTGCATACCACATACATACATCTAAGTGGTGTACCATTTTGTTCTTGTTAAAGTCTTAAGGGCCTAGATACTGTGAAAGGTGAGCCAAAAGTACACACCTGCTGGTGTTGCAGAATAATACTGTTTTAAGCGTAGTGGAGCATATTGTACTCTCCTCATATACGCACTAAGTATGTCAGGCAGAAAAGTGCCAGGACGTGCACACAGGAGTGGCAGAGGCCCAAATTCATCAGGCAGAGGTCGCAGTAGACTAGAGGCGAGTGGCAGCAGCGGTCGCAGCGAGAGGCCTGAGCTCCCAGCTAGCGGTCGTGTCTCCACCAGCAACCCATCTGCCATCATCAATTGGTTAACAAGGTCATCCACTTCATCTGCCAAACCAGTCAACAGTCGGTAGGTTCCTCAGACACAGCCCTCAGTTGGTATGGCCTGGGAGCAGTCCCTGTCCTCCCATTGCCTTTGTCCTATGCTGTTCCCTCCCCCACAGAAGTATCCTATGCTGTGGGTTCAGCTCCACTATTTACTTAGGACAATCTAATAGAGGACAGTCAGCAGCTACTGCCCAGCCAAGAAGTGGAGGAGACATCCGCCGCTTCCTCCACTAGGCGGGCAAGTAGTAATGAGGAGAGTGACGTGGGAGGTGGTGTTGTGAGCGTTCAGGCTCATTGCCGGCGCCGCTGCCCCATTGCCTTCCCCATCCCCGGTTGTATAATTACCTGTTGCCGGGGTCGGTCCGCGCTGCTTCAGGCCTCCGGTGTGCGTCCCATGCGTCGTTGCTATGCACTGCACGGCGCGGCGCAATGACTAGTGACGTCATTGCGCCATGCAGCACATAGCAATGACGCAGGGGACGCACACCAGACCCGACCCTGGCAACAGGTAATTATACAACCGGGGATGGGGGAGGCAACGGGGCAGCGGTGTCGGCAATGGGTGCCGCTGCCCCTTCTCTCCCCCTGTCTGTCGGTGCCGCTGCCCCATTGCCGGCGCCGCTTCTCTCCCCTGGGTATCGGTGCTGGCAATGAGGGGGAGAGAACGGGCAGCGGCACCGATAGCCAGGGGGAGAGAACGGGCAGAGGCACCGATAGCCAGGGGGAGAGAAGGGCCGGCAGCAAGGCTCTAGACCCCAGGACAGGCCCGCTTTAAATCATTGAACTGCAGCGGCTTATCGGCGTATAACACGCAGGTAGACTTTAGGCTAAAAAATTTTGCCTAAAAAGTGCGTGTTATACGCCGATAAATACAGTATTTAAGTTCATCTATTTGAAATCTTCAATTTAAATGTTAAAAAAATATCTCTAAAGCGTACCTGTCATAGTACAAAAAAAAGAAAAAAAGTGATGTGTTACTCAGGACCCAATCCTGATCATGTGCATATACTTTTTTATGTGTCTCGGACCTATATATCCAGAGATATAAGCATTTATCTGCTGGTGAGTTACTTTTTCATTGTGCAGGCTGGAGGGGGCGTGTCAGTCTGTCTCCCTCACAGGAGCAAGCCTGTGCAGTCAGCCAATCAGTACTCTCTACTCTGTAACCCTTTCCTCTCTGGTTTAATGCTGTGTCATGTGACAGAGGAAGATACTTGGAGCTTGCCTACAGTAATCAGAAGACATTATGGTGAATTCATAACAGGAAAAAATGTATAAATATAAGAATAGATCTTTATAAAATGAGTGCAAGGATTTTTTAGATAAAAGTACAGCATTTTTATGAATACATGTTCTATCTGTTTTATCTTCTCCTAGTAAAGCTGGATGCTAATCAGCATAGCTGTCACTATGTGTGTCATTCATCTTTCACAGACTCCTGAATGTCTGATTAACTTCTTTGTCATTCAGGAGTCCGAGAAAGCTTTGACTATTTCAGCATGCTGGGAGTTGTAGTTTAGTAACAACTGAATGTTTGCAATGTTTGTAAATAACTGTGTTAGAGCAGTGTTACCTCCAGCTGTTTTAAAACTACAGCTCCCAGCATGTCCACACATCCTTTATCTGTAGTTTTGCATACACAATAGAAATCTCCTATACTGGATACCGGTATGCTTTACGGCCGGTATCCAGTATGCTGTAAAATCTAGACTAGTCTGTCTGGCTAAAAGTGGTGGCTATTTTGAGCTTGAATTTCAGGTGAAAATTTAAATATTTTTTTAACAGGTGTATATTGTGAAATGTCATATTATAATGAGTTCTGCAATATATGATAAGTTTTTAACAATGACAGTGCCTCTTTAATCTTTTCAATTGTGAGGCCCTATGGTCTCGTCAGGCTGTTGCCACCTCCAGGCTGTATCATCCAGCAACTATATGGTCTCCTCATGCTGCCGCCAACTCCAGGCTGTGTCATTCAGCCACTATATGGTCTCCTCATGCTACCAAGACCTCCACGCTGTGTCATTAAGCCACTATATGGTCTCCTCAAGCTTCTGCCAACTACAGGCTGTGTCATTCAGCCACTATATGGTCTCCTCATACTGTTGCTACCTCCATGCTGTGTCACTGTACCGCCATATGGTCTCCTCATGCTGCTGGCACATTAAATTTTACTTTTTAGGTTCATCTATTTTGAAATCTCAATTTTAATGTTAAAAAATATCTTTAATGTTTTCAATTGTGAGGCCCTATGGTCTCGTCAGACTGTTGCCACCTCCAGGCTGGGTCATTCATTCACTTTATGGTCTCCTCATACTAATGCCACCTCTAGGCTCTGTCATTGTGCTGCGACAGTGATTCTAATAGGGATGCCTCTGATCTGTATGTCATACTGAATAACAGTATTATTTCACTAACCCAGTACACACTCTATGCGTGTTACAGCAAGGCAAAGTGTTCTACACCCCTATTGAGGCTCTCAGTAGGCCAGAAATAGCCTTTTTAATACAGATTTACCGCAAGTGAATGTGGACCGAGCCTAATTTTTTCGGAAAATTTGGCGAATCATCCGAATCTAATTTTAAAAAATGTTGCTCTTCTCTAGTGTTTATTAGTGGATCACTAGAGATGGTCCCTGAATTGACAGCTGGTTCACTATGGATTATTTATTGCAAGGTCACCAAGTTCAGGATATCATACAAACCATTGACTCCCATAGAACAGGGCCATTTATATATAATAAATATTCGGTCTGTGACTTTTTTCATGAATTTCCTGTCCCATTTCTATTTTTCTATGATGCATAAAACCCGTCACAGTCCATTGAACATATTTAAACAACACTGCGCCAGATAGTCACGGAGAGCCGTCGGCTGGTTCACCCATTCATATATTACATTTTCTCTCATTGTGTTTAATTATCCTCTAAATATTGGAGCAAACTAGATGACAGAAATGACACGAGGCCCATAATAAATAAGATCTCATTGCTCGTGCATTATGGGGGATTATAAAATGCTTATTTAGGATTTTTTTTAAACATTTCGTGAGTAGATGGAATTTAAAAAAGTCATGGAACACCAAAAGTCTCAAAAGAGTTTAGCATCTCTGGAAGTAGGTTCAATGAGAACTGTCGACCCTTTGATGATGTGCGAACCTGTAAAGACACCGGCTTTATGATAGGTGAGATCATGTGAGGAGAAGAATCTTAAAGTACGTGCTAATCTTACTGTGGTGCTTGACTCAATGATAGAAGACATGGCTCCTACAAGAGACCTGTCAATTGTATCAATCAAAAAGATTTTACAACTCCTTCAAGACATAAAAATAATATGCAGCAGAAGATGTTGGTTGTTCCCAGCCATATGTGTGTGTAAAATACAGAATAGGTATAAATAAAATGGGAAGATTAAGAAAAAAAAAGTTATAGACCAAGGTAGGTGTCTGAGCTTGAGGGTAGAAAGCTTATACCAATAAGAGTATGATAAACTTACTTTAAAACTGTCTGGTTTGGCCCCCAGCAGCCAACCACAACTAAGCTCTCATATCTTAAAGAACTCTGGTAAAATAAAATCGGAGCTGAAATTGGTTGTTTTGAAGGATATTTTCTATGTTCTCAATGCCGTGAGTTTTCTATTCTGAAGACATTTTGACATCTTCCTTGGTCTACCCTTATGTTTTCCTTTTATAATCTTCCCATTTTTTTTTCATACTTGCTTTGTATTTTGAACACACCTGACTGGGAACAACCAACATCTACTGCTGCATTTCTGGGTCACTGGCTGTAACAGAACTGTAAGAAATATGTGTTAGCGGCAAGGAGGTAGTAGATCTGCTTAGCCTGTGTGAATGATGGCTTGGGCCATGTCAGGGAGCGGAGTCTAAGGTGCCGCTGGTTTTCACCAGAGTCCACCACAAAGCGGGATGGACTTGCTGTGGCAGGCGGCACCCAGGTCGCTACCCCTGACACACACCCTTTATATCTCAGAGCTCCAGCGTGCGCGTGACCTAGGAGGCAGGGACGCACGTGCTTGCGGTGTGAGAACTCAGAGGAAACAGAAGAAGAAGGAGGTGAGTGACGGGCCTAGATTCGCATGTGGGCGTGTCCCGCAATGCAAATCCAGGGCCGGCCATAAAACAGAGGAAGAGAGCACTTAAGCCCAGTGTGACCGGCCAGAGCGCTCGCCGTAACAACATGCAGAATAAAAATCGGATATGCATATCCCGCATAACCAATACTAACACTTGAACAGAAGAGAATAACGTTACATGGCGTGCTGAGGATGGGAGAAACGTGATATACGGGGAGATGATACTGGGGATTACATTGTGTTTAATTATCTTCTAAATATTGGAGCATACTAGATGACAGAAATGACACAAGGCCCATAATAAATAAGATCTCATTGCCCAAGAATTAGGGGAGATTATATTATAAAATGCTTATTTGGGATTTTTTATATATATATATATATATATATATATATATATATATTTTTTTTTTTTTTTTTTTTTTTTTTTTTTTTAAACCTTTAGTTTTTTCCAAATAAATGGAATTCACGAAATGCCATGGAACACCAAGAAGTCTCAAGAAAAAGTTTAGCAGCTCTGGTAGGAGGTTCAATGAGAACTGTCTACCCTTTGATGATGTGCGAATCTGTAAAGACACCGGCTTCAAGATAGGTGAGATCATGTGAGGAGAAGAATCTCAAAGGATTGATCCTCTATACCTGCTAAAATCCCAGAAGCTTTGACACCGGACGACCTATTCTCTTTCTCATTCATTACCTCTTCAGAACCTCACATCTCTTTGTCATGTCTAAACAATGTAACTTTAAATTGACATGCTAGAATGTCTTCCCGATGCCGCAACGCCGTTCATTATAAAGTTTACTTCCTCCAGAAACACTAGAGAAGTTGCCCGGGAGCAGACAGATATAGCTTTGATATTACCGAGAGGGAGACGGGGGAGGGGAAGATATTTTGTGGCAAAATGTAAAAAGTTTTCCTCCTCAGCTTCTTCTCTATTGTTTTATAGAATATCCAAAACTATATAGATCGGTGGTCTCAAACGGTGGCCCTCCGGATGGTGCAAAACGTTAACTTCCGGCATGCCCAGACGGCCAAATGCCTGTCTGCTTTCTCCAAAGGATTCACATTGTCCCTAAAAGGTAAATCAGGGCTTCCCTCTTGTGTCATCCCTTTGTGCAGTGGTCTCAAACGGTGGCCCTCCGGATGGTGCAACAATTCAACTCCCAGCATGCCCGGACAGCCAAAAGCGTGTCTGCCTTCTCCAAAGGATCCACACTGTCCCTAAAAGGTAAATCAGGGCTTCCCTATTATGCCATCTCTTATGCAGTGGTCTCAAACTGTGGCTCTCTAGATGTTGCAAAACTTCAACTCCCAGCATGCCCGGACAGCCGTTGGCTGTCCGGGCATGCTGGGAGTTGAAGTTTTGCAACATCTGAAGGAAGAGGCGTAGCTTATAGCTTCTGGGCCCCGATGCAAAATCTGCAACAGGGCCCCATATGCCAATTAGAATACTGGTCTCTTATGGGGCAGAGGTGTATTGGGGGCTCCTTAAGCACCCGGGCCCTGCTACTTCTACCTCTATAGCTACGCCCCTGTCTGGAGGGCCACAGTATGAGACCACTGATATAGATACAAAGTATTGTTGGTATGTGAGTCATTGATATATATATATATATATTTTTTTTTTATGATCAGCTGATCACAGGGCGACTGGCCGCCGGGACCCGCCCCTCCCCCAAACCATCAGATGTTATCTGTGAAACAACATAATTGCGCGTGGGAAAGAACACATCATTCCTGGCTCATTCTCATGATCAGTCAGGAGCGATCAAAACATATCAACATATCAAAGGTGTTTTTTTTTGTTTTGTTTTTATTAAAGTGTCCATTTAAAGGGGTACTCCGCCCCTAGACATCTTATCCCCTGCACACCAACCCCCCCCCCCCCCCCCCCCCCCGCATTCTGAACTTTTTGTTTCGAATGCTGTGTTTGGAGACGTGGTCGTGATGTCATGCCACACCCCCTTGTGATGTCACGCTACGCCCTCTCCATTCATTGTGGATAGGGGATAAGATGTCTTGGGGCGGAGTACCCCTTTAAAAAGGTACACCGGTGGAGAACATTTTTTTTTTTTTTAAATCATCTGCTGCCAGAAAGTTAAAAAGATTTGCAAATTATTTCAGTTATTATTGAAAAATCTTAATCTTTCCAGTACTTATCAGCTGCTGTATGTTCCACAGGAAGTTCTTTTCTTTTGAATTTCTTTTCTTTCTGACCACAGTGCTCTCTGCTGACATCTCTGTCCATGTTAGGAACCGTCCAGAGCAGGAGCAAATGCCCATAGCAAACCTCTCCTGCTCTGGACAGTTCCTGACATGGACAGAGGTGTCAGCAGAGAGCACTGTGGTCAGACTGGAAAGAACTACACAACTTCTTCGGGAACATACAGCAGCTGATAAGTACTGGAAGGATTAAGATTTTTATATAGAAGTAATTTACAAATCTGTAATGTTTTCAACCGGAGTACCACTTAAAGGGCCAATTCAGCTTTTTGCAGGATCAGGGAGACCTGGTACCCCTAACCACTCAGTTAACATTCAATGAACCAGGTGCACTGTTATGTAGCATTTATTGCATGCTTTACTGCTCAGTGCTCATGAGCAGGGACTAAAGAATTGAGGTTAGAAAGGAGTCCTTGCTCCTGTAAACTTTTTCTACGGTGCCCTATGCCATCTGTGTAAGCAGCGAGCATGCAATGCATTTAGAGAGCAGGAGCAGGGACTCCTATCGTTAACAGGAGTTCCTGCTCCTCTACTCAATTCAAATTCAAAACATTTGGACAAATTTTTGGTAAAATGCTACATGAAATTGATTCTAAATAAATAGATTAATCAATACATTTAATCATATCAAGAACCTTTTTATTAATTCAGAGTTGGGTATTGATACTCTGTGTCAGCGCAGGAGTTAAAGTGCCACCCTTGGCAAAAATGTTGGAATGCCCAGGCTGAGAGGATGCTTACTCTACTTTTGTTACTTCATAACAAATCCACAAATCTCAGATAGGAAGCTGAACAATGAATAAAGGGGTACTCCACTGGCCAGCATTCGGAACATTTAGTTCTGAACGTCGTGTGCACGCTGCGGGGGTCGGCCATGCCACTTTGTGACATCACATCATGCCCCCTCAATGCAAGTCTATGGGAGGGGGCGTGGCATCACGAGGGGTGTGTGGTCGACCCATACAACGCGCTCACAGCGTTTGGCACTAAATGTTCTGAACGCTTGCCAGTGGAGTACCCCTTTAATGCTCCATTTCCCATCCCTCACACAATAGAAAAGAACATTATATTATTAACGGTCAATTTTTCCCTAGTGTGAGTAGAGAAATAGTTATGGAATCACTGTGTTTTCTTTATTTCTATTAAAAAAAAAAATTATTCAAAATGATAATTGTTTTCAGCTAAAAGCGAGGAAAGTACTTACGGAGCTGTGGACTTGACTCAATGATAGAAAAGATGGCTCCAACAAGAGATCTGTCAGGTGCATCAATGGAAAGGATTTTACAACTTTTTCAAGAAGATGTTGGTTGTTCCCAGCCAGCTGTGTGTAAAAAACAGAGCAAGAATGAAAAATGTTGTGAAAGAAAAACATAGAGCATGACCAAGGAAAATGTCAAAGCTTCGGGATAGAAAACTCTCAGCAATGAGAAGATAGCAAATGTACTTAAAAACTGGCTGGTTTTGCCTATAGCAACCAATCACAACAGAGATTTTTTTTTTTTTTTGGGGGGGGGGGGGGGGGGGGGGGGGGGGGCGAAACCCAGTTTTAGTTTCAGAAAGATTAGCAAATCTGGGCCATTGACTCCTGTTTTCTCCATTGATCTATCATCTGCTTTGATAGATATTTGCTATCATGCTCTGTATTTTTACACAGCTGACTGGGAACAACCAACACAACATCTTCTGCTGACTTCTGCTGTCCATTTTTGGAACTGTCCAAAGCAGGAGAAAGTCCCCATAGCAAACATATGCTGCTCTGGACAGTTCCTAAAATGGACAGCAGAGGTCAGCAGAGAGCACTTTGGTCGAGACATCAGAGAAATCCAAAAAGAAAAGCATTTCCTCTGTAGTATACAGCCCCTAAAAAGTAGTGTAAGGGTTAAGATTTTTTAAAAGAAATAATTTGCAAATCTGTTTAACTTTCTGGCACCAGTTAAGTAAAAAAAAAAAAAAAAAGTTTTCCATGGGAGAACCCCTTTAAGTATTATTATATAATGTTGGAGATCAAGGAATAAACCCTTCATTCACAGCAGTAACAGAACGAGAAGAAGAGAATGTATAGTGCTGTAATATCTGACATTACTCTAAGTGTCGGTCATTGTCGGACATTTCTCATCAGATCCACATGTGACACATTGTAATAGACGGCACCGAGTTCTGACCCCATTGTGTTCTGTGATAACCAGGTTTGAGATGGGGAGTGAAGTAAAGACAGGATGGTCTTCGTTACTCGTGGACACATCAGCCCATCTGCCGGATGTCTTCAGTGACAGGTGATCGAGCCCCGAGCAGATCAAACGCTCTAATCACAATGGACGCCCGGCGACTGTCATTACTGTAATGTTCTTTGGGAATATCATCTGGGAGTTCAGTCTTATGTCGTCTTTCTCTTGAGTCGACTATATTGAATCTCCTTAAAGTGACCTCAACCCACAACAAAGGCCCCAAGTCTTTCTCTTATCCTGATATTCTATTCACTGATTTACATTGCTACAAAGTGACAGGTTGGTCCGACCTGCCATGTCTGATCAGTGCAGGATAAGTAATGTAATGTATGTACACAGTGACCTCACCAGCAGAATAGTGAGTACAGCTCTGGAGTATAATACAGGATATAACTCAGGATCAGTGCAGGATAAGTAATGTAATGTATGTACACAGTGACCTCACCAGCAGAATAGTGAGTACAGCTCTGGAGTATAATACAGGATATAACTCAGGATCAGTACAGGATAAGTAATGTAATGTATGTACACAGTGACCTCACCAGCAGAATAGTGAGTACAGCTCTGGAGTATAATACAGGATATAACTCAGGATCAGTACAGGATAAGTAATGTAATGTATGTACACAGTGACCTCACCAGCAGAATAGTGAGTACAGCTCTGGGGTATAATACAAGATATAACTCAGGATCAGTACAGGATAAGTAATGTAATGTATGTACACAGTGACCTCACCAGCAGAATAGTGAGTACAGATCTGGAGTATAATACAGGATATAACTCAGGATCAGTACAGGATAAGTAATGTAATGTATGCATACAAATTGTTATGCTGTTTATGTTTATATATCATGATGTTTATAGAATGTATAGTTGGACATGGATGTCAGAACTCTCACTTTATATAACCCAGTAAAGTTTTTCCCACTCCTCTCCCCCCAAATTATTCCTGTACATATTTATGTCTATGACTAATTGTTATTTCTGTCACCGGTCCCCAGACAAAGCAAAACTTAAATTTGCAATTTCAAAAGCTAAAAAAAAAAAAAAAAAACTGCAGTAAAATATAAACTTGCCGTTTGGTTTCCACGGAAACAGGATTTTTTTTCCTTTTTTTTCTCCTACTTTGCAGTCCTTATGCAAAAATAAAATTATTGCGGCACAAATCTCTGCCAGCAGTGAAAAGCTGAAAATACGTCTTGTAGAAAAAAAAAGTTTTCGGAATATTATGCGAGGACAAAGAGATCTGAAGATCTGAATAACAACAAAGTATTTGCCAAACACCTTCAATAAACGCAGAAAAAGAAAAAAAAAAGAATTGCGCAGATAATTCT
Organism: Hyla sarda; assembly: GCF_029499605.1. Classification (NCBI taxonomy): domain Eukaryota; kingdom Metazoa; phylum Chordata; class Amphibia; order Anura; family Hylidae; genus Hyla; species Hyla sarda. The sequence continues at coordinate 11,316,292 of NC_079199.1, forward strand.
TTGGAGTTTTGTAGACACAGGCAGAAGTCGCAGAAAGTGAAAGGAATCGCTTCATTTGAGTCGGGCGAAATAAGCGCAAATTAATTTTAAGGAATTATTTTTTAACACCTTAAGGACGCAGCCCATTTGGGCCTTAAGGACGCAGACAATTTTATTTTTACGTTTTAGTTTTTTCCTCCTCGCCTTCAAAAAATCATAACTCTTTTATATTTTCATCCACAGACTAGTATGAGGGCTTGTTTTTTGCGCGACCAGTTGTCCGTTGTAATGCCATCACTCACTTTACCATAAAATGTATGGCGCAACCAAAAAAATACTATTTGTGTGGGGAAATTAAAAAGAAAACCGCAATTTTGCTAATTTTGGATGGTCTTGTTTTCACGCCGTACAATTTACGGTAAAAATGACGTGTGTTCTTTATTCTTTGAGTCAATACAATTAAAATAATACCCATTATAACATATTTTTCTATTACTGTTGCTGTTGCAGTACGTTTAAGATCCCACTATTTTGAAGACCTATAACTTTTTCATTTTTCCGTATAAGCGGAGGTATGAGGGATCATTTTTTGCACCATGATCTGTTATTTTTATTGACACCATATTGCTTACATAAAACTTTTAATACATTTTTCATAAAATGTTATAAAAAAAAGCAGCTATTTTGGACTTTTTTTTTTTGTTACGTACACGCCGTTCACCGTACGGTATCATTAAAATTTTATTTTAATAGTTCAGATATTTACGCATGCGGCGATACCAAATATGTATATAAAATATTTTTTTAACACTTTTTGGGGGTGAAATAGGGAAAATGAGACAATTTAAGTTTTTATTGGGGAGAGGGTTTTTCAAATTTTTGTTAAAAACATAATCCTTCCAGTACTTATGAGCTGCTGTAGGCTCCAGAGGAAGTTGTGTAGTCCTTTTCAGTCTGACCACAGTGCTCTCTGCTGATACCTCTGTCTGTGTCAGGAAGTGTCCAGATAGGTTTGCTATGCAGATTTGCTCCTGCTCTGGACAGTTCCTGACACGGACAGAGGTGTCAGCAAAGAGCACCATGGTAAGACTGGAAAGGACTACACAACTTCCTCTGGAACATACAGCAGCTGATAAGTACTGGAAGGATTAAGATTTACAAATCTGTAGAACTTTCTATAGCCAGTTAATTTTTTTTTCCCCACTGGAGTACTTATTTAAGGAACGGGGAGGAAATGAAGTGAAACCGAAAAAGAACCGTCAGGAAAGGCGGCAAAATCTGAACGGAAAATCATACCATGCTTATACGGTATTGTTTCTCAACGGCTGTTGCAAAACTACAACTCCCTGCATTTTTGAATCTGACAGCACCCATTTACGAGCAGTGTTTCCCAACAGCGTGCTTTGAGCTTTTGCATATCTAAACCAATGCATGCTGGCTGCTAATGCTGATAGAATAGGGCACCATGGGAAATATATACAGGGACTCTTGTCAAACCTCAATTCAAAAGTCCCTGCCCCTGTTCACTGAGCAGCGAGGCCTACAATACAATGCTTCATCATCAAAGGCCGTCCGGACATGCTGGGAGTTGTGGTTTTGCAAAAGCTGGAGGCACCTTGGTTGGTAAACACTGTTCAGTGAAATGATGCTCTGCATTCTTAACTATACACAGATGCAGCAGAGCTGAATATGTTATTTGTTACAGCTCTCTACTATACTTGGATACTGTGAACCCTTAGACCTGTGTTTCCCAACCAATGTGCCTCCAGCTTTTGCAAAACCACAACTCCCAGCATGTCCGGATGGCCTTTGATGATGAAGCATTGTGTTGTAGGCCTCGCTGCTCAGTGAACAGGGGCAGGGACTTTTGAATTGAGGTTTGACAGGAGTCCCTGTATATATTTCCCATGGTGCCCTATTCTATCAGCATTAGCAGCCAGCATGCATTGGTTTAGTTATGCAAATGCTCAAAGCACGCTGTTGGGAAACACTGCTCGTAAATGGGTGCTGTCAGATTCAAAAATGTTTTATATGTTGTACATCTTGGCAAAACATTAACCACAGCCTGGAGGTGGCAGAAGCATGAGTAGACCATATAGTGGCTGTATGGCACAGCCTAGAGTTGGCGACAGCAAGAGGAGACCATATAGTGGCTGAATGACACAGCATGGAGGTGGTGTCAGCATGAGAAGACCATATAGTGGCTGAATGACACAGCGTGGAGGTGGCGGTAGTATGAGGAGACATATAGTGGCTGAATGACACAGCCTGGAGTTGGCGGAAGCATGAGTTGACCATATAGTGGCTGAATGGCACAGCCTGGAGTTAGCAGCAGCAAGAGGAGATCATATAGTGGCTGAATGACACAGCGTGGAGGTGGCGGCAGCATGAGGAGACCCTATAGTGGCTGAATGACACAGCCTAGAGCTGGCATCAGCATGAGTAGAAGATATGGTGGCAGAATGAGACAGCCTGGAGATGGCATCAGCATGAGGAGACCATATTGTGACAGTATGGTACAGCCTGGAGCTGGCATCAGCATGAGGAGAACATATGGTGGCAGTATGAGACAGCCTGGAGCTGGCATCAGCATGAGGAGAACATATGGTGGCAGTATGAGACAGCCTGGAGCTGGCATCAGCAAGAGGAGAACATATGGTGGCAGAATGAGACGGTCTGGAGCTGGCAACAGCATGAGAAGAAAATATGGTGGCAGAATGAGACAGCCTGGAGCTGGCATCAGCATGAGGAAAACATATGGTGGCAGAATGAGACAGCCTGGAGGTGGCCCTTAGGACTATAACAGGAACAAAATGGTACACCACGTAGATGTACATACATGGTATGCACTTATGTGGGGAGTACAATACCCTCCACTACACTTAAAACAGTATTTGTCTACAACACCAGCACATGTGTACTTTTGGCTGGCCTTTCACAGTAACTAGGCTCTTAGGACTATAACAGGAACAAAATGGTACACTACGTACATGTGCGTACGTGGTATGCACTTATGAGGGGAGTACAATACGCTCCACTACCCTTAAAACGCTACTTGTTTACAACAGCATCAGGTGAGTACTTTTGTCTGGTCACAGTAACTAGGCCCTTAAGACTAGGCCCTTAAAAAATCGTACACCACCAATCGTACGCACCGGTTACACTTAAAAGAGGACAATAAGCTCCACTACGAAACCTGTATTAGGCACTAATAGCAGGTGATTATGGCTTCTAGTGCTCTGCTCACTCTAACTGGCTGGCTACTATTAGCTTTTCAGTTGTTGTACACACCAGTGCTGCAGCATACAGTAGCTGTGTACTACACCCAAAATTGCACTTTCTCTCTCAATCTCTCTCCCTTCTCTGTTAGTGCTTCTAGGCTGGATTTGGGCTTGAGGTGAATGGCTTCCATAAAAATGCTTTTCTGTGCAACACACTGCTCTCTGTCCTTCTCTCTCTCTCTCTGCAAATATAACGCTGAAGTGACTGGCCGCATGATGGCTGCTGATTATATAGGGCTGTGACATCACAGGGGTGGCTGGCTGCTGATAGGCTGCATGCTGCATGTGATTCAGTGTCATCCCGCCTACCCATCTTCGGATTCGTCAGATTCGATTTGCTCATCCCCAGTCATCTGTCTTTATGCAGACAGACTACTCTGCATTTTGCAGCATACTGGATACCGGTCATAAAGTGTGTTAATATCCAGTATAGGAGATTACCATTGCTCCACTACAGCCTTCAGCTGTTCCTAAACTACAACTCCCATGATGGGAGTTGTAGTTCTACAACAGCTAGGGGTACAATCTTTGTAAAACTCTGTTTTAGAGCTGTGTATTCTCCAGCTGTGTGCCTCCAGCTCTTGCAAAACTACAGACAAAGGATGTGTGGGCATGCTGGGAGTTGTAGTTTTGCAACAGCTAAAGGCAACTCTGCTCTAACACATTGCTTTACAAACACTGCAGCTCCAGCTGGTGCATTGCAAAACTACTACTCCCAGCATGCTTGAATAGTGAAAGGTTTCTCTAACTCCTGAATTACAAAGAAGCTGATCAGACATTCAGTAGTCTGTGAAGCTGAATGACACACATAGTGAGAGGTATTCTGATAAGCATCCAGCTTTATTAGGAACAGATAGAAAATGTATGCATAAAATCTACTGTGCAGTGATTGGCAGACTGCCAGGCTGGTCCCAGACTCAGAGCAGATGAGTCACCACAGTGAGGGAGAGAGATGGACACGCCCCTCCATAAGGAGGAACAAAAAAACAAGTGAGCAACATATAAATGCTATTTGTTAGGGATATATAGGTCCTAGACACATAAAAATGATATGTACATGATCAGGATTAGGTACTGAGTAGCATATCATTTTTTTTTTTTTTGCACTATGACAGGTACGCTTTAAGACATTGAATTATAATTAGCAAGTCCCGTCATCTATTATACACATACAAGCCTTACCAAAGTGTGTACAGACTCCGACATATGTTTCACTCAGAAATTGAGCTTCCTCAGGGGGCAGCAGCAAGGAAAAGAGATTATTTTTTTTTACAGATTGCAGCCAAGTGTCATATAGGTAAATAGGTGTGGCCAAGGGCACTGAAAGATTGTAACAGCTGAAGGGTTTCAGGTCGTAGGTCAGCGCTATGGCTGGAAGCTGAAGGAGCGTGAAGCATGTAGTGAATTTGATTACAAACTTTGTGGCGTTTTTATGGAGAATACGTCCGCCTGCTTTATGGTTATTACAGCAAAGCGTTAAGTCTCCAGACATCACAAATCCCTGACAGATTTACATTTATCAACTGCGACACAGATTACGGTATAAATTATGCAGATTACTTCTGTCCGCTGGCGGTTCTCTCCCTTTTATAGGCCTCTAACAGGCGTTTATTGGAGCATTGTTTGCATACAATGTAAAGTGTAATTAGAAAATCCCCTCGTTTATCAGCACAGATTCCCCGACTGATCATTGATAGGGGATTTGCGCTGCGGCATCGACACCTTCCCTATATTTGCTTCTCTTCTCCTAGACCCGATGCCGATCTCCACTAAGCATCTGTAGACTTGATAATTTTCTTTCTTTCTCTCCGCTTTGGTCTCTTCCCGTAGAATGGATGACGGATCGAGCGCCATTATCTTGCCACAACAAAGCCGTTACCCGACCAAATCATCATAAATCCTCCCTTTACTAGAGATGAGTATTATATTGTTCCCACCGCATTCTAGTTAGCGAGAAATGTAAAAATCTAAAGGTAATAGATAGAGAACAATAAAAAAGTATAAACCGTGCTTGCTCAAAAAGAACATAAAAGCGCCGCTTTCCGGAGAGCAATTTAGCCCGGCATTTATGTTACAAGCAAAATGGAACGTCTTCTCGGATTTCTCTGTCGTTCCCTGAGGGTGGGATGTATCGGGGGGATAATAAGCAAGATAAATATGTAAGGTAAATAGAAAACCTGCCTGCGTGTGTATAAAATGAGCAATAATAGACCCTGATCAAACATAAAGGAGGCATTACGAAAGGCTTAAAGCAACGCTGAGACATGAAAATGGCAGATGTACCTGTCCCCACTGGTTAAGAGCTCTTTCCCGGTATAATGGCGCCATACTTTTGGTGTTTTGGCGTCTATTCATTGTCTTTGTCTTCCTAAAAAAAGACTCGATTCAGCAGTCGTGACCAGTCGGAGAGGCGTGGCCAGGGGATCACAATGCCCCGGGGATGCAATGTCTCTCCCCATCTATGTCACTTAATCTCCACTAGAATAGTAGGCAAAAATCACAGGAACAATGGGACATCCATAGGGGAGCCTGACCATCAGGAAAGGGAATGCCTCTTCCCCCGGTCTGTAGCTGTCTCACCGTTGCTTCTCCTCACCGTTGCGTCTCCTGATGCCTGAGAGTGATGATGACGTGTTAACATGCCTATGCGTGGCACGTGCTGTTGTGCCTCCTACCAGCCACTGCTGTCTTAAAGTGGCAGGCAGCGGCCAGTCTTACCTGACTCGGACGGCTATGAATATTGGCTGCTCCTTAATTCAGAAGCAGGTTATGAGGGGGCCAATTTTGGGATGGTGGGACATGATTCAAAAATGGAAATGAGAAAACAATGCTGATCCATGGAGGCCGCATCATCCATGGAGGCCGGATCACACAACTTACAGGATCTGCTACCAGATGCTAAAGTACACGTCACGGGCACTCCCCACTTGGGACATCATGGCCACGCCTCCTCAATGCAAGCTTATGGGAGGGGGAATGATGGACCTCATGCCCCCTCCTATTGGCTTGCATTGAGGGGAAGTGGCCGTGATGTTACGAGCGGGGTGTACCTGTGACGTCATGAGCCTCCGTCCCGCTTCGCCAATCATTCGGCAGAGAAGCAAAGTTCTCTCCATGCACCAGATGTATGGGGTGCCGCAGTCAAGATCGCGGGGGTCCCCAGCGGATAGGGGATAAGATGTCTAGGGGCGGAGTACCCCTTTAAGACTTTTTTAGAAGATGCGCCAGGTCTATCCTCCGAGGCTTTTAAGTAAGTAAAACTCATAAAACTGTGTCAGATTAAGTAAAGAGAAGGCAAATGGAGGATATTGACACTAATTTAAAAGAACAAGATTAGAAAATCTCTTATAAATAGTGAATGAGCGCCATCGGAGGCAGAAATTATTCTCCTGTTTGTTCAGGTTATTTGTTCGGAGATCCAGTTCATTAGCTCATTATAAATGAGATAACGATGGACAGAGACTTAACCCGATCTTCTGGACATAGACGTGGATATCGAGCAGCCACTGATTTTACCATGTAATAAGACTTTAATGGAGATTGACTGTACATTGGCCTACGAGCCCCCCGTGTGAATATCATCTCATAGTGATCCCTGGTATTGTCTTGGTACATAATGCTTAATGTTTCTACAAGACAGATCATGTATGTACAGACAGTATTCATGTTGCATATACAATTTGCTCTCCTGCTGATTTCTGATTGGCCGCCTTAGGCCCAATATGAACCCAAGATGAAGATCATTGGTCAGTACTCTCAATGAATCATTGGAATGGTCTCATTGTAATACTAATGATAGCCACACCCAGCTTGGAGTCTTGACAATATTGATGACCGGTGTGTGACCATCTAACCATTCATGGATCTTCTATCTGCTCCTGTGGATTGTGTGACTGTTTCTTTTTATATAGTAAAATATGCAACTTCCTTCTAGAGACAAACAATCTATTATAGGCCATTCTTTTCCCTCGTAATTTCAAAAAGTGTTTTTTTTAGGCACTTGGTCTATAACAGGAAATCAAGAAAAAGCCTCCAACCCAACTCAACCTGAACTAACCCAACCCAACCTAAACTAACCCAACCCAACTCAACCTAACCTAACCCAACTCAACCTAACCTGACCCAACCAACCAAACTCAAATCAACCTAACCCAGCCTAACCCAACCCAACCAAAACTAACCCAAGCAGACTCAACCTAACCTAACCCAACCTATCCGAACCTATACAACTCTCCTGCAAGGGACCAATGAAGCCAGAACACTTCACAAGACTCATAAACCAATCGACTACTTTCAAAACTTAGGGTGAACCCATTTGTGTTCCAGAATTTGCCCAGGCTGACTCAAAAACTCCTGTAATAGTGAAATGTCTTGGTATGGCTTCCTCTAAAAGGGGAGCCATGCTGCAGGGGGAAGAGGAACCTGATAGCACCACACGCTGAAGAATTCTGTGACAAAAAAAAAACAATATGAAAGGTCAATATATATACGTGATTTAAAAAGTGATATACACAGTCGGCCTAACCTAATGACTGGCAATAAAAAAAAATGCCAGAGGATTTTCTCAAATCAGCCGTTGAATTTGATTCATATTCTGGAGCAGGGACAACTGTCTAAATAAAGGAGTCCCTGCTAGTGTACACTAAATGGTAAGTCCAACATTGTTTGTCTAGCCATTCAATAAACACTCACTGGGCAGGGCAAAGAAGATCCGGAATCAATTTATCTTTGCCGCTTGCCTCCAGGTGACAAACTGTGATGCACAGCGCTCCGGCCGGACATACCGGCCGTGAGCGCACCTCCTCCTCCTTGTCCGCCGCCGGCGGGGCTGGGATTCGCATTGCTGGATGCGATCGCATGCGAGTCCCAGTCCGTCACTCACCTCCGTCCCCGGTCTCTGTGCCTCAGCTCCAGCGCGCCCATAATTAGTCACACACCTGTACCTCTCTTAGAAGTTTCAGCCCCTTCCTATTGCCCTTGCCGGATCTTTGTTTGCCCTTGCGCCTTAGAGAAAGCAGTTTTACAGTGTTCCTTGCCGTGTACCAGACCTTGCATTTCGTGACTTGACCGCGTTCCTAGCCGCCTGCCTACTGACCTTCTGCTTCCCTACTGAATAAGCTCCTGTGCCGCCTGCCCTGACCTCTTGCCTGCCTGACTACGTCCTGCCTGTTCCTTTTGTACCATGCTTCACATCAGCCGCCTGTAGGGTCGAGTCGTGCCAGGGGTAGCGACCCGGGTGCTGTCTGCCGCAGCAAGTCCATCCCGCTTTGCAGCGGGCTCTGGTGAAAACCAGCGGCACCTTAGACTCCGCTCCCTTGTGCAGCTCGCGTCATCCGCCCCACAGGATCAGTGGATCTACTACATCTCCTGCTCCCGACCACCATTTACTACCTCCTGGGTACCTACTGTCTGCAGTGAGTCTAACACAAACATTCGCTGGGAATTTATGCCTCACTGCTCAAAGACTTTGACAGGAGTACCTGCTTCTTTACATGGTGATTGGCTTAAAATTCATCCCCAAAAATGTGGATTTGGATGAATCAATTCAGTACTGATTTGCTTTTTATTTCTATGTTTAAGCTAGGCATTAGTCCACTGATTTCCTGGTGAGCTTGTGGTGAGCTCAGGGTTTAGATATAGGGGGTGCAGAGGTAGCAGTCCCACCTGGATTCTGGTGCAAAAGGAGACACATATTTGAGACACATATTTTGTACATACAGTAGCATAAGGTATGTGAGAGATATATATCTGTTACAGATGTTGCATTAGGGCAGTATTTCCCAACCAATGTGCCTCCAGGAGGTTGAAGTTGCCCTTTAGGGTACATTTACATGGTAGAAAGGGTGCTAGGACCAAACGGCAATGCATTTCTGAGTAAAATCTGCAGAAAGAATAGCCACGTCTGTGGATGCCAGAATCTACGGCAATGTGCACACGGCCACATTTCCACGTCAGATTTTTCTCCCGCAGAAACTCTGCAGAATCCAAGAAAAATATTCCCATGGAATTCCGCGTAAAAATTCCACCATGCAAACATAGTCTTCGGATGAGCTTGTGCTAATGCACAAGAGTCAGTCAGTAAAAGCAGATCTGAAGCAAAAAACATGTAAGGCCTTGTTCACACTGAAGGACTCTGCTATTTAGAGAGTCCTTCAATCCGACCAGAAGAATGGGAGATTAGCGGAGAAAAAAATAGTCACTGACAGACCCCATGCAAGTGAATGGGGTCTGTTGGGACCTGATAGTAGCTGTTTGCATCCGATGCGTTTTAGGGTTCGATGGGCTCCAAAAAAAAAAAAAAATGATTTAATGGGTTGGATGCGAACAGCAATGTGAATGAGGCCTAAAAGGTAAAAAAAAAAAAAACTTTGTATGCCAATTTGTATATGTATTTTGCTATTAGTAGTGTGACAGTCCATAAACAAGAGTAGTGCAGCAAAAAATAACTTATCCCCTATCCAAAGGATAGGGGATAAGTTATAGATTGGGGGGTTCAAGCGCTGGGACCCCCCACAATCTTCTGAACAGGGGCCTGGCAGTCTGCCGGAAGAAGCTGTTCTGACCCTGCAGGAAGCCGCGGCCGACATGCCCCCTCAGTGTATCTTTATGGGATACATGGTGGGGGCATGTCGGCCGGTGCTCCGTGCGGGAGTTGGCAGGCCCCCTTCTAGCAGAATGCTGGAGACCCGTTCAGGAGATCGTGGGGGGTCCCAGTGCTCTGACCCCCCTCGATCAATAACTACGTTATTTTTATGTTATTTTTCACAACAGAACTCCTTTAATACAGACACATTTGTATCTTCTTCCATTTCTTTCTTTATGAAATATATACATACAGGCGAAAATATAAAAATCTGTCGGCTGTGAAAATTAGGTATCCAAACATGACCATAATAGATTGTCTTTCATCTCTGACCTTCAAGCAGCAAAGCATTTATCAAGTAAAACATTGCACCGCGCATCCAGTCTAATGAAATACTTAAGAAATTTATTTTTAATATCCAGTAAAAAGATTTGCAAGAAATGTTCTGGTGAAGTTTGTTCAAGGCTCCTCCGAGCACTTTCCGAACATTTCTCACGCATTTACGACCTTCTTGGCAGTGGAAGAAAACGATGATGTTGAGAGGAGCTGCAATAATGAACAAAAGGGTAATGACACTTTGTAACACCCCTGGTCTGACTGCGGCTCCGTCAGCGGAAAGTAAGAATTTGTATCTACTTATTTATTTAGGTTATTAGAAATGTATCTCTCTACGGAAGAAAGAAAGAGAGAAAAGTTACATAGATCTCATGATAAGCATCAAATGTTACTTAGTAGAAAATAAAAATTGCTACTAAATTGCTAGTAGGTCAACCAGTGTTTTTTTTTTTTTTTTTTTTTTTTTTTTTTTGTTACAGGCTTCTACCAATGTATTAAAGGGGTATTCTGGCATTTTTGGTTCCAGGAGAAGCAAAGTTAGACTAGTTTTGTGTTCGTTGGCTGGTATCGAATTTCTTTGTCTTTCTTTTTCCCAGAAGTTAATTTCCTGCAGCCTACAAAATGAGTGTTATCTCAGACCTCTCCCAGCTTGCTGTACAGCCCGAGACATTACATCACAAGTCATGTGCTGAAAGGGGGCTTGGCTACTTTGTCTGTTGTGTGTGAAGCCAGCCCCCCTGATGACATTACCGGCGCCCCCGTGCAAGCATTCATCCTCATGCAGATCTACAGCTTCTGTGTCAGGTGATGTCAGGCAAGTCATGTGACCAAAGGGAGAGTGGTTGAGCTGCAATGGGTGGGGGGACCGGTGTGTGGAAGGAAAATAAGTAATCTCCCTCCTTGAAACAAAGAATCCTGGGGATTGTAGTTCCCAATAAGTCAGTTCCCAAAAATAAGAGAGCAGCTTGATGGGGGGACACAAGACACGGCCATTTATCACCAACACAATTACAGATCCTTGGTAAGCATGTTCATTACTGTCTGACACTTAATTATTAAAGTCTTCTTATGTTGGATGACCCCTTTAAAGGGGTATTCCGGGCAAAAAATTTTTATCCCCTATCCAAAGGATAGGGGATAAGATGTCTGATCGCTGGGGGCCCTCCGGGTTTCCGGGACTGGTGACGTCACGCCCTGCCCCCTACATTCATGTCTATGGGAGGGGGCGTGACAGGCCCCCTCCCATAGACATGAATAGAGGGGGCGTGGTGTGGCGTGACGTCACGTCCCCAGTCCCGGAAACCCGAAGGTTTCCGAAACTGGAGATTCAGCACCCGCATAGAAAGCGGGTGCTGCAGGGAGATTGCAGGGGATCTCAGCAGGGGGCCCCCCGCAATCAGACATCTTATCCCCTATCCTTTGGATAGGGGATAAAATGTTTTTGCCCGGAATACCCCTTTAAGTCATTGTGAAAATATCTAAGTATAACCCTGTCAGGGCCTTCCTTCTCATTTATATATAAAACATATAAACTTATATGGATTCACTATAAATCTCTATAGCAACAGCCTGAAATGCTTGGGTGAAGCTCATACTGGGAAGAATAAAGTAAACATACATCTCGATAAAAGGTGTATACATGGACAGGGCCCATCATTGGTTTTTGTAGGGAGAAAAAATGATGTTTTGACATATCTATGCACAGAGACCTTTATTAATATCTGGATTATTGAAAAGGTCACTGAGCTCAATAGATCAACGTCAACTCTTCTAAGATCCGGCTCCACTGTCAGAGAATCGTTAAATTGTTATGAAAAAAAAAAATCTAATACATTTAAAAAAATACAGTCGCTTTCCCTTTTTTACACAATTTTTTGGAGTTTTTAAGACCACTTCAAGATTTGTTTTTGTTTTTGAGTTGTTTTCAAAAATAAATCGGTAGGATTTTGAGAATAAACTGTGGACACACATGGGGTTGTCTGGGTTTCTTCTTGTAATATTTTAAAATGTTGGTACATGAAAACATTTCCTATAACTGTGTCGCTAAAACCGGCAGTAAACTGTTGGGAAGAAAGACTTACATTTCTACTGCAAATTATAAAAAATTACAAATTTTATAATTAAAAAAATAATAATTTAAAAAATAATTATAAAAAATGCTCTTGAAGTGTCCCTGATAGATGCTGCTGGCCGTGAGTGAGGACTGGAGGGGGTGCTTGAATATTAAAGGGGTTCTCTGCTGCTCAGCATTAGGAACAAACTGTAGCGGAGTACCCCTTTAATTTAATTGTGTATCTCTAACTCTCCCTGATGAAGCTGTTGTGAAATGCCCGTTTGGCACCGACCCAGCCTGTCTGACTTTCCTGAGGCCCCTGCGTTTAGACCAGCATGGGGACTGTCATCCAGTTGGGGGCCACCATCTAGGGCAGAACGATAAAAAGACAAGATTTTTTTCAAGAGAAAACCATGACCTCATGTTATAATTGAGGTCCTATTAAATTTGGGCATTAGGGGTTCTTACCTTATATTACCCTGCAGAAGAGGCCTGGATCCTGGCTCCGGTGCATACTGCCAAGTAGAGCCTAGTGCTTGGAGGAAGTGATCTTTCACTTGATGATGTCACTTCCTCCCAGCGCTCTATAGCAAATGCAGAGAAGACACAGGGGTGTCAGGATTCAGCAGGCTGATGGTGGATCCTCTGTGTCAGAGAGGGATTGGCGTGGACCGTACCGGAGGTTCTAAGTTGCTACTAGTTTTCCCCAGAGCCCGCCGCAAAGCGGGATGGTCTTGCTGTGGCGGTAGCAACCAGGTCGTGTCCACCGGTAGCGGCTCAACTTCACTGACTGCTGAGACTGGCGTGGTACAGGAGGACTAGACAGAGGCGAGGTCAGACGTAGCAGAAGGTCAGGGCAGGCGGCAAGGTTCGTAGTCAAGGGCAACGGCAGAAGGTCTGGTAACACTGGTAAGGGCACTCACAAAACGCTTTCACTAGGCACTGAGGCAACAAGATCCGGCAAGGACAGGAAGGGGAAGTGGGTTTTATACACATGGAGCAGGGAAGCTAATAGACACTGATTGGGCCAGGCACCAATTAGTGGTGCACTGGCCCTTTAAATCTTAGAGAGCCGGCGCGCGCGTGCCCTAGAGAGCGAGGTCGCGTGCGCCGGGACGTGACAGCCGGGGAACGGGACAGGTGAGTAGATTGGGATGCGACCCGCGGGCGGGCGCGTCCCGCTACGCGGATCGCATCCCCGCCGGCAGTGACAGTGCAGCGCTCCCGGTCAGTGGGTCTACCGGGGCTCTGCAGAGAGGAGAACGTCACGAGCGCTCCGGGGAGGAGCAGGGACCTGTAGCGCTCGGCGTTACAAGGGGGAGGGAACAACACCAGAGAAAAGCTCTCCAACTCAGACTGCTAAATCCAGGCCAGGCATACATGAGGGGACATACAATGAAGTAGCATGAAATGAGGGAACATGGACATGGAATGAGGGGGCATGAAATGAGGGGAATGAAATGAGGGGGACGAAATGAAGGGACATGGACATGAAATAAGGGAGATAGACATGGAATGAACCCGGGAATAAATCCGAACTGCCCCCTCCCCATGAAGTAGTCTCACATTCAGTCCTTTTGGCTTTTTATTTGAATAAAATCTAAAGTTGCTGATGTTTCTTTTTTTTTTCTATTTTATTTTTTGGGGGGTCCTCTTAAAGGGGTATTACGGGCAAAAACATCTTATTCCCTATCCAAAGGATAGGGGATAACATGTCTGATCTGCTTAGACCCCCCGCGATCTCCCTGCAGCACCCACATTCTATGCGGGTGCTGAATCTCCAGATTTGGAAACCTCTGGGTTTCCGGGACTGGGGACATCACGCCACGCCCCCTCCATTCATGTCGATGGGAGGGGGCGTGACGGCCATCACGCCCCCTCCTATAGACATGAATGGAGGGGGCACGCCCCCAGTCCCGGAGGTTTCCGAAACTGGAGATTCAGCACCAGGCCCCCTGCAATCAGACATCTTATCCCCTATGCTTTGGATAGGGGATAAAATGTTTTTGCCTGGAATAACCCTTTAAAATCAGTGTTGTCTTATAATGGAGCAAAGACAGTAGTAAGGGACAGTGGTTGGGATGAGCCCTGGTCTGCACTGTTCCCTACCCCATAGTCCACCCATATTTTATTGTTTTCATACATGTGTTTTTACTACGATCTGACAATAAAAATGTGTCATATGTTCTCTGAGTCTCTGGTTTGTGCCTTTTCCGCCGTTGTGAATCTATAACAATAGAAGGACTTAGTCAGGACATTTTGATAAGTCCCTCTCCCGTGTTGCCCTGTTCTCTGACATGCCTCCATGTTGTCTGTCTAATGATCTACACACAAGAACCAGGCTGGAAATCCCATTATACCGCCCTGTAATTCTCTGTCATTACAATCTTTCGATGCCGATTCCACCAAGACAAAGGAGTCTTAGAGTCTTTACGATTCTCGAGCCTTTTAGAGTCAAGGATTTCTAACATTTCCAGTGTAATTAGCCTCCTCTCTTCCTCTGACACCATAAGCCGCCCATTGACAGTGACTTTGCCGCTCCGCCGTCTTGATTTAGTATAAAGGACACTTTCCTTTAGAAGAGATTTAATTAGAAAGTGACTAAGGTGCAATTGGGCTGAGGAACATGAAAAAATTTAGAGATATTCACAATACATCTCAAGAACCAATGATGTTACTGTATGTAAAGCTCCTTGTCTACTGGAGTTATCCCCCATAAGGGGACTTTAGTACTTACCTGCCAGTCAGAAATGGGAAGGATCCATTTAGGAAGGATCCATTCTTGTGTTGGGGATAAATGGCTGTGTTGTGAGTCCACCATAACGCTGCTGCTTTCTTTTTGTGAAATGGCTATTTCCTGTTGGAGTTCCCTCCCACCGACTACAAGTCCCTGGATCCCTTGTTTATAAGTGTGAGTTCCCTTTACTCCCACCCACACACCAACCACTTCAACCATTGAAGCACACCTGGGATAATCCCCTGCAGCTCTGTGGAGAATGACCCCCCCCCCCAACTCAGCGGTATCTCCACCCATTCCCACCCCGCCCATTCCATTCATGTCTATGGGAGGGGGTGGTTTTGCTGGAGCACAGCTGTCATGTAGACATGAATGAAGGGAGTGGGGCATGACGTAAATATTCAGAACACTGGGGTGTTGGCCCGGATATCATAGGGGTCCCAGCGGCTGGACACCCCATGATCAGACATCCTTTGGATAGAGGATAAGATGTCTAGGGATGGAGTACACCTTTAAGGACCTGGAAAGGGGTATGCTAATAAATTATCTCGGGTCTGTTGCAAACTTACAGATTTCCATGGCAACAGACTACAAACAAACCCTTTGTGTAGTTTAATCCTGCAGTAATGTGTTATCCCACTTCATTTGCTTCTCCTTCTCATTTGCTTCTGTAAACTATCAAAAAGAGGAGACAGGTGGAGAGGAGCAACACATGACTGCAGGGTCAGACTGCACAAGGGTGCACAACCTGTATCCATGAAGGGGTTTGGTCTGGTGTCTGTATTATTTTAGTGGTCTGCTCTGGGATCTGTATTAGTTAAGCGGTCTGGTCTGGGTCTGTATTAGTTAAGGGGTCTGGTCTAGGATCTGTATTAGTTTAGAGGTCTGGATTGGGGGTCCATATTAGTTGGGGTCTTGTCTGGGATCTGTACTAGTTTAGAGGTCTGGTCTAGGGGTCCATATTAGTTGGGGTCTGGTCTGGGATCTGTACTAGTTTAGAGGTCTCGTCTGGGGTCTGTATTAGATTAGGGTCCAGTCTGGGGTCTGTATTATTTTAGGGGTCTGATCTGGTATCTGTACTAGTTTAGAGGTCGGGTCTGGGATCTGTATTAGTTTAGGGGTCTGGTCTGGGGTCTGTACAAGATTAGGGTCCAGTCTGGGGTCTGTATTATTTTAGGGGTCTGGTCTGGGATCTGTATTAGTTTAGGGGTCCGGTTTGGGGTCTGTATTAGATTAGGGTCCGGTCTGGGGTCTGTATTAGTTTAGGGGTCTGGTCTGGCATCTTTATTATTGTAGGCGTCTGGTCTAGGATTTGTTTTTAAAGGGGACAGTTCTGGGGTCTGTATTTAGGGGTTTGGAATCTGAATTTATTTGTGTTGCTATTGAGCCCGGGGATGACTACAGAATGGGACAAAAGATGTCTCAGCAGCGAACATGAGGAGTCTTCATGACGGTCTGGGCTGGATGGAGAAAAGGGAATGTGAACACCACTGACCAGAAAAGATGTCACCCGTATTAGGTCATATCTCCTAACATGAATGACTATAAGATTTAAAAAAAAAAAACCCTACCGGTGACAAGCCACACACCAACAAACTCCACTCACAACAAACCACACCCACAATAAGCCCCACCCCTCATTGTTAAAGCCAAAGTGTCCCTGGAAAAAAACGTTTTCAAATGTTGCCAACTATAAAATAGTGATGAGGAGTGAATATTAGATATGAATGTAAGAAAAATACCAAAAGTCTTTAGAATGTATAATAAATATTAGAAATATTAAGACAGGATAGAATTCTAAATGATAAATGTAGGATCATCTTGGATGAATCATGGAGCTCTGTGTTCCCTGAGGCTAGCCGCATTTCCCGTTCTCCCAGCAGGGGGCACCACATTAGCACAACACAGATAACCAAACACAGTAAAGAGATGCTGACCATGTATCATCCTTCACCGCCGGCAAACTTTCGAGTCGATGCAAAACTTTCGATGGAATTCGAAATTATTTTCTGTAAAATTGACATCAGAATTCCGCCGACATATTTTTTATTTTTATTTTTTGCTTTTCGTGCCGGCAGAAAATAAACAAGAGTTCATATATATATATATAGAGAGAGAGGTCGTAGCTGGCGCCGCTGATCAATATTGTGCCGCGGAGAGTAATCTCAGGCCGACAATCTGTCCATCTTACTTGACTTTCCTTAAAATTACATCTTTTCTGCATCTATCCCTACAAACCGGAGGACCGATGGGGGAGGGGGAGTCAATACCTATTACCGCACATCTTATTCCGTCTTCTACCTGTTGTGTCTCGCGTTCCTCTGAGAGTTTTCGGTTGTTGTTTGTCGAGGCGGAAAAACATTTTAATATTATCAAATTAATGGGCTTTGGCGCAATCTTTAAGGAACAGGTCGAGAGAAATGTTTTAACTCTAAGGTGAATGGGAACAAATCGAACGCTGCTATATGGGGGGTGTTTTTCCAAACTGTGTGCCTCCAGCTGTTAAAAAAACTACAACTCCCAGCATGCCCGGACAGCCTTCGGCTGTCCGGGCATGCTGGGGGTTGTAGTTTTGCAACAGCTGGAGGCACACTCTTTGGAAAACACTAATATACAGGGTAACATATTCATATGAGGTATGTATAATTCTACACCATGTCCATGACCTCTGCTTGCTGTCAGGGAATAGGAACATATTTACTTGAATCCAGGATCTACAAACCTGTTCTGTTCATGGACAAACCTTAAAGGGGTATTCTGGTATTACAGATAAAAAAAACATTGTAATTAAAACAATCACCCCAAGACATATAACTTACAAATGTAGTGTTATCACAAGTTGTATTGGCTTCAGCGTGCTTCTAATTAGAGATGAGCGAACTTACAGTAAATTTGATTCGTCACGAACTTCTCGGCTCGGCAGTTGATGACTTTTCCTGCGTAAATTAGTTCAGCCTTCAGGTGCTCTGGTGGTCTGGAAAAGGTGGATACATTCCTAGGAAAGAGTCTCCTAGGACTGTATCCACCTTTTCCAGCCCACCGGAGCACCGGAAAGCTGAACTCATTTATGCAGGAAAAGTCATCAACTGCCGAGCCGAGAAGTTCTTGACGAATCAAATTTACTGTAATTTCGCTCATCTCTACTTCTAATTGATTCATCAGACAGGAAGTTGTGTAGTCCTCTGATTGCCAAGGTAATGTTGTCTCGGCAGATCCCTGGCTCCTCTCTCTGGCAGGTACGTACTAAAATCACTTTATGACAACCCCTTTAACTCACCACTACTTAGCACGGATGGGTTAGAACAGCAGACGACCGGCTTCAGCATAAATGTGTCTAGAGGAAACAGAAAGGAAAGATTCCAGGAGGTGAAGGAGTGAAAATTGTATCACTGAGCAGTAGAGAAACATGGCCCAGTCAGATGGATCCAGATCTCTATGGAGAAAGACGACTCGGTCAAATGGATCCAAACCTCTACGACATCATGTTGATGGGAGGGTCACTGTTTGGTGTCATGAATTGGCGCAGTAAGGTGTGAACAGTTTAGGCTGGAAGAGAATGACCAGAGGACATCCAACACATTTAGGGGGTATAATAGTTTTTTAGTTTAAAGGGGTACTCCGGTAAAAACCTTTTTTCTTTTAAATCAACTGGTGGCAGAAAGTTAAACAGATTTGTAAATTACTTCTATTAAAAAATCTTATTCCTTCCAGTACTTATTAGCTGCTGAATGCTACAGAGAAAATTCCTTTCTTTTTGGAACACTGATGACATCATGAGCACAGTGCTCTCTGCTGACATCTCTGTCCATTTTAGCAACCATGCATAGCAGATGTATGCTAAGGGCAGCATGGTGGCTCAGTGGTTTGCACTGCTGCCTTGCAGTGCTGGGGACTTGGGTTCAAATCCCACTAAGGACAACAATAAATAAAGACTTATTATTATTATAACAACATCAGCAGAGGGCACTGTGCTCGTGATATCATCAGAGAGAATTCCAAAAAGAAAAGAAATTCCTCTGCAGTATTCAGCAGCTAATAAGTACAGGAAGGATTAAGATTTTTTAAGAGAAGTAATTTACAAATATGTTTAACTTTCTGCCACCAGTTGATTTAAAAGAAAAAAGGTTTTCACCGGAGTACCCCTTTAATGGGGTACTCCGCCCCTAGATATATTATCCCCTATCCATCTGTGCAGCACTTGGATTTTAGAACGTTTAGAACGCTGGGTGCGGGCAGCAGGGGTCTTGATGTCACGGCCACGCCCCCTCGTGATGTCACGCCACGCCCCCACAATGCAAGTGTGGTGTCCCGGTACCGTATTTTATACGTTACCTATGTAGAGGTCCCCATAGTCAGAGTCCCTAGGACGTCGGGGTCCCTCTTTTCTAGTCTTCCCCTTGTCACCTCTCACTTAGCCACTAAATGTATAGTAGTTCTATCTGATATTTATACAGTTATAAGTATAAAAAGTGTATATATTGAATTGTCGATCTGTTTGTAGCGTAACAGGACCTGCAGGTCATGTGATCAGGTGGAAAACTCTATGGTTTTGCTTTAGGACCTTAGGAGGTTCCAGTGTTCACCCACCATGCCTTGTAACGGTGAGTGACAGCTGACTCGGACCAATCCAAAACGGCCCTGCCCATATAAGGGCCATTAATCGCTCTCTTGTTCCTGCGCTGCTGATGAGGACGGATCTGCGCAGCTATCTTCCGCAGTGACTAGGCCCAAGCCTTGCGGCAACGGCCATCCATACAAAACTGTGAGTTATCTCAATCCCTGTTAACTTCGCAAGATCACCGGACCTAAACAGACCCCTAAATCCGGACGGATCTCTGCACAAATCCTAATTCTATTAAAGTCAATGGTCCGCAGCATCTGTCAGTAATTGCTGAGCTGTATAGAGACTGTATTACTGAGACTGTTGCTGTTAATTGGATGTACCGCAAGTACTTCAGTAAAGTTTATACAAGTTCAAGTTCATCCCTATTGTGGACCTTCATTCATTTAAGCACGCACCTATCGTTTCTGGGAAGGGTGGCGATAGGTCGAAGATTTACCTCAGTGTATTAACCCTCACCCTGGCGTCACGAGTTAAATTAACCCCTCAAATACCGAAGCAACACCCCCACTGTATTATATCCCCCCAAGGGCTACCACACAAGCCTATGGGAGTGGACGTGGCAGTCACCACGCCCCCTCCCATAGACTTGCATTGAGGGGGCATGGCGTGATGTCATGAGGGGTGTGGTTGTGATGTCACTTACGCCGCCTGCTCCAAGCATTCAGAACATTTTTAGGGGAGCGGAGTACCCCTTTAAGTTCTTTTGCAATGGACAATGACTGTGTCTTCCGCCTGCGCCCTCTTACACATTCTCCACTATCACGGCACTGACTTATGGTTACTGGATTATCTGTAGTTGTGTTCTCCCAGAACACGACTATAAATGGCGAGCCGATAGGACCGCTGTCTTCGAGTTGGAATAGAGTTTTCTTTTGAGTTTCTTTATCTTCTCTCTTGTGACAACCATCCACCTGTAACGCAGCCTTTCATTAGTCGCTGACTACTCCTCTCATCACTTTCAGCGGTGACACATCATTAGGGCCTAATCTCCCCTGCGTTTTACCGGAGACCAGGAAAAATTTCACACGAGAAATAGCCTAACCAGCTCCTCAATTTTCTCACGTTCGGGAGAGAACTTGTCTT
The DNA here is from genome assembly GCF_029499605.1 of Hyla sarda. Lineage (NCBI taxonomy): Eukaryota > Metazoa > Chordata > Amphibia > Anura > Hylidae > Hyla > Hyla sarda. The sequence goes on from NC_079199.1 coordinate 11,336,968, forward strand.
TTTAGCAGCTTCTCAAATTGAAATTTCATAAACATAAAAGTGTCAGCTTTGGCCGTCCCGGCGAGTTTCTCCTGCAGGGCGCCTTCTGAGCAAGATGCCATATTAAGATGTGTTTACTGCTGCAATCTCCCTGTAAAGAGGAATCATACAGGATCAGGCTTATTACAAGTCTCTAGAAGACTTTTTATGACATTTATTAGACAATTCCATTATTTTCTGTAGATAAATCTATGTGATGGCTCCGGTTACTTTATCACTATGTTTTTTTTTATATTGAGATTTTTTAAATATTTTTTATATTATTTTTTATATTCTGCAATGGGGAAAAATATGAAATTTCTGAGGACACAGAACTGTTTAGAATCATTGCGATCTTTTCTATCTTCTTTTTCGGGATGTAGTAGGATTCCGTCAGTCCATGGAGCAGAGCTGAGTTTGTTATTTAGTATGATGCACTGGAATTTTGTGGTTTTGGTTGGGCAGCACTTAGGGCAGGGGCTTCAGGGCTCCATGGCAAAAGGGCTTCATAAAATGACTTCCGCTTTTATCGTGGTCGCGGGGCGCAGTGAGTGGCACTTTCTTCTTTTTATGATTATGACTTAGTTCATGCTTAGTATGTTTCCGTACTGATGCTTTTTTCATTTTGACATACCTGATTATTCTGTTAAAGGGGTACTCCAGCGGGGGGGGGGGGGGGGGGATTTAAAAAAAAAAGTATAAACTGGTACCAGAAAGTTAAACAGATTTGTAAATTACTTCTATTTAAAAATCTTAATCCTTCCAGTACTTATCAGCTGCTGTATGCTCCAGAGGAAGTTGTATTTCTTTCTGGAATCCTTTTCTGTCTGACCACAGTGCTCTCTGCTGACACCATTGTCCATGTCAGGAACTGTCCAGAGTAGAAGCAAATCCCCATTGCAAACCTCTCCTACTCTGGACAGTTCCTGTCACAGACAGAGGTGTCAGCAGAGAGCACTGTGGTCAGATAAAAAGGAACTCCAATTAGAAATACAACTTTCTGTGGAGCATACAGCAGCTGATAAGTACTGGAAGAATTAAGATTTTTAAATAAAAGTAATTTACAAATCTGTTTAACTTTGTGGCACCAGTTGATAAAAACAAAAAAACATTAATCCCCAGATATGTTCCCCCAGAGGATCCCGTTAAAACACGGGTGAAACGCGTTGTGATGAGGGTGTTCATTTTTTGACCTTACTTTTATCTCAGGTCCACTTTGCACTGGGGGAATTGTTTTGCATGGGCATTGTGCCCAATCATACATTCTCCTGTATGTAGACGTCTATACCGTATTGTGGCGATGTGTCCATTGGTTCACCCTCTTCTGATCGCTGTTTCTTTTTACTGGTGTTATTGGGTTGACACAATTGTAGGACCCTGAGTGATCAATGAGTACGGGTGATAATAGGTAAATTAATATGTTATTGACTTTGCAGTGGGGTTGTTATTTTAACAGTTTTATCAATAAAAGTTATGTTTTAGTGTAGATGCTTCTAGGATATAATTCTTTATTGCACAAATACATTTCTTCTATCTTTTGACCACTGTTCTCTGGGAATTTCTTATTATAAAGGGGACACCTTCTAGTGCTGGTTGGCACCACCACCTTATAGTCATCGATGACACTGCTGTGTGTTTACCACGTCTGTCTCCTTCTAATGTTGAATGCAAATACAGTGGCCCCCCCGACCTACGATGGCCCCGACATACGATCATTTCAGCATACGATGGTCTCTCAGAGGCAGCACCAACATACGATGCTTTTGTATGTCGGGGCCATCGCATAAACGACTGCTTCAGCTGCCACCAGATAGCCATTTACGGTGCCCCGTGTGGTCCGCTGACGATCACTTACCTGTCCTCGGGGCTCCGGCGCGTCCTCTTCGGGATCCCCTGCATCGTCGGCGCTCTTCATCGTCGTCATCACGTCGCTGTGTACGCCGTCCCGTCATCCAATAGGAGCGGCGTGCGTAGCGACGTGATGGCGGCGACGGAGAGCGAGGATGCCGGGGAATGAGAGGCCTTGCCGGAGCGTCGGGGACATCTCGGGGACGCGGCGACAGTGATGGACGGCGACATCCAGGGTAGCGGTGACGAGCGGTGATGGTCTGGAGCGGCGGGGACACGTGAGTACAACTTCCTCTACCAGTGGTCTTCAACCTGCAGACCTCCAGATGTTGCAAAACTACAACTCCCAGCATGCCCGGACAGCCAACGGCTGTCCGGGCATGCTGGGTGTTGTAGTTTTGCAACATCTGGAGGTCCGCAGGTTGGAGACCACTGTCCTACACTTTACATTGCACGGATCCCTCAACATACGATGGTTTCAACAAACGATGGTCCATTTGGAACGGATTACCATCGTATGTTGAGGGACCACTGTATTGTAGGACCTGTGGAGAGGGGACAGGTTCACACCACCCATATAAAGGGAGACAAAATTAGGGTAAAGCTACTCATGATACTATTGTAGGACCTATGGAGAGGGGTTTTCACCAATGATATGACGGATGAGATGAACTTGGATTGTATTCAATCATGGGAATATTGTAGGACCTATGGGGTGGGGACATGTCCTCAGCACACATAATATATCAGATGAACTTGGGTTGAATCTATTAACGAAAATATTGTGGGATCTATGAAGAGGCAACAGGTTCTCACCACATGTATAAGGGATGAGATGATTTTGGGTTTAAAGGGGTATTCCAGGATTATTTTTTTTTCTTCATGTGACTATGCTGCAGGGGCTGTAGACTTAGTGTAGTTCAAAATACAGTGTCTTTACCTGTGTATGATGCTGGTCTCGCAATTCTCTTAATTTATTTTTAACAGCATACAAAATTACTCAGGTCTTAGGTTTACCCAGGTTGCAGTGCGACCGAGACATGATATTGCAAGTATGGTGTGCAAAGAGAGCCCGTCCTGCTTCAGGGGTGGAGCGACTGCTGGGTGGGAGAGAGATCATTTTTCAACAGCTAGAGGCACACTGGTTAGAAAACACTGGTCTTTTGAATGGAATGCAACTCATTTGAGTTTCAATGGGTGGGGTGGCTGATGTGCTGGTGGGAGGAAAGTGACCTCACACTTACAAACAAGGAATTATGGGATTTGTTGTTTGAGGGAAAAAACTCCAACAGGAAATGGCCAGTTCACAAAAAGATAGCCCCAAGACAAGCAAAGATAGCCCCAAGACAAGCACAGATCCTTCCTAAGCATGTCCATTACTACCGGGCAAATAAGTGCTAAAATCCCCTTATGGTGGAGAACCCCTTTAATTCAATCATAAAAATATTGTAGGACTTATGGAGTGGGGAAATTATATCAACATTCATAAGGGATGAGATGAACTTGAGTTGATTCTATTTAGGAAAATATTGTAGAATCTATGGAGAAAGGACATGTTCTTATAACTAATAGAAGGGATGAGATGGTTTTGGGTTCATTCTAGTGTTGAGCGGCATAGGCCATATTCAAATTTGCGATATTTCGCGAATATATCGACGAATATTCGTCATATATTCGCTACATTCGCATATTCGTAATATTCGTGTTTTCTTTTCGCATATGCGAAAATTTGCGTATGCAAAAATTCACGTATGTGAAAGTTAGCATGTACAAAAATTAGCATATGTGAAAATTCGCATATGCGTAAATTAGCATATGCAAATTTTCGCATATGTGAAAATTTGCCCGCCAGTCTCACACAGTAGTATTAGAGCCTTCTTTGCAGCACACAAGCTGGAAGCAGAGAGGGATGATCACTGTGATGTGTACTGTGAAAAAAAAAAAAAAAAAAATATTCGTAATTACGAATATAAAGTGCTATATTCGCGAATAAAATTCGCATTGAGAATATTCGCGAGCAACACTAGTCAATTCTTCTTTTGTTATTGTTGCACAACCTATGGAGAGGAGACAGGTTCTCATCACCCATGTAAAGGGATGGAGAGAAATTTTGTTGAATCCACTCATGCAAATATTGTAGAACCATGAAGGGAGAGGAAAACGTCTCACTGTTTCAGTGTCCCCATGGAAAATGCATAGTATACCCTTCAAAACCACCTGTCATGATCTTGAAATTTGTTTTTAATTCTCCCCCATCATGATAAACCACCCACTACCTTTATTTATTATTATTTTTAGTTTTCTACCTTGATATTGTGCCGTATATTCTGCTCAGTCTCATTTAGCTCCACAGATTGGGAAAGCGTGTGACATCAACTGAAGCAATACAGGGGAGGACTTCCTCCCTCACTCTGCTATGCTGCTCTAAACACAAAGGCGTGAGCAGTTCAGTGTGTGATGAGCTGTGATTGGCTGAGGCCGCACACACACCCCTCAGCTCTGTGCACTGAACACTACAGTCTGTCAGCTCTGCCCAGCAGCTGCAGAAGAGAGCAGAAATATCCAGAAAAATGTTTAGCACAATATTTAGCACTATGCATTGAAGGCATCATTACTAGTGTTGGGCGGGAATATTAGCATTTCAAATTTTTTTATCGCAAATATCACGAATTCACAAATTTGCGAATATTGCAAATATATTCGCTATATATTCGAAATTATGGATCACCATCCCTCCTAGCTTCCAGCATGTTGTCTAAAGAATGCTCCAATACTAGTTACTTTGTGAGACCGTGAAGCCCGAATATTTTGCATATGCGCATATTCGCTTATTCATTTTTTTAGCTTGTGGACCAATGAGAATGATGCAAATACACTTGTCAGAGGTTATCAACATCCCTAGAAACCAATAGTAAAGTTTCCCACCCCTTCACTATATAAGATTCCTCCTAGCAGCGTATTTTTTTTTGCAGTTTCATATGCGATTACGCGAATATGCAACAAATACACGCATTTGCGGTTACGCAAATATGCAATGAATATGTGCATTCAATGAATTATATATAGCTCATCCCTTAGGCTACGCCCCTGAATACCATATACGGTTCCTGATAGGCACGCACAACACATCAATAACCACAACGCGCTGCAAACATTTTCTTGCGTAATTGAACGACTAAGAGTCCCCCGAGATGGTTCCTTTCACAACTCTATTAAGCGACAGTAAGACACAAAGTCCCCTCCACTATGAACCGCTATGTTACCGCTATGTTAATTATGTAAAACAGATGGAAATTATGAACTGATTTTATTAGGCAATTCGAGAAAAGCAATAAACAAAATTAAATAATTAGTCAAAATCCGAATGGGCTCGCCGAAGGCAAATCCCTTGATTGCGCGAGACAGCGATAGACGTGATTGATTTTCGGCTTTTACTTACCATTTCGTGAACACGAGTTGATTTTCCAAGGTCAATGCTGTTTTTATTGGTCTGTTTCCTGCCAAAATGAAAAAGTCAAACATAGTTTTAATCAAGATGGTTGTTTACTTGTCTGAGTATTTATTATAGGCTTCATCCTACTTTAATTGGTAACATCTCCATTTGCTTTGAAGGACACTTAGCTATAAATCCCAAACCCAAGCACCCAAGTTGACTCCAGGGGTCTGAGGACCCCCTTAGTGAAAGAGTCACAATGAACCTATGTTGTCTACCGAACCCTGAGCATAAGTAGCATATAGCATGGGGGAAATGGGCTCTGGCATCTGAACTCAAAGGAGTTATCCAATGTCAAAAAACTGCCGATAGATGATAAGTGTCTGATCACAGGGGTCCGACCACTGGAACCCACACAATCTCTCGCCCAATGCCGCGGCTCTCCTCATAAATGGAGGCATGTCGACCCTGGTCACCATGCCCTTTCAATGCATCTCTATGGGAGAGCCGGAGATACAGTATTCGGGTATCTTCGGTTTTCCCATAAAGATGCATGGAGGGGGCTTGTTGGCCACAGCTTTGTGCTGTGATCGATACACTGCTTTTATGTAGAGAGCTGGGATGCCGGGCGAGAGATCGTTTCAGTGGTCTGACCCCATGATCAGACACTTATCATCTATCCGGCCTCTATGACCCATGTTGATTAGCAATTGAGTGAGTTTGCCCTTTAAAGGGTACTGCAGACTACATGATAAAATGCACAGACATCAGTAAGAAGTCCATGAGGATGTTCAGAGCTGCGGGGGTTGGCCATGCCCCTCGTGACATCATGTGACACCCCCTCAATGTAAGTCTATGGGAGGGGCGTGGTATTGAGGGGGGGCGTGATGTCACGAGGGATGTGGCCGTGATGTCACGACCCCCGCGCCGCCTACACCCAGCGTTCTAAATGAAAGCTAGGTGCTGCAGAGAGATTGTGGGGGTCCCAGCTGCAGGACTCCTGCGATCAGACATCTTATCCCCTATCCCTTGGATAGGGGATAAGATGTCTAGAGGCAGAGTACCCATTTAACAACCCCTAAATAAACACGTAAATATATAAATCCTGTAAATAGAATAAAAATTTTATTATAAATAAATGTTATTATAAATAAAAAATGTTATTGAAAAAAGTTTTTCAAAGTTTAACCTCTTGGGGACGCAGGGCATATGCACACGCCCTACATCCCCGATCCTTAAGGACTCAGGGCGTACCTGTACACCCTGGTACCGCTTATCGGGTTTAAACCGTTCTCACGAGCAGAGAACGGGTTAAACCCAGTGTGTCCCGGTTGCTACGGGCAGCCAGGACTGATCAGGCCGATGCCCGGCATTAACCCTTTAGACGCCACGATCAAAGTTGATTGCGCGTCTATAACGAAAGTAAAAGAATCCTGGCAGCTCAGCGGAGCTGATCGGGACTATCGTGACAAGATCGCAATGTCCCGATCAGCTTACCGGACGACGGGAGGGTCCTTACCTGCTTCTCCGTTGTCCGATCGGCGATCTACTACTTCATGCCCGCAGCAGGCAGGAGCAGCAGAGTGCCGGTTACACTGATCAGTGCTTTGCAATGGCAGAGCCAGAGCCATTTAGCCCTATAGGGGCTAAAAAAAATAAAAAAAGTGTACATTTTTTTTTAATTATAAAAGTTAATTAACGCCTTCCATGTTAAAAGTTTAAATCACCCCCCTTTTCCCATTTTTAAAAGAAAATAATGTAATGAAGAATAAAAATAATCATATGGCGTACCGCCGGGTGCGTAAATGTCCGAACTATTAAAATATTAGGTTAGCTAAACCACCCGGTCGATGGCGTACACGTGAAAAAATACCAAAGTCCAAAATTGTGCATTTTTGGTCACTTCATATACCATAAAAATATTAATAAAAATCGATCAAAAAGTCCCATCAAAACTAAAATGGCACCTATAAAAACTACAGATGACGGTGCAAAAAATTAGCATACCTCCATACCCCCCCGTACACAGAAAAATAAAAAAGTTATAGGGGTCATAAGATGCCAATTTTAAACATACAAATTTTGGTGCATGTAGTTTATAATTTTTTTAAGTATTAAAATAAAATAAAACCTACATAAATTGGGTATCCTTGTAACCATATGAACCTACAGAATAAAGATAAGGTGTCATTTTTACCAAATATTGCACTGCGTAGAAACGGGAGCCCCCAAAATTTACAAAATAGTGTTTTTTTTATTTCACCCCACATATAATTTTTTGGGGGTTTCACCGCAGGTTATATTCTAAAATAAGTGATGTCATTGCAAAGTACAATTAGTGTCGTAAAAAACAAGCCCTTATATGGGTCTGTAAGTGCAAAATTGAAAGCGTTATGATTTTTAAAAAGGAAGGAGGAAAAAGCGAAAATTTGCTGAGTCCTTAAGGTGAAAATTTGCTGAGTCCCTAAGGGGATAAAAAAAAAGTTTATTTTGGAATCCTAAAATGTAAAATCAAAAAAATAATGTACGTAATACTGATAGGGATGACCCTTATGTTTCTAATGACTGATCAATATATTAATAGTTATATGCCATTGCTGTTGGCTAAATATATCTGTTACCTACCCCTTAACCCATATACATAATCTTGCAATATGCTCGTGACAATGATTGAGGCCTTGCCATGACAACGATACAACTGAGATAAGGAGTAAAAGACTAAATATCTGACGGACAGAGAATTCGGGACTTTCCCAGTAGAGAAACTTTTGCCAAGAAATTAATGGACACTAGATATGCTAATATATACGGACACAATAATCAAACAACCAATCAAAATGTAACATGTTGATTCTGACGTCATAACTAAACCTCCTTCATTGTCAAATTTAAAAACTAAATGTACTTCTTGGATTAAACAGAACTCTTCGGGGCAGCTATGAGTATGCTAAGAAAGAATGTATACCAACATCCTGTTTGGTGTACATTTTCTTATGTTGACACTTAGCAATATATAACAGCACAGTCAATCACATTTGAAAGTCTCACCCTCGGACCATCCCTGACAATCGTAAAGGCCAAAAATGACTTGGTCCCAGAGGGGTTAAAATAATACTGACTATAGACTGGCTGTAAGTTTTGTCGCTTCTCTTGATACTTTTCGACTATCTCTTTTCCATTAATGTTCTTTATTTTCTGTTATTTGGGAAATTCACGAGTCGCGTTTCGTCCTCACAGTCCTGGTCGAGAATAATGTTTTTACTTTAGTTTCCGTTGTGAAACGCCTGAAGGAACTACAAGGAGTCAGTGAAGGAACTCCGAAACTGGCCTTCTTATTTCTAAATCCTTCAAAGTAGAGCATTCCTTTGGAAGTCAATGAAGTATGAAGCATATGTCCTACAGGCGAGCACTAACAAGACAGGAGTTTGCTTTCAATGATAATAAAACATCCAAATAATATGAGACAGTGACAAAAAGAATAACATTGAATCTCAGCTCCTCGGGTATGACGCGAGCCGCAGTGTATTGTTCGTATGTCTTGTATGTAATGTGCGGGAAAGGCCACCGTCAGCAATTTAACATCCAGTGGGTTATATGGGAGCCTCAGGGTTAAAAGGCTTGAAAGAAGCAACTGGAGATACATCTAATATAGAGGTTGGATATCACACAGTGACCGCCGCCGGTGAGGAACAGGCAAATCAATGCCGAAGCCGGCTCAGGGCTAGAGTCCAATTACCGAGACACAAAGCCGATATTAGAGCCCAATGTTGGGGATTTAGTTATTTAGCAAGATGAGAAGTCACTTTTATTTAGTAATTTTTTTCCACAAATATGAGACGGGGCATCTGCTAGAAGTCATCATTAGACTGATATAAGCAGCAGCTCCGACCAGAAGAACAAGATGGCCGCCATGAGGAGTTTACTTATACAGCTATAAGGGGCAGAATTCTATAACATGTCATTCGGACAACTGGGAAAGACAATTCACTGTGGAGAAAAAATACATTCCAAATACTAAATCAACAAAGAGCTTCTGAAGCTATCCACCATCTTAGGGGGTACTCCGCTGCTATATAGCTTCTCCCCTATCCAAACGATAGGGGATACGATGTCTGTTCGCGGGGGTACTGCAGATGGGACACCTGCGATCTCTGTGCAGCACCCAATGTTTCTTTAGAATGTTGGATGCCGGCCGCGGGGGGATCATGATGTCACGGCCTTGCCCCCTCGTGACGTCACTCCACGCCCCCTCAATGCACGTCTATGGGAGCAGCCGCCATGCCCCTCCCATAGACTTGCATTGAGGGGGCGTGGCTTGACGTCACGAGGGGAGTGACCATGACGTCACTACCCCCCCCCCCGCCGCAGCAGAGTACCCCTTTAAAGTTGCCGTACATTTTCAAAAACTGTTGCCTGACAGTCATCACTCACTTTTGACCTCCCCATACACATGAACATTTGTCATGGCCGAATGATCATCAGTTCCTTCTGGGGGAAGAAGGTAAGACAGTTCTGACCATGGTTTGATTCTCCCTAAAGAATATGGTCAGGCTTTACAAATCCAAAACACCAGACCAATTTCTCTAGAAACATCATCTTTCAGTAGAGCATCAGGAGGCCTCCATACACTTTAGAGAGTTGGCCAAACCCCCATGTTGGCCAACATCAGTATGTGGTGAGTGGTCACCTTTGAGGCCATTTCACTGCCAAAGCCCGTTTTATAGAATGTATCCTTAGTTAAACTTGTCTTATGTACTATATTGCTTTAACGCTGCTTCAAATATGCATACAATGAGGTATTAAAGGGGAACTCTGGAGGCCGTGATTGTGATGTCATTGCCACACCCCTCGTGACTTCACGTCACACCATGCCCCCTCCATTCATGTCTATGGGAGGGGTCGTGACGTCTTGACCACTGCCACAGGAACCGGCATTTGTTTAGAACACCGAGTGCTGCGGGAGATCATGGGGGGCCCCAGAAGCAGGACCCCCGCGATCAGACATCCTCTATTCTTTGGATGTGGTATAAGATGTCTATCAGCAAAGTACCCCTTTAAGTCGTGCAAGGTTTTCATTTTTCTATACTGCTATAAAGTTGGGTCACATGACCTTTCTTCAGACAGACTTCTGCTCTAGAAGCCACTGGAATGTTCTAAGGGAGGAGTCTCCACGTCCAATTCTCTCTACCCAGATGGCTGGAACCGGTTTAAAATAGACAGAATTTCCTGGCTAGACCCGGGGAGGTGGTGTAGGTCTAGTCTAGTGTGTGTCTCTGCCAGCAATGCTATCTAAATTAGCTAGTTCTGACAGAGGAATTTATTCTTGGCTTTAACCTGCTAAACAAGTTGAGTCCGCTCTAGGTTGGTTGCAGTAAATCATGGCACATATTACCCAAGAACTGCTGAGAGGGAAATATTTCTAAACCAGAAGAGATAGAAGCTGTACAAGTGCCCTTCTGTCATCAATACACTCTTTGTGGACATCTGGCCGGAGTCAGTACTGCATGGCTTACAACCTTTTCCTCTTTTCGCCATGCGGGAGTTGTAACACAACTGACCATAAGTAAAAGTCTTCTATGTATTCCCCACAGTGAGCCAAGCTGTCAAGACCCTCCTCAGTAGAATTTACCTTAAAGGGGTATTCGACTGCCCCAGCGTTTGTAACATTTAGTTCCGAACGCTGAGTGCAGGCTACGGGGAATGTCCCTCGTGACAACATGCCACGCATCTTGTGATGTCACGCCATGCCACCTCAATGGAAGTCAATGGGAGGGGGCGTGGCGGCCGCCACGCCCCCTCGCATAGACTTGCATTGAGGGGGCATGGCGTGATATCACAATGGGGCATGGTTGTGACATCACGACCCCCATAGTCCGCACCCAGCGTTCAGAACAAAATGTTCTGAACGCTGGGGAAGTGAAGTACCCCTTTAACAAGACTGTGCATGTATCTCCCTTAGCGACACTAAGAGTACATTGCGAATATTCGTGAGCAACACTACTCCCTCTGACCCTGCCTACTTGCCTATCCGCTCTAAACAGCAGATCGGCAACCATGATGCCGGTCCCTTCCTAAGTAAGTGATGGGGGTCACCGTCAACAAAATAAACTACAAAAAACAGACTCAGGTCGAGAAAAAGTCATGAGGCACCCAAACTAACAGAAATGAATCTAAAAAAAACACACACAATAACTCAGAGTCCACTAGCCAAGTAGGTAACAGGAAATGTCAAGGTACACATTCACAAATACAGGAGAGGAGTCAGAAAGCTAAGCCACAAATAGCCAAAAAGTCACAAATACCAGAACATCAGAAATCATAGAATATAAACGCTAGCTAATTGAAAGAACTCTTTCACAGGCAAGGTCTGAAAGCACACTGCAGGTTTAAATAGGCAGCTAGACAGGTGCAATCCCAACAAGGTCAGCTGACCAATCAGTCAGCTAGGCATAGCCACAGCAATCAAGCCAAACAAAAGAACCTTCAGAGCTAGAAAGATTTAACCCTATGGGTTCTGGCAGAACCAGACATCACAAAGTCTGTGTGGTGTTGAATCTATCATAAAAGATTGAATCCTACATCAACCTCCAACTATACTGAAATAGGGTGGGGCCAATAGTAGCATCTACCATTAATATGGCGGTTCTGTGCTGCTACAATACAGCAGTACATCTGAAATGAATATTGTCTCCACCATTTAGTAAACAGACGAGTTTGGATGTAGAACAACTAGTGATGAATGTTTCTTTGCAGACACTGCAATTATTAGCAATTGTATGATACGTGGCGGGAATGTCAGAGCGGGTCCGGCTGTGCCGTCAGAAGCTGCAGGTACGCACAATTACCGCAGCCGCTAGCCTTTCTTTCCTTGGCTTTTCAGGTGACATTTTTTTTTTATTGTTAATTGGATTTGTACATGGATACACAGTATAATTATTTCAAGATGAAGGCTTTCAGAAAGCAATAATTATTTCCATTATTTTTTATTCCAGTTACTGAAAACATATGAATCAACATTAGAAACAGACGAGTCTAAATGAGCCATTAATTTACGGGGTCCACATACACAAGGCCGATGGCTGTGCCCGCTCATTGTCACCATCTGTGAAAAGGGAAATTATATCCTTGGAATAATAGCCAGATCTAGTGATGTTCAATCCTGAATCTTGGGGCATTTAAAGGGGTATTCCGGCCAAAGACATCTTATCCTCTATCCACGGATCGGGGATAAGATGTCTGATCGGGGGGGGGGGGGGGGGGGGACGCCACTCCCCTGCGCCCACTCCCCTGCTATGATCCGAGCTCACGGGCTGACCCTGAGTCACAACTAAGTTGTCCCGGCGACTTTCACTAACTCTGAGGTCTGGTTGGGGGCCCAATATTTTGTAGTTTTGCCCGTTCTGTGATATTTATCTCTATCCTCAGGAGATATTATATCTAGATTATCTTATGGTATTGACCAGAGTTGTAGGTACAGTATTAGGGGCACATAGGGCCGCAGTGGGAACAGTTTTGGTGGTAGCAGCAGAATGTCTGTATTATAGGATGGTGTTGATGTTGCTAAAGAAGCTGAAGATGGCTGCACAAGTACATGAATGCAGCTTTCATTCCATCACAATGAAAAATACAAAAAACACACCCGTACAGATCACCTGTTTATATCTGGCCTCGCTTTGGGAATGCACCTGAAACGCGTCCCGATATAAATGGGTGATCTGTAGAGGTGTGTACAGATCCATGTATCAGAAAGATGAGACTGAAACATGGCTTGGTCAGATGGATTTGGTTCTCTATGTTAGTAAGAAACTTACAGGTTGCAGACTCCCCCTCTATTGTATCTGTTACGCCGAGCGCTCCGGGTCCCCGCTCCTCCCCGGAGCGCTCGCTTCACTCTCCCCGCTGCAGCGCTCCGGTCACGTCCTCTGACCCGGGGCGCTGCGATTCCGCTGCCAGCCGGGATGCGATTCGCGATGCGGGTAGCGCCCGCTCGCGATGCGCACCCCGGCTCCCCTACCTGACTCGCTCTCCGTCTGTTCTGTCCCGGCGCGCGCGGCCCCGCTCCCTAGGGCGCGCGCGCTCCGGGTCTCTGCGATTTAAAGGGCCACTGCGCCGCTGATTGGCGCAGTGGTTCCAATTAGTGTGTTCACCTGTGCACTTCCCTATATCTAGTCTCCTCCCTTGCACTCCCTTGCCGGATCTTGTTGCACTTGTGCCTAGTGAAAGCGTTCCCTTGTCTGTTCCTAGTCCGTGTTCCTGACCTCCTGCCGTTGCCCCTGACTACGATCCTTGCCGCCTGCCCCCGACCTTCTGCTACGTCCGACCTTGCTTCTGCCTACTCCCTTGTACCGCGCCTATCTTCAGCATCTTCAGCAGCCAGAGAGGTGAGCCGTTGCTAGTGGATACGACCTGGTCACTACCGCCGCAGCAAGACCATCCCGCTTTGCGGCGGGCTCTGGTGAAAACCTGTAGTGGCTTAGAACCGGTCCACTAGCGCGGTCCTCGCCATCCCTCTCTGGCACAGAGGATCCACTACCTGCCAGCCGGCATCGTGACAGTAGATCCGGCCATGGATCCCGCTGAAGTTCCTCTGTCAGTTGTCGCTGACCTCACCACGGTGGCCGCCCAGCAAGCCCGACTGATCGCCCTTCTAACCCGTCAGCTGTCGGAAATGTCCACCATTTCGCACCAACTTCAGTCGCAACTTCTCCAGCAATCTTCTCCTCCGCCAGCTCCTGCACCTCCTCCGCAGCGAGTGGCCACTCCTAGCCTCTGCCTGTCCTTGCCGGACAAATTTAATGGGGACTCTAAGTATTGCCGTGGCTTTCTTTCGCAATGTTCCCAGCACTTGGAGATGATGTCGGACCAGTTTCCTACTGAAAGGTCTAAGGTGGCTTTCGTAGTCAGCCTTCTGTCTGGAAAAGCCCTGTCATGGGCCGCACCGCTCTGGGACCGCAATGACCCCGTCACTGCCTCTGTACACTCCTTCTTCTCGGAATTTCGAAGTGTCTTTGAGGAACCTGCCCGAGCTTCTTCAGCCGAGATTGCCCTGCTGAACCTGGCCCAGGGTGTTTCTTCCGTTGGCGAGTACGCCATTCAGTTCCGTGCTCTTGCTTACGAGTTGTCCTGGAATAGTGAGGTTCTCTGCGCGACCTTTAAAAAAGGCCTATCCAGCAACATTAAAGATGTTCTGGCCGCACGAGAGACTCCTGCTGACCTACATGAACTCATTCATCTAGCCACTCGCATTGACATGCGTTCTTCCGGATGGCGTCTGGAGCTCCGCCTGGATATGGACTTTGTTCGCACGAAGCGTTTTTTCTCCCCGGCTCCTCTCTCCTCTGGTCCTCTGCAATCTGTTCCTGTGCTTCCCGCCGCGGAGGCTATGCAAGTTGACCGGTCTCGCTTGACACCTCAAGAGAGGACACGACGCCGCATGGAGAATCTTTGCCTGTACTATGCCGGTACCGAACACTTCCTGAAGGATTGTCCTATCCGTCCTCCCCGCCTGGAAAGACGTACGCTGACTCCGCACAAAGGTGACACAGTTCTTGATGTCTACTCTGCTTCTCCACGCCTTACTGTGCCTGTGCGGATATCTGCCTCTACCTTCTCCTTCTCTACTATGGTCTTCTTGGATTCCGGATCTGCAGGAAAATTTTTTTTGGCCTCTCTCATCAACAGGTTCTACGTCCCCGTGACCAGTCTCGCCAGACCCCTCTACATCTATTGTATTAACAATGAAAGATTGGACTGTCTCATGCGTTTCCGCACAGAACCCCTCCTAATGTGCATCGGACCTCATCACGGAAAAGTTGATTTTTTTTTCCTCAGGTTCTTTGGCCCCAAGAAGAGGGGGAGACCCAAGGGGGGGGGGTACTGTTACGCCGAGCGCTCCGGGTCCCCGCTCCTCCCCGGAGCGCTCGCTTCACTCTCCCCGCTGCAGCGCTCCGGTCACGTCCTCTGACCCGGGGCGCTGCGATTCCGCTGCCAGCCGGGATGCGATTCGCGATGCGGGTAGCGCCCGCTCGCGATGCGCACCCCGGCTCCCCTACCTGACTCGCTCTCCGTCTGTTCTGTCCCGGCGCGCGCGGCCCCGCTCCCTAGGGCGCGCGCGCGCCGGGTCTCTGCGATTTAAAGGGCCACTGCGCCGCTGATTGGCGCAGTGGTTCCAATTAGTGTGTTCACCTGTGCACTTCCCTATATCACCTCACTTCCCCTGCACTCCCTTGCCGGATCTTGTTGCACTTGTGCCTAGTGAAAGCGTTCCCTTGTCTGTTCCTAGTCCGTGTTCCTGACCTCCTGCCGTTGCCCCTGACTACGATCCTTGCCGCCTGCCCCCGACCTTCTGCTACGTCCGACCTTGCTTCTGCCTACTCCCTTGTACCGCGCCTATCTTCAGCATCTTCAGCAGCCAGAGAGGTAAGCCGTTGCTAGTGGATACGACCTGGTCACTACCGCCGCAGCAAGACCATCCCGCTTTGCGGCGGGCTCTGGTGAAAACCTGTAGTGGCTTAGAACCGGTCCACTAGCGCGGTCCTCGCCATCCCTCTCTGGCACAGAGGATCCACTACCTGCCAGCCGGCATCGTGACAGTATCTATAGTCTTTCGGCTCCCTCTCTAACCCGGCAACCTCTGTGATGATATTAAAGAGCTAGGCATCTTTTCAGTATGTTGGAGGCTGATGGTGGGATGTGGTGTTGCATGGTCCCAGTGGTAGGCTCCCTCCCTGACCTGGCATCTTGGGCAGCACTGGGCATTAAAGTGGCAGGGGCTGAAGTCCCCTTTTAAGCCTATGTGTGCTCATCTCTGGTCAGGTGTGAACAACTCAGCCTGGTGGAGGATGGTATAGTCATGGATTGGCTCCAGAAACATGACAAGGAGTTCTCCTTTCTTCCTTGGCATTCACAGTTCACAGGCCTTATCCTATGGACATCTGTGGGATAAGGTAGAACAGGCTGGTCAGAACATGTCAAAACCTTCATATATGAGGTGCAGCATCACCTGGTAGGATGAATTTCTGCAGTTCTGGGGGGTCAAAGAAGGTCAAATACAGGACTAGATGGGATGGGGGGGGGCTCTAATAAAGTGGCTATTCAGTGTATGACAATTCTGTCCTAGATATGTGAGTTCTCCCAGGTGGGTAAATACCTTGCACCATTTTCCTGCCACTTCAGAGGCATTTAACTCTCACAAATGTTGCATGAGGGTGTCATATAAATAATGTCATATAAAGGTAAATGGCCAAGTCCAGAAACACATCTCCCGATCCATTCAGGAAGAGAAACTGTAAGTAGACAACATTAGGAATGACATTCAGGACATTAGAGTCGAGATATAGATGAGATTTATCACTTGCCGGATCGAGTTTCCCATATATCAGATTCCATCGACTCGTCCAACATCTTTTTTATGGGCCATAAAGACTGATATTATGTTTCCCACCAAACTTCTACATTAACCAAAGTGATGATACAAGTCCTTTATGGGTATTCAGAGAGCGAATGTTCCACAGAACAAAAGAGGAACAGATGTTTAATTACTCCTCAACAAACTGGCTCCTCTGTCTTCCTCCTCGGCCAGCGCTGCGTTGGTCAATTGTCGTCGAGGCCCGGCCATGAAATTGTATCTGTAGGTAATGATGCATTGTACTTCCCTCGGAGTGCACTAGTGATGAATAGGGAGCAGGGCCCGAGCTCTCCGGTGCAGAGGATGGAAGACTCTCGAGTGCTTTCAGGATACAGATCTCATTGATAATTTAATTGTGTGGAAATGCTCACAATGGGGGATGTGTAGGCACCGGCCATGTGATACTGTGAACAGCTCTGACTGCTAAGTGATATCAAAGGACCGTATATACACGACACGCACTGTCATATTAATAATGCATGAACCGGGGCTTCCTTACGTTTCTAGAAGTGCAGTGTTTTCAGTTACCAATGAAGCAGAGTAGAATTGGCCATTGACACATTTGTTTTCTGAATGGCGATGACTTGTTGACTTTAAAGGGGTATTCCAGGTTTTTATTTTTATTTGACTATGCTACAGGGGTTGAAAGTTAGCGTAGTTCATGATATAGTGTCTGTACCTGTGTTTGATGGCTGGTCCTGTAATTCTTCTGTGATTTTTACAAAAGTAATCTCAGCTTTTCCCAAGTTGCAGTGTGGCCTGAGACACTACAGCTCTAGTCAGGTGATGACAGGGAGCCTGTCTGCTTCAATGGGTGGAGCTACCGCTGGGTGGGAGGGAGATCATTCTGCAGGGAATTTCAGTGTTTGCTGTCTGGTTAAAAAGCGCTGGTTTGGGGGGAGGTGGCTGATGTGTGGGAGGGAGAAAAGTGACCTCACACTTACAAACAAGGGACCCTAGGACTTGTAGTTGGAGGGAAGAAACTCCACTAGGAAATAGCCAGTTTACAAAAAGATGGCAACAATGTTATAGTGGACTCAGAACACAGTCATTTAGCTCCAAGACAAGCACGGATCCTATCTAAGCATGTCTATTACTATCTGGCAGGTAAGTACTAAAACCACCTTATAGTGGATAACCCTGTTAAGCTTCTCATACTTATACAATTTTTATCAGCTCATTGGGCCAAGAGATGTTACTTCTTATTTTTTTTTAAGGGGGGACTGGAATAAGCCACGGCCAGACACCTCTGGCAGCAGCTCATTTCCCAAGGGAACAAAGGATGGGACATATTAAAATCCAACATGCTAGATCCACCTTTCCTGCAATGAGAACCATTAGAAACAATAATAATACTATTCTGCATAATTTCTGATCACTCAGATCAGTTCCTATTTGGCTCACAATCTAAACTCCAAATTCACCTATAGGTCTGTTTTCTGGAGTGTGGGAAGAAGCCATAGTACCTGGGTTTACTCTAATGTTTGCCAGAAGTTGGTGTTAAAGTAGAGTATGCCTTCACTTCACTTACATTTTTTTGACAGAAAAGTGAGGATGAAAAAAATGAAAACATTGTTGCTAAAAATTGCTGTAATGTCTGGCAAAAGATGAGAGGGAAGCCTTGATTTATCTTTGAGGAACAGTGTGGATTATATTCTGAGGGCAGACTGACTCAGGTTGCAGGTACACAGCCCAGGCTTTCTCAGGCATGCTCTCTCCCGCACATAGTATCTGCTAAGCCCTGCCCCTACTTCCTGTACTTTGTCTTGATCTAGCTGTTACTATAGACACATTTTCCCTGATGACAGACAGTGGACAGCAGACTGCAGAAAAAGGAGACAATTGGTGGTCAGTAGCTTATAGCTGCTTTTCTAGTGTAAGGGCACTTTTTTGGTTTTCTGGTCATCAGTGTCACCCACACTGATGTTAGTACAGACAGGTAGTGCGAGTAACAATGATTGTAATGATACTTACCTACCCCCGATCCATGGTCCTGTTCTGCTATTATCTTCTTTAATGCAGCGCTAGGCTTGGTGCATGGGCGGACCACACTGACATCACCACTGCTGCTTCCCCAGGCCTGCCACCAGACTAATAAAGAAAACAGCCGAATGGGACCACAGATCAGGGGTAAGTAAGTATCATTGTGTCACCGGCATTACCTGCCTGTACCAACAGGTTAATGTGGGTGACACTGATGACAGTTTCCCCTTAATAAAGTGGGTTGTGAATACACACAGAAGGAAGTTGTTTGTAATGACAGTGACCACTTTAGTCTCACTTGTGCTTTTGGGGTCTCTTTTTGCAGAACCCATGGAGCCCTGTCACAGCTGTGACCATTTGTAGCTCAGTCAGTCATTCTATTTTCTTGTTCCTCTTGGTCCCCAGACAAAACCACAGCACTCAGCAGTTCAGTCTCACACTTTAGGCTTATGTCCAAAAATGGTGGAACTTCCCTAGGTAATTTTAATGTTATGGGTAAGAGTTCAGTGTTTGAGTCGAATTTTGATTGAATTCGGGTTCAGGGGCTCGCGGTTTGCAGAACTTTCGAACATTGCCAGGTTTGGCAAAACTGGAAATGTTGTGGCTGAGCTGTACTTTCAGCTGACAGACACGAGTACAGCTCAGCCCAGCAATATAGACAGTGAAGAGAGTGATACTTACCATCTTAAAAAGAGATTGTGGGAATAAAAGAGAAGAGGACAGCGCCTCGTGTGATACCGTAAAATCAAGTAAACCCAGGTGGATCCCCCAGCAGGGTGTGCTCTCATCTGGTGACCCTCTTGAGGGTTATGCGTGTCTCCACCTTTGAGGGGTAATTAATGAGGTCCGTGCTGCAGCCGGAGGTGCCTAGACCGGTATCCTGGGCAGGAACCCGTAGAGTACTTGAATAAGGAAGAAAAAAGGAGGCCCTTGTGTCCAGCGCTGCTCGGTCCAGAAATGGTTCAGGGAGGACGTAGGTTTAAAATGATTTATTTATACATAATAAATAAAACTATTTTTTAAAATGCATGCAGGCAATTCCATCTTGTCGCTGGTCCGGGCCTCTCCTTGTGGAGCTCCGTCCCTTGTGATATCATCACTAGATTCAGGGCTACACAAGAATTGGCCCAGACCAGCGACCAGAGGGTAGGCATCTCTCTCTTCACTGTATACATTATACAGCCATATAGATGGTTGTATAAGGAATGGACCCCCCCTCCCCCCAAAGGGGTCAACTGCTTTCTTACTGGGCCAGCGCATAGTGCTCAACAAGATGTTACTTTAAACCAGTGGATTCACTGGTTTGCTGTGAAAAAAACCATTAAGTTGCACTGAGCAGAAACTTGTTCACCACTAACCGAACAATTTCCAGAACTTTCGGAAAGTTCACTCAACTCTATTACTGGTCTCCACCCATTTGATGAGGAGACACAGTCACATGGCTTCTTGTGCCCATATTTTTATAGGCATTTCTATATTGGATAACCTCTAGGAACGTGACGGCCTGTCAATGAGGAGGCCAATATATGCAGATAGATAGAGAAATCTCCTCTGCAGGGGTGGTCTTCTCAAAGAGATGGTCGTTTGAAGAGGCTTTGACAAACATAATATACACCTGTATATGTACAGTATATACCTAAGCTATGTTGATTTTAAAGGAATACTCCAGTGAAAAACATCTTATCCCCTATCCAAAGGATAGAGAATAGGATGTCTGATCGAGGGGGTCCCGCTGCTGGGGTCCCCCTCAATCTCTGGGCCGGCAGCAGCGGCATCTGGAACACAGAAGCTTGGAGCTTGCGTGCTTGTGATATCACGCCATGCCCCCTCCATTCATGTGTGGTAGCCCTTGGGGGGTGTATGTTAGTGGTGGTATGGTATAGGTATAGAAGGGGTTAATGTTAACCCTAGAGTTCGTGACGCCAGGCGGAGGGCTGGTATGCTGAATCAATGTTCCGGCCTATCACCGCCCTTCCCAGTAACGATAGGTGCATAAAATAACTGAAGGTCCACAAGGAGATTTAAACTTGAACTTGAATAACTTTACTGAAGTTCTTGCAATATCCACGGCACAGTAACAGTCTCATACAAACAGTCCTTAGGTTGCTTAGTGACTGGCAGTAGTTGCGGACCTTGAGCTAGACATAAAGTTTCTGAATTTAGGAAGAGATTTGCAGATCCGTCCGGATTTAGGGGAGTTATTAGGTCCGGTGATGCTGCAGAGTGTTTGGGAATTGATACACTCTGTAGTTATAATTGTTCAGCCGTTGCCGCAAGGCTCGGGCCTAACTCACTGCGATAACTGCTGTACAGGTCTTGCTTGCTTAACCAGGAACAAGAGAGAGAGAGAAGATGGCCGCCGCTCCCTTATATGGGCAGGGGGCGTGGCGAATCTGATTGGTCCGAACATCTGCCATTCACCATTATATGGTGAGATGGGATTGCTTACGTCACAGGGCCTCCAAAGGTCCTTAAGCTAAATACCATAGAGTTCAAGTCGTCACATGACCCGAAGGTCCTGCAACGCTAATGGAAACAAGTAATTAACCATTTATTTACACATATCATTCTATTTATATTAACCTATGAATAAATTAGAGATCTATACACTAGAATAGAGGCGACCAGGGGTAGACTGGCTAACAGGGATCCCTAAGTCCTAGGGACTCTGGCTATGGGGACCCATAAATAAACAAATACTGTATAGAATGCGGTACTGGGACACCACACATGTCTTTGGGAGGGGGCGTGGCGCTACCACTATGCCCCCTCCCATAGACATGAATGGAGGGAGCGTGGCGGCTGTAGTCGCCAGTCATCCGGGACAGAATGGCGTGCACTCTGTGCACGGATGACTGCGGTGCCGTTCCGGAGATCACGGGGGTCCTCAGCAGGGGTCCCCAGTGGCGGGAGCCCCCGGTATGTAAACTTATCCCCTATCCTTTGGATAGAGGAAAATATGTTTTTTGCCGGAGTACCCCTTTAAGTTTGCGCCCAGCTGGTGTGACTATTTTCCAGGCCTGTTAGAAATGTCAAGTTAATTACAGCCGGAGGAATGTCTATTCTCTGCAAATTGAAATCTGGGGAGATTAAATCAAACATCTTAATTAGAATCCATTGCTCATAGAGCGATTTGTCAGGTCTGGTGCCAATAATGAGGAGCCCTGAGTTGTATAATGACTGGGGACAAAACAAGGAGCTGAATATCTCAAGTAATAAGAGAACAGACCTTGTGTTTAAAGGGGATATATTTAACCCTATTGTGTTTAAGACAAGTAAAGCCGTTGAGGGATCTGGCAGAGAACGGGCAGCTAACTAAAAGGTTCAATCTGATAATGGCTGGAAACGTTTGGAAATGGAAATAACATACATGAACTTAGGTCTGAAGGTGACGTGCCTTCAAAACAGCTGACAGCTCTATATGAGGGGCTTGTAGAGAAGAAAAAAACGTATCTTATCTTCTGTTCATTCAAAAAAACACTAGCGTCTCGGACGTGACTCTTCATGATAAGTGCCCAGAGCTTCTCTAATCCTCCTCTCAGCTCTGAATGTCACCTCAAGTGCTCTTGTGATGCCAAAACTGAGAGGAGGGGCTGGGGAAGCACTCCCATCAGGTGTGGTCATACCTTCTTAAAGGGGTACTCCGCCCCTAGACATCTTATCCCCTATCGAAAGGATAGGGGATAAGATGTCTGATAATGGGGCTCCCACCGCTGGGGACCCCCGCAATCTCCCTGCTGCACCCTGCGTTCATTTAGAGCGTCAGGTGCAGCTCTGGAGGCTCGTGAGGTCATGGCAACTCCCCCTCAATGCAAGTCTGTGGGAGGGGGTGTGACAGCCGTCACTCCCCCTCCCATATACTTGCATTGAGGGGGCGTGGCCGGGACATCACGAGCGGGGCATTGCCATGACGTTTCGAGCCTCCGCCCCGCATCGCCAGTCATCCAGCACAGAGTGAAGTTCCAGCTGTGGGACCCCGCGATCAGACATCTTATCTCCTCTCCTCTCCTTTGAATAGGGGATAAGATGTCTAGGGGCAGAGTACCTCTTTAAGGTCATCTTCATATGACCACGTTCTAGAAAGGGGGCATCATTTAAAAAAACATTCATGAACCATGCTGGAGGTCAACTATGTTGGAATGTTCCATAGGTCCAGTCCTGTGCCCCATTTCAGTCTTTGGAGGACAGGATGAGACTATACTCTGAATTACTGGACATTATGTTCCCAGCCTGCCGCAAAGAAATATGTTGATCAATATTTCAATCCATCATACAATAGGGTCAGCACATTAGAATTCATCTAAAATATTACTTTAACTTCCATTTACTGTAACTGGGTCATGTGATGACCACTCTGACTCTCAGAAAATCGCAGTGTTTAATGTGTCAGAGAAAGTGCTCAGTCCTGGGTCAGCTGACTTCCTGTGAACTACAAGGTGACATCATCACCCATCAGATGAATCCTGTTAGCTCCCAGACCCTGACCCTAAATGAGTCTTATCAGTTCACCTGGCTGAACTCCAACGCCAGCAGCCTAATTAGGTGACCAGGTGCAGTGATCAGACACCCCTACCTTTATCTGCAAAAATCAGTGGATTTGTGGGAAATGTAGACAGCATTAAGAAATTATTTTAGTGATGGAATTCCAACCAGTATGGCTTAATACCGATTCCAGCCACATCAGCTAAAACAGGTAAGCGCAAGGCATACACAAGAACCTCTACATTATTCTCCAATAACAGCCTATGATGCTTCTTTAAAGGGGTACTCCGCCCCTAGACATCTTATCCCCTATCCAAAGGGATAAGATGTCTGATCGTGGGGGTCCTGCCGCTGGGACTCCTGCAATCTCTGCTGCGACACCCCAGACATCCGGTGCACGGAGCGAACTTCGATTTGTGCCTAATGACTAGCAATGCGGTGTAGACATCACGGCCGAACCCCCTCGTGACATCATGCCCTCTCTCTCAATGAAAGTCTATGGGAGGGCACAGGTTGGCCACCACACCCCCTCCCGTAGACTTACATTGAGGGGGTGTGGCCGTGACATCAAGAGGAGCGTGGTCATGACGTCACAAGCCTCCAGTGCAGCAGCCGGCGTTCTAAACAAATGCCTGGTGCTGCAGGGAGATCACGGGGGGCCCGCCGCTGGAGCCTTTTGGATAGGGGATAAGATGTCTAGGGGTGGAGTACCCCTTTAAGATTTGCTACATCTTAGATACGTATAGCTGGAAATATATATTCCAGGTTGCCAGAATCCTGAACTCTCTAGTCAATCTCATATAAACCAATTCCAATATAACGGCTCGATAAAAATTCAACAACTTTCTATAATTTCCTGTAAAGTGACTAACGCTAATGCTTCTACGTGATGCTGAACATTCATCTATGAAGGACAGGCGAATGGTAATGCCCTTATTTTCCCACGTTTTCATGGCAGCGCGCACACCGTCTTATTGCTGCTCTTCTAATGACAGTATCTGTAATTCTCCACCATTGCCTTCATTTGGTCTAATATAAACTCTCTGTGATAGTGTATCATGTGGGTTTAACTACTAAAGTGCAAGGAACATTTGACGTTGTTAGCGAATGTTCAACTTAATGGCCAATAACACAATCACTAATAGCAATCGCGTTGCAGCCATCAAACCTCCCGGAGTGTATGGCGTTTTGAGTGGGATTAATATGATACGGAGGGGATAACAGGAATCCATTAGAACTTATGGTACTGTGCAAGGTTGTTGGAGGGAAAAGCTCTGCACAGTATTTTTCGATGAGCTCGACCTTGTGCCTTGTTCACATCTGCATCATGTACTTGAACAATCAAGCTGTTGACTGAGACAATACACTTTTTGCTATTTTCTTACCTTATTTGCCAGGTCTCGGCTGTCTGTGACCTTTGGTTTTGGCTCCATGGTGGCTTTGGAGATCAACGTAACCTTTCCTATATGAAGGCATCCAGTCCTTGTTACTGAGAATTCTATGATGCCCACCACTTTGAGATTTTAGGCATTGGGCATACAGTACCTTTTCTATAAGTCAAAAAATTACAGTGGGCAAGACTATATTTACCATAATTAGAAAGTGAAACTTAAGAATTGTCCAATGGTTCTTCCAGATCCCAAACAAGTACTTACTTAGGGTCCTAGGACAGAGTTTCCCAACCAGTGAGCCTCCAACTGGTGCAAAACTTCCACTCCCAGCATGCCCAGACAGCCGTTGGTCCTAGGGTAAAGTGATATCTGGACTTCCATGCCCTTGCTTCTTTTGCAGGATAATACACAACTTACTTGGCTATCAGTATAGCTTGGCTTCTTCTTCACCAAGGACATGGAAATCCAGATATCACTTTACCCTAGGACCAGTAGAGGTTAACTGGTTGGGAAACACTGGTCCTAGGGTAAAGTGATTTCTAGACTTCAATGTCCTTGCTTCTTTTGCAGGGTAATACACAATTTACTTGGCTGCCAGTATAGCTTGACTTCTTTTTCGCCTATGGTACATTTAGTGCCCCAATCCTTTGGCTGTCTGGGAAATGCTGGGAGTTGGAGTTTTGCCCCAGCGGGAGGCTCACTGGTTGGGAAACACTGGTCCTAGGGTAAAGTGGTATGTGGACTTCCATGTCCTTGCTTCTTCTAAGTGAATGAAGAAAAGTAGTCCAGCAGTCCCTTAAAACGTAGATCCTTTATTGCACTTTTCTTTAAAAATACAGAGCACACACCATGCACCTTCACCTGGTCAGCAAACTACTCCTATGGATGCGTTTCGAACACATGCGCGTTCTTAATCACAGGTGGTGATCAAGAATGCGCATGCATTCGAAACGCATCCATAGGAGTAGTTTGCTGACCAGGTGAAGGTGCATGGTGTGTGCTCTGTATTTTAAAAAAAAAGTGCAATAAAGGATCTACGTTTTAAGGGACTGCTGGACTACCTTTCTTCATTCACTTACAAGTATCAAGCCTGGCCGGGCTCGAGTCCTTGCAGACCGTGGAGGAGGTGAGCTGAGAGAACTTTATTTCTTATTCTTTTCTTGCTTCTTCTGCAGGGTAATAGACAACTTCCTTTGCTGCTGGTATAGTTTTGATTCTTTTCACCTATGGTCCATTTATACCATAACTTGCTTTTTCTGGCCAACCCATATATTGTGTGCCTGGGCACATGCCCCATTACCCTTCCTTACCCTGTCTTGCCTTAATCATATTCTGGGAAACATTGAAAGCCACCATGAAGTTGGACCCTAGATAACCAAAGTCCTTATTAAGCAAGCCATTTAGGATGAGCATCTGGCCAGTGGATGAAAAAAGCTAACATGGAGCCTGAAGATCTGTAATGGTGCCCAACCTGTCCTCAACCACCGCCAACAATTACATGGAGGAAATAGACAATATATGAGTTATAAAAAGCAAGGTGAGACCTTGAGCCATCTATAACACTTTTCCCTTGTTTTTTTTTTATTTTTTTTGGTCCCCCAACAATCAATGTTCCAGTTTTCTTGGCACTATTTACTCTTCCACTTTTTCACCTCCAGGTTCTTGCTATATTTTTTGCTACCCTACTGGCTGGGGGATGTGGATCTGTTATTCTCGTGGCACCAGGATGGGGCTTTGCAAAAAGAACCTTCAAGTGTATCTCATTTTATTCAGTGCAACAGAAATCTCTATACTTACCAAGAATGGAACATGGTTGGGTATGGTTGAGAGAATTAACAACTACCATATTGTAACTAGAGTTGAGTGAACCAAGCCCCACAAACCCTGATTTGATCTGTACTTCTGGGATTCATGGCTTACCAAACTTTCATACATTGCAGGGTTCGGCTTGGGCGACCCTGCCAATGTCAGGGCTGAGCTGGGCTCACAGCTGATGAATACAGCTCAGCCCAGCAAAGAATAAGTTAATTAGCACTGCTGTACAGCGCTTGTTAACTTATTGGGGGAAATGGTGTGTACATTATAAAGCCATCTATATGGCTGTATAATGTATACAGTGAAGAGAGGGATATTTACCAACTTGTCCATCTGGTCCAGGCCTCTCTTTGTGTAGCTCCATCTCCTCATGATGTCATCACTCATCACATCACTACAGATCGATAGACCAGCAATGAGATAGCAATCTTTTCTTTGCCATTTATAGGGCTGTATAATGTATACATCCAACCCTCCAAGGAGTTAACTAATGTTGCTCAGCAGCACTAATTAACTCCTTGGTTGCTGAGCTGGCACATAGTTCTGAGCCCAGCAAGATGTTGCAATAAACCTGCAGATTCGCAGCAGCACAACTTAACCTTTTCACTGTCAAACACTTTACGAAGGTTCAGCGAGCCAAATTTTTGGAAAGCTTGCTGATCTAATTGTAACTAGTCAACTCGGGCTGACATTGGCATTGGGCAATTTGGACAGATGCCAGGACCTACTCTGCAGCTCTGCAGCCCAAACCAAGGTTTGGAAGAAACAAGATGATTCCTTGGCAAGTTCTGTAAAATAAAATGTCCTTTATAGTAGATTGATAAAATAGTGCAACAGGTGCAAGGCATCATGGTAGCATATGGCATCATACTGGCTCGTTTCAAGCAACTAGGCACCCTTCATTGTAGTCCTATGTTCTTTGACTAAAACACCTAGTTGCTTGAAAGGTGTCAGTATGGTGCAGTATGCTACCATGATGCCTTGTACCTGTTGCACTATTTTATGAATCTACTATTTTATGTAACTTGCTGAGGTTCGTTCTGGAACATCTGTGTTTGGAATTTCTACACTGCCACAGGGGTGAGATCTTTGGACAACGTTTGGAAGAGTCGTCTCTTTTCACTGGGGTATACTAAATAATCTCCCTGCTCTTCAGAGAGTGTTGTTCGTATCCTTGAGCAGTCATCTCATCTTTCTGCTGGATTATGCAATCCGATTCATGACCCCAGAAAAGACCATATGGAGAAGTTGTTTTTAAATAGTGTAAATTTCTCCTTTAACACAGGAGCATAAAAATGCTAAAATTATGTACTGTTTTCTCGTTTTCACCTGTTGGTACAGTATATCCCATTGTTACACTTGTGGGAGGCAGCATATGGCCTTGCTGCCAACATTACGCGTGCACGATGTAACACAACATCGGTGAAATGTTCCTTCCCAGTAATCCAGGATTACATATCTGACTCTCATCAAATTTAATTAAAATGTGGAATTAGGAAGGTCATTGGAGCAATGCAGAGCTGTCACCGGGGGGAGCCATATTACCAGTGTCAATAATATTGGGACTCCATATATGATTAAGCAGATGTCCTACGACCTCAGACTGGATGTAATATCCGCGGAATAACAGTCAGGGAACATTTTGCTTATTAAAAAGTTTGAAAGTAATTAAATAAATTCACCTCCTTTAAAATTAAAATTAGTCATGAGTTATAATGTGATTTAACTGGACATAATAGATACCCAGGGTCCCCTTGCTGCTTCCATTGGTACACTCCAAGCTGGATTTCTCTGCCTTTATTGGGTTATAGACATAACCCTGGTAAGTATCACATTGGGAGCCTGCCTGGGTATCCCTGGTGTTGATGATTTACAGCAGATCTACCAACTAGACATCATGAATAATCCAAGTGATGTATTATGTGCGTGTGGTTATTAGGCTGCCTTCAATATTTAAAGCGTTACTGTCATTAGTAAGAAAATGTAAAAAAAAAAAAATGCTTAAATCAGTGTAGTAATGTGCCCTAAGACCTGCATGCAAAATAACTTGCATGTGTTAATATATAAAATACCTTTTGATCTATGTATCCCTGTATTGAGTCTTTTTGCATTCCTCTGAAAGGCTGGGAGCGTTTCCCCTGGAGTATGATGAGCTCCTCTTCTCCCCTCTGCCTAAATGCATGCTCTATATAACTCTAATGCAGCCATGCACGCTCTAAACAATAATACAATAGTTTAGCACCTTGTACTGCTTGTCACTTTGCATGGGAATGCTTCTCCTGAAGAGGCTTCAATCTTTTCTGGATCTCACATGTGTTCTCCTCACACAGTTGAAAGCTGGATTATACGCTGTACTGAGTGAGTAGAGGAGAGAGAAAACTACACCCCCACTCCCCATCCCTTCAGAATTTTGGTCCTTTTCTTGGTAGTGCGGAACAAAGATCCCTAGATGCCAGGGTTAATTTTCAAAATTAAAAAGACAGAGACCTATAGTGGCCATGTTTTTAAACATTTATTTCACATCTTTATGAAGTATATTAGAAAAATGCTTCATTTTTAAGGAAGTATTAAATGGAAAACAGTTGTTTCTAAGTACTGCATATGAACCCATCACACTCCAAAATCAATACAGACCTCAGGCACTGTAAGAATCAGAAACTTTTTATATGTTGTTCATCTTTGCAGAATATTAATGTTTCTAATGTATACTTTATAAAATAAATATTTTCTCATGTTTATAGAAATCATAACTTAAAAAAAGAGACCACTAGGGGTCCCCATAGCATCCAGAAAATAATCCTGTCGAGTTGCAGCATCATATTTTTCCCAGATGAAGCACATGCAGGGACAAAGTCCAGTAAGTGAGGGCGGGTCTAGCACTCCTCTGTGCTCACTCCTGTCCTATCAGACTGCATCATGAAAACAGAGAGGAGGGGGTTACAGAGCAGCCTGCAGTGATTGAATGAAGAGACCCAGCACAGCAGACTCAGGGAGGAAGTGAATGCATGGTGAGTGAGGACGGGTGCTTCCAGGTTTGGGGACTTGACATCACAAGTCCCCTCATCCAATCATGATCGCAGCGGTGTCCCTCGTCAGCCACTGATTGGCTGAGTTGGTGTGTGACATAATTTTCTCGAGCCCAGAGGTGCCGGTCAGAGGGAACTGGAGCTCTGTTGGAGCTCTTACAACCTTCCGGACCAGATTTTATAGAGAACATTTTAGCTGGATAACCCCTTTAACTTGAACAATGCTTGAAATCAGCAATTTAATATGGCTATAACTTAACTCTGCTCTAGTGTCAAACAATAGAAATTAGAGAATGCCAATGGACATACAGAGTGACCTAACGTGAAGCTCCTGGGTCAAGAATGTAACAGCGTCCCCTACGTATGTCATAGGTCCAGAAGGGTTTTCTTACCTGGGAAGTGATGAGATCCGTGATGAGCACCATCTTCTCTCGGCCGGGTATGAGTGCACCAAGGTGCTCATGTGCAAGGTGAAACTCTCGTCTGGTAAGGTGCTGGTTCCTGGGGACCTATGGATTTGTCTGCTGGTATGGTCGGTGTGTCCTTCAGACCCTCTACGTACACTACAAGTGCAGAGGACGTGCTATCATCTGTGAATGTGCACACAGGTTTGGACATCCACACTTTAGCAGCATTTTGTCTTGCACATGTGCACCTTGGTGAGCTCATTACAGCGATGAACAAAAGACAAGATGGTGCTCGCCTTGGATCTTATCAGTATCTAGGTAAGGAGGCCGCTCTGACCTCATGACACACTACTTCAATACTAATGCCTTAATACATAGCAGTGGAACCCCTTTGGGCACTATGGCCCTGGAGCCATTGTTACCTCCCCCTCCCTATAGCTACCCTGCACTCTTGGACATATGACGGATTTTAGTTTAAGAAAACTTTTTGAGGCCCTTTGCTCCTCGCGTGTGGGCTGTGAACATCCAGAGACTTTTATTTAAAGATGCATAAACCTGAGTCACACCATGTTCTAAATTTTTTTTACAGCTCCTACGGCCTGATTTAAAGCTTTGATCGTATTCAGTAAATACCATATTTTTTGCCGTATAACCGATCGCGGTGATGCCTTGTATCAAAGCTGACCACCGCGTCTGAAGGGAAAGTGACACTAACCTGGCTGCTCAGTCGGGCCGTTCGGGACCGCCGCGGTGAAATCGCGGCGTCCCCAACAGCTTACAGGACACCGGGAGGGACCTTTCCTGCCTCCTCGGTGTCTGCTCCATGCTGGGATCCCCTTCACGGCCCGCGCTCTCCTTCGACGTCATCATGTCGTCGCGCACGCCGTCCCGTCATCCAATAGGAGCGGCATGCGTAGCGACGTGATGACGGCGACGTGATGACGGCGACGTGATGGCGGCGACGGAGAGCGTGGATCCCGGGGAAGAAGACGTCCGGAGCCTCGGGGACACCACAAGGACGTGGCGACAGCGATGGAGCGACATCCAGGGCAGCGGTGACGGGTCCGGAGCGGCGGGGACACGTGAGTATTACCTCCTATCCAGTGGTCTTCAACCTGCGGACCTCCAGATGTTGCAAAACTACAACTCCCAGCATGCCCGGACAGCCGTTGGCTGTCCGGGCATGCTGGGAGTTGTAGTTTTGCAACATCTGGAGGTCCGCAGGTTGAAGATCACTGTTGGATTCAGAATCTTCTTTTTCTAGATTTTGCACCTTTAAAATTGGGTGCGTCTTATATGCTGGTGCATCCTATAGGGCGAAAAATACGGTAATGCTTATCTTTTTTTTTCCGCGGTGCTTCAGCATCATTATTTCCTGATGACTGTCCGTAAAACACCCTGAGGCTCACCTTAACCCAAACCGGCAGACGGTTTGTAGGGAAACCTCCTGCACTTGTCTTTATGGGGCATCTGGCTTTTTATTTTGAGGCCTTTGTCGACTTTTTACTGATTTCCATTACAAGTTTGTGATGTACGGAGCGAAACGCATGGACGATTTATGCAGAACAGAGAAGCACAAGGCATAAAAATATGTTCCGACAGCTTGGCCCGTTGTGTTTACATAAAAAGTTCCCATCACTTCTCACAATAAAAATGGTAATTAATTCTGACGCCCCATTGATGCATTTTCTTATCTTTAAAGAGAAGTCCCTTCAGATATCGGGAAATTTTATACATTCCCAAATACAAAACATCATTTAATTTGTTTTTTTGAAGTCTGCGTGAAATGAACAGAAATTACATTTTGTTTGGCTTATTTGAATTGATTTACCCAGTGTCTGATATCAATGGGTTCATTGCTCGGGGGTTAAATTTTATAATGAATTCCTAATATGTACATAACAAAAAAAGGGACTTTGAAGTCACATTTGATTTGCGGTCTTTACGTGGAGAGCGCCTGATACAAAGTTGTCGGATAGATTGCTTTTTAGATGAAAAATTAAATTTCAAAAATTTGAAGTCAAGGGTAGAATTGAACCATCAAAAAGAGTTGATCGTAAGAAAAATATACCAAATAATAGCCATGAGAAGATTATGTTCTATGTTCACAATGTATTTACTATGTACAGTTACAACAGGTTCCAAGAGTATAAGTGAAATGTCTCCATGGGGCCCCCACTGGAATAATGTCCACTTGTGTAATTATTTGCCATTACCATGTAACTTATTATTAGGACGTTGTACACTAATATCTTCCATGGTATTCTTCTGAATTGCCCAACTTAAAGGAAACAGTTCCCAGGTTACTTAGAGGCAACATCACCAGCAACGTAGCTGAAAATCACAGGAGCCATGGCCATGGGGGGGGGGGGGGGGGTCTAAACTTTTGCACCAGGCCCCTGAACCCCCTATCTACGCCCCATATGCATTTGTATTGTAGGCTTTCATTGAAGTATTCATTAAGTAAACCTCCTGACATATACCTCCGACAGCGGGCTGAAATGCAGTGTGAACAGCGTGTAAGCCATCCAGTTGGTGGTCCATGGCCAAGACAAGGCCAAGGTTTAAAAAAAATAAAAATGTCACCACTATCAGTCAGTCAGTCTACAGTCTCATAGTCAGCATGGGTTGCTATCAATTTTAAGTCAGTCACCATCCAGTTGAGTGCAAGCAACTTCAAGTCCCAGCAAGGCAATAGGCTTCCTGGGGTTACTCTGCACTTCCCCTGCATCAGTCTGTACTGTGAAGGAATTACCATATATCCTGCCTCAGTAAAAATAGTTTTTTTCCTTAACCCTGCATTGTGGTCATTATTGTCCCAGCGCTTGGCCCAGGAGAGCTATCTCAACCTTGAAATGTGGAGTTAACATTACCATGGTGTCACAAACTGTACCTTACACCCATCATACAGTTAAGCACCACATAATGAACATTACAAGCAATCTGAAATGAGGAAAGCTTCACTGATGTCAATGATCCATCATGGCTCCATCAGTTGAGTTATCTACAGGGTTGAGGAGTAAGTATGAGACATGCACACAATCCAAGTTGTAGGACTCTACACCCATAAACTTCCACAGGCCCTTATTATTCCTCTTATAGTTTTCTGTAGTGCTTCTTTTAGTTATTTCTTGTATCACAAGTTTAACGATAAAAATTGTAGCAAAAACATCTCATATTCACCCAGGTGCACCAAACTATCGGACGTGCTAGACAATAGGACAGGCTTCAGGATTCCTTCATCCCTTTACGGGCTCCTCTCGGCTCGTCCTCCTTCCTCTCACGAAGGGGAACAGGTGAAGCTTGTGCTAACACTTAGACGACGTTTCGGAGGCTCCTCCTCCTTTTTCAAGTACTTCAAGTAGTTGGTTTTTAGGATAGTGTATGTTCTTTCTGCTTAGTTTGTTTCTGCTCTGTGTCCCAGTGTGAACAATGCCCTATGTTCCTTATCAGTTTGGTGTTTAGCATTCAGTTCTTCCATTTATCCCCTGCATCTCTTGGATTCTGCTGTATACTTGTTGCATACCTAGTCTTGTTCTTTTAATCATGTCTGCCGTTTATCTGGATTCCGGTTTATGAATGGTTAGTACACTACATCCTGTCCTGTTTGTTAGTTTATATTCTGTCTGGTATATCTAGTTGTCTGGTAGTTTTTCCGTTCTGTTTCTGGCCTGTGACCAACTATGTATATTATTTATTTTTATGCCACTGCACTTTAGCGCAGGGAGGGACTGGCTTCAAGTTGTTGATCCACCGTTTAGGGTTGATGGGCAAGTAGGCAGGGAGAGTGTATATAGGGACAGCTTTGCGCTCACTCTCCCTGTCCCCCTAGTCGGTCATAACAAGTGCACTGTGTTTAGAAGATAATACAATAGAGGACAGTGCACTGTTACAAATGGATCTGGATAGGTTGGAGGTTTGGGCTGAGAAGTGGCAAATTAGGTTCAACACTGATAAATGTAAGGTAATGCACATGGGGAGGAAAAATACAAGCTAGGATTATATATTGAATGGGAAAACACTTGAGACGACTGACATGGAAAAGGACTTAGAAGTCTTAGTTAACAGTAAATTTAGCTGAAGTGACCAGTGTCAGGCAGCTGCTGCCAAGCGGGTGCATCAATAGGGGTATAGATGCCCATGACAAAGAAATAGTAGCCAGCCAGTTAGGGGGAGCAGAGAACTAAAAGCTTATTGTCCTTTATTAAGTGTAACCTGTGCGTACATCTAAGTGGTGTACCATTTTGTTCCTGTTAAAGTCTTAAGGGCCTAGATACTGTGAAAAGCAAGGCAAAAGTACACACCTGCTGGTGTTGTTGACAAATACTGTTTTAAGCGTCCTGGAGCGCATTGTCCTCCCCTCATAAGTGCATATCACATACGTACATCTAAGTGGTGTACCATTTTGTTCCTGTAAAAGTCTTAAGGGCCTAGATACTGTGAAAAGCCAGCCAAAAGTACACACCTTCTGGTGTTGTAGACAAATAATGTTTTAAGCTTAGTGAAGCGTATTGTACTCGCACGCAGAAAAGTGCCATGACGTGCAGAGAGGAGTGGCAGAGGCCTAAATTCATCAGGCAGAGGTTGCAGCAGACTAGGAGCGAGTGGCAGCAGGAGTCGCAGCGAGAGGCCTGAGCTCCCGATATCAGCTAGCGGTGGTGTCTCGACCAGCAACCCATCTGCCGTTATCGATTAGTTAACACGGTCATCCACTTCTTCACAAGTGACATCTGACACCCACAGTCAACAGTCAGTGGGTTCCTTAGACACAACCCTCAGTTGGCATGGCCCGGGAGCAGTCCTTGTCCTCCCATTGCCTGTGTCCTATGCTGTTCCCTCTCCTACAGAACTATCTTATGCTGTGGGTTCAGCTCCACCATTCACTGTGGACGATCTAATAGATGACAACCAGCAGCTACTGCCCAGCCAAGAAGTGGAGGAGACATCCGACGCTTCCTCCGCTAGGCAGGCAAGTAGTGATGAGGAGAGTGGCGTGGGAGGTGGTGTTGCAAGCGTTCAGGCACCTGAAGCAGGCACTTTTGAGGAACCTGAGAAGGACATAAGTGACGTGCAGACACAACTCGATGATGATGAAGCACTTGGGAGCCGGGTGCAGAAGGGGCTTCATCATCATCAGGAGAAGAGGGTTGTAAGGTGACCGTGAGGCTGCAGCTGAGCCAGCAAGGTGGTAGCATGGTTGGCAGTCAGCATGGTAGCAGAAGTGGAAAGTCTGGAGCCAAATGTGCCCGGGGTAGACCACCTGCTTCGCAGCAGCCTACCTTCCCGGGGGGTAGTGGAACAAGAGTTCCTGGAGACGGCGGCAGTAGCAGTCAATTAGTGCGGACTGTAGGTGGGAAAATCAGCTACTCGGCGGTGTGGCACTTTTACATCAAGCATCCGGAGGATGTTAACCTGGCCACATACAAGATGTTTCGGCAGAAGGTGAAGCGTGGCCAGGGTCCCAATGTTGGCACCATGACCCTGCGTCAACATATGCAGAATCACCATAAAGCAGCATGGGAGAACCCTGGCTCCAATGTGGTGGTCCAGCTTGCTTCGAGTCAGTCATTTCGCCAGCAATCCTTCAACGAAGCCATGTCCAAGAGACAACAGTGTGCACCCACTCATCCAACGGTGCAGAAGCTGAATGTGCTCCTGTCCAAGTTGCTGCTGCTGCAGTCCCTCCCTTTTCAAGTGGTAAACTTCTTTGTGAAGAAGGCAGTACCAGCCCTGCACAATTTTGTGGAACAGAAGGTGGGCCAGTCCTTGAACCTGTCGGTGTGTACCAAAGTGCACGGCAGCACAGACGTGTGGAGCTGTAACTACGGTCAATACGGACAATACATGTCCTTTATGGCCCACTGGGTGAATGTGGTTCCTGCACAGCCACAACAGCAACTTGGACAGGTCACGCCGCTTCCTCCTCATGAACCTAAACTTTATTTTATTTTTTTTTTAAATCAAACAAACGTATGGTCCATTATAACTGGTGGGGTTAAAAATTTCCCCTGTAAGGCCCTACTCTCGCATTATTAATTCCCTTCTTGGCAAGTGTTGCTCGCCCTAAAAAGTGCAGCCCCACACAGGAACCTCTCTCTATTTCCACCTACAAACACTGCCATTTACCAGGGTTTTTAGGTGGAAATAGGGATTGCTTCCTGTGTGGGGCCACGCTTTTTAAGATGAGTAACACTTTCCTTGAAAAGGTGGTTGGGAACAACGCATTTTCCATTGTAGCAGGTGGAGGTAAAAACTTCCCCTGTAACACAGGAAACTCTCTCTATTTCCACCTAATATCCCTGGGAAAGGGCAGTGTTGGTAGGTGGAAATAGGGAGTGATTCCTGTGTGGGGCCGCCCTTTTTGGGGTGAGTAACACTTGCTAAGAAGGGAAAGTAGGGCCTTACAGGGGAAGTTTTTACCCCCACCTACTACAATGGAAAATACGTTGTTCCCTTCCACCTTTTCCAGGAAAGTGTTACTCATCTTAAAAAGGGCACCCCCACTCAGGAACCAATCCCTATTTCCACCTAAAAATCCTGGGAAAAGGAAGTGTTTATAGGGGGAAATAGGGAGAGGTTCCTGTGTGGGGCTGTCCTTTTTAGGGTGAGTAACACTTGCCATGAAGGGAATTAATAATGCGAGAGTAGGGCCTTACAAGGGAAGTTTTTACCCCGACCTGTTACAATGGACCATACGTTGTTCCCTTCCACATTTTAAAGGTCTTTGCATCACATCAATACTTTGTGGTGTAGATGGCACATGGTGTTTTTTTCACACCTTTCCTTTTGTTTGTTAAAAAAAAAAAAACGTTGGGTACATATCTTATATTCTAAGCATATTATTAAAAGTTAAGTTTTACAGTTTTAATGCATATCCTCAAAACTAACTTGTGCACACTAACACTTTTACAAAAGAGACCGTTTTCTTCTGCCTACCTGCCTCAGCTACTCTTCTGATCCTGCCACCTGCATGATGCCACACATCTGATGTCAAGTTCTCCTTTTTTTCACCCATCTTCGTCACCGGGTACTGGTATTGCCACCCACCCACTCTGTCATCAGGTCAAATTCAGGACTCCGGTTGCTGCTGCTGCCACCTCCAGGCTGTCTCCTTCTGCCACTATATGTTCTCCTCGTGCTGATGTCACCTCCAGGCTGTGTCATTTTGCCACCATATGTTCTCCTCTTGCTGATGCCAGCTCCAAGCTGTCTCATACTGCCACCATACGTTCTCCTTATGCTGCTGCCACCTCCAGCCTGTGTCATTCAGCCACTATATGTTCTCATCATGCTGCCGCAAACTCCAAGCTGTGTCATTCAGCCACTATATGCTGCCACCAACTCCATGCTGTGTCATTCAGCCACTACGTAGACTCCTCATGCTGCTGCCAACTCCAGGCTGTGTCATTCAGCCACTGTATGGTCTTCTCGTGCTTCCACCACCTCCAGGCTGTGTCATTCAGCCACTATATGGTCTCCTAATGCTTCCGCCACCTCAGGCTGTGTCATTCAGCCACTATATGTTCTATTCATGCTTCTGCAAACTTCAGGCTGTGTCATTCAGCCACTATATGCTGCCGCCAACTCCAGGCTGTGTCATTCAGCCACTACGTAGACTCCTCATGCTGCTGCCAACTCCAGGCTGTGTCATTAAGCCACTGTATGGTCTTCTCGTGCTTCAGCCACCTCCAAGCTGTGTCATTCAGCCACTATATGGTCTCCTCATGCTTCCGCCACCTCCAGGCTGTGTCATTCAGCCACTATATGTTCTATTCATGCTTCTGCAAACATCAGGCTGTGTCATTCAGCCACTATATGCTGCCGCCAACTCCAGGCGAAGTCATTCAGCAACTATGTGGTCTCCTCATGCTGCCGCCAACTCCAGGCTGTGTCATTCAGCCACTATATGTTCTCCTTATGCTGACGCCACCTCCACCCTGTGTCATTCAACCACTATATGGTCTCCTCATGCTTCCGCCACCTCCAGGCTGTGTAATTCAGCCACTATATGTTCTTCTCATGCTGCCGCAAACTCCAGGCTGTGTCATTCGGCCACTATGTGGTTTCGTCATGCTGCCGCAAACTCCAGGCTGTGCCGTTCAGCCACAATATGTTCTCCTCATATTGATGCCACCTCCAGGCTCTGTCATTGTGCCGCTCTGCGACAGTTATTCTAATAGCAATGCCTCTAATCTGCATGTCATACTAAAAAAACAGTATTATTTCACTAAGCCAGCACACACCCTATGCGTGTTACAGCATGGCAAAGTGTTCTACACCCCTATTGTGGCTCTCTGTAGGCCAGAAATAGCTGTTTTTAATAGCTATTCACCGCAAATAAATTCAGACCCAAACAAATTTTTGGGGAAAATATGGCAAATCGTCCAAAACAAATTTTTCTAAAATTCGCTCATCTCTAATAAATATATCAGATGACCGTACAGAGATCTCTCCCATGATCTATTTATACCCAGGACTGTATATATAACAAGGGGGCATCCTCTAGGTCTAGAGGAAAGAAGGTTTCTACACCAGCACAGACGGGGGTTCTTTACTGTAAGAGCAGTGAGACTGTGGAATTCTCTGCCTGAGGAGGTGGTCAGGGTGAACTCTGTAAGAGAGTTCAAAAAGGGTCTGGATGCATTTCTAGAGAGTAATAAAATTACAGGTTATGTATCCTAGATTTATAGGGACAGAACGTTGATCCAGAGATTTATTCTGATGCCATATTAGGAGTCGTGAAGGAATTTTTACCTCTAGTATGAGGGTATCTTGTCTTTCTGTGAATAAACTCTGCAGGGACTCATTAGGGATATAGGTTGAACTTGATAGATTCTAGTCTTTTTTCAACCTTGTGAACTATGTAACTATGTACAGTGTCCCATGATGTTTCCATACAGCCGCACATTAGGTCCCTATAATTCTGTAGGTTCCATACTTTGCTGTACAGAGTTGATACATGTGGCTTACAGTGTCCGTGAGTCTTAAGATTGAGTGGCGAGAATAATTCGCTTCTGTAGCAACATCCAAGGTACGTGGGCACGCAATGTATACTTGACACACAAGCGGTGTGAATACGGATGATATATTCCTGCAGAGTGTCGCTCTTCACAACGCTATATTTGTTCTCAGCAATTTAAATTCTCTGTCAGACTCATAAGACATAATTCCTCATATTCTATAGAGCTGCCACCGCCATTAAATGAGATTAACGACTTTTGTTCGGTTCCTACATTTAAAACAGACTAAAGGTCACTTTCCTTTGCCGCTTCTAATTGTCAAACTCGATCTGTAATGAGAGAAAGGTCAGTGGGATAACCTTGCGGTATTAATCCTGCACCTCAGAGCAAATGAAATAATTTAGTTATTTGCCAAGCATATATTATTTTATCATATTACTGAAATGTGGGATGATGGGGCCATAGAGAGGAAGGAATTGCACTTTCTGTACTTACAGATATTGCAGAATATAATATAGAACACGTAGACCTTAATATATGTAAAACATTCCTACCTGAAGGTGTGCAATAATACTTCTACTATAATCCATGTATGACAATAGCTGCTTTATAACTACTGCCCCTATATACAAGAATATAACTTCTATAATGCTGCTCCTATGTACAAGAATATAACTACTATAATACTGCTCCTATGTACAAGAATATAAGTACTATAATACTGCTCCTAAACACAAGAATATAACTACTATAATACTGCTTCTATATACAAGAATATAACTACTATAATAATGCCCCTATATACAAGAATATAACTACTATAATACTGCCCCTATATACAAGAATATAACTACTATAATACTGCCTCCAATATACAAGAATATAACTACTATAATACTGCTCCTATATACAAGAATATAACTACTATAATACTACTCCTATGTACAAGAATATAACTACTATAATACTGCTCCTATATACAAAAATATAACTACTATAATACTGCCTCCTATATACAAGAATATAACTACTATAATGCTGCTCCTATATACAAGAATATAACTACTATAATATTTCTCCTATATACAAGAATATAACTTCTATAATACTGCTCCTATATACAAGAATATAACTACTATAATACTGCTCCTATATTCAAGAATATAACTACTATAATACTGCTCCTATAAACAAGAATATAACTACGATAATACTGCCTCCTATATACAAGAATATAACTACTATAATACTGCTCCTATATACAAGAATATAACTACTATAATATTGCTCCTATATACAAGAATATAACTACTATAATACTGCCCCAATATACAAGAATATATCTACTATAATACTGCCCCCTATATACAAGAATACAACTACTATAATACTGCTCCTATATAACTACTATAATACTGCTCCTATATACAAGAATATAACTACTATAATGCTGCTCCTATATACAAGAATATAACTACTATAATACTGCCCCTATATACAAGAATATAACTACTATAATATTGCTCCTATATACAAGAATATAACTACTATAATACTGCTCCTATATACAAGAATATAACTACTATAATACTGCTCCTATATACAAGAATACAACTACTATAATACTGCCTCCTATATACAAGAATATAACTACTATAATACTGCTCCTATATACAAGAATATGACTACTATAATACTGCTCCTAAATACAAGAAAATAACTACTATAATACTGCCTCCTATATACAAGAATATATCTACTATAATACTGCTCCTATGTACAAGATTATAACTACTATAATACTGCTCCTATATACAAGAATATAACTACTATAATACTGCTCCTATATACAAGAATATAACTACTATAATACTGCCCCTATATATAAGAATATAACTACTATAATACTGTTCCTATATACAAGAATATAACTACTATAATACTGCTCCTATATACAAGAATATAACTACTATAATACTGCTCCTATATACAAGAATATAACTACTATAATGCTGCTCCTATATACAAGAATATAACTACTATAATACTGCTCCTATATACAAGAATATATCTACTATAATACTGCTCCTATGTACAAGATTATAACTACTATAATACTGCTCCTATATACAAGAATATAACTACTATAATACTGCTCCTATATACAAGAATATAACTACTATAATACTGCCCCTATATATAAGAATATAACTACTATAATACTGTTCCTATATACAAGAATATAACTACTATAATACTGCTCCTATATACAAGAATATAACTACTATAATGCTGCTCCTATATACAAGAATATAACTACTATAATACTGCTCCTATATACAAGAATATAATTACTATAAAAAGTCCAAGAAAAAAAGAAAAAGTGGCACTAAAGAGCAAATATCCCTGTACAATATTGAGATCCTGAGGCAATACAATCAGGGCTATCCAGAAGATTTGAAGCACTGCCGTACCTGGGGGTGCAGGTGTGATATCAAAAGTCATAAAAATCGGGAAGAGGAAAGTGAAAAGACCGCACTCACCCACTATACTCGCTGGTGGATCGTAGATTTATTCAGAATGTAAAAAACAATTCCATATGGTGGAGGACGTGGAGGGGAAAAAAAGCCAAACGGACTAGTTTCGCGCCAGCCGGCGCTTTCTCTGATTGGGCTATTTCTTTATTGCTCTTCCACCGGATAGACCGATGCCACTCCGGGAAGTTCCTCGTGGCAGCGGTCCCGCCGTCCTTTCCAGACGCTACTGTAGGTGTTATGCACTGAGCGCAACACCCAAGGATAAGTCCTGCAGGAATGTATGGGAACTGAGTTCCTGCACTTTTTCCACACAGGAACACCATTCCTATTAGCAGGACCAGCTCTTGAGTGGAAATCATGGGTGAGTTCCTTCACTTTTTTTTTTCCAGG
Source organism: Hyla sarda (assembly GCF_029499605.1). Taxonomy (NCBI): domain Eukaryota; kingdom Metazoa; phylum Chordata; class Amphibia; order Anura; family Hylidae; genus Hyla; species Hyla sarda. Next base: position 11,378,665 of record NC_079199.1, read on the forward strand.
ACTTGACCCCTGGTAAGAACCCATCTATGCTTCTCCTCGGATGCACTCGTTAAACGGTCCTAGGGCGCACCTCTTGTTGCCTTTTTTTTCTCTCCTTTCTATATTTGCACCCAGTGTTTGGAACAAAATGTTCAGAACACTGGGACAGGGGGGGTACTCCTTTAACAAGCACATGAGGGGAAGATGGTGGAGATCAGCCGTCTATTCATGTATTCGCTTTCCTTTGCTTTATTCTCAATTATCACCATTTAATTTGGTAAAATGATTGTTTATTGTGGATTCGCAGCTTTCGGGGTCATTACCGTTCATCCCTTATAGATCATGAATTATAGTATAGAGCAGTGCTTCCCAACCAGGGTGCCTCCAGCTGTTGAAAACTACAACTCCTTCGGCTGTCCGGGCATGCTGGGAGTTGTAGTTTTGCAACAGCTGGAGGAACCCTGGTTGGGAAACACATGTCTAGAGTTTGGTATCTGTCAATTATATAAGAATTAAAGGGGTTATCCAGGAAAAAATGTATATATATATATATATATATATATATATATATATATATATATATATTAATTGGCTCCAGAAAGTGAAACAGATTTGTAAATTACTTTTATTTAAAAAAAATCTTATTCCTTTCAGTACTTATGAGCTTCTGAAGTTAAGTTGTTCTTTTCAGTCTAACTGCTCTCTGATGACACCTGTCCCGGGAACTGTCCAGTTTAGAAGCAAATCCCCATAGCAAACCTCCTCTACTCTGTGCAGTTCCCAAGACAAGCAGAGATGTCAGCAGAGAGCGCTGTTGCCAGACAGAAAAGAACAACTCAACTTCAGCAGCTGATAATTATTGGAAGGATGAAGATTTTTTAATAAAAGTAATTTACAAATCTGTTTAACTTTCTGGAGCCAGTCGGAGCCAACAATGTGTAAAATGCCCCTATAAACAGTTCCAGCAAAGTTCCCCATCCATAGAAGGTAGTCGTAATAACACTGACAGCTGAGAACCCTTAATACAGTATATACCACTACCAGCAATGTACCCATAATAAATAATGCTGCCAATAGTGTACCCCTAATGATTAATTCCACCAAGTACCTTGAATAAATGATACTGCCAACCGAGTACCAATTATAAATAGTACTGCACAGTACCCCGAATAAATGATACTGCCATCTCAATACCCCTTATAAATAATACCAAAAACAGAATATACCTGATGAATAATCCAACTAAGGCTGGGTTCACACTACGTTTTGTCCCATACGGGAGCGCATACGGCAGGAGGGAGCTAAAAGCTCGCGCTCCCGTATGTAACCGTATGCGCTCCCGTATGTCATTCACTTCAATGAGCCGACCGGAGTGAAACGTTCGGTCCGGTCGGCTCATTTTTGCGCCGTATGCGCTTTTACAACCGGACCTAAAACCGTGGTTGACCACAGTTTTAGGTCCGGTTGTAAAAGCGCATACGGCGCAAAAATGAGCCGACCGGACCGAACGTTTCACTCCGGTCGGCTCATTGAAGTGAATGACATACGGGAGCGCATACGGTTACATACGGGAGCGCGAGCTTTTAGCTCCCTCCTGCCGTATGCGCTCCCGTATGGGACAAAACGTAGTGTGAACCCAGCCTTACAGACTGACACCAATGATTCATATCACCAGCATTGTACCCTTAATATATAATACTGCCAGCAGCATACCACCGATAAACAATACTATCAGACCACTCAGTACCCCTCATAAATAGTACTGCCAGCAGAGTATCCTTATAAATAGTCAGAGTACCCCTCATAAATAATACCAACAACAGAGCACACCTTATGAATAATATCAAAACCAGAATACACCTGATGAATTATACCAACAGAGTACCCCTTGTAAATGACACTGTAAAACTGCAGAATACCCCAATAATACTGCCAGCAGAGTTTTCTAATAATAAGTGCTACTATATGAGTCCCCCTAATAAATAATACAGCCAGTAGAGTACCATTATAAAGAGTACTGCTGATCTATAATACACCTGATAAATAATACAGCATAAAGAGTGTACCTAATAAATAATACCACCTACAGAGTACACCTGATAAATAATATCCCCAACAGAGTACACCTGATAAATAATACCACCAACAGAGTAAACCTGATAAATAATATCCCCAACAGAGTACACCTGATAAATAATACCACCAACTGAGTACACCTGATAAATAATACCACCAACAGAGTACACCTGATAAATAATATCCCCAACAGAGTACACCTGATAAATAATACCACCAACAGAGTACACCTGAAAAATAATACCACCAACAGAGTACACCTGATAAATAATATCCCCAACAGAGTACACCTGATAAATAATACCACCAACAGAGTACACCTGATAAATAATATCCCCAACAGAGTACACCTGATAAATAATACCACCAACTGAGTACACCTGATAAATAATACCACCAACAGAGTACACCTGATAAATAATATCCCCAACAGAGTACACCTGATAAATAATACCACCAACAGAGTACACCTGATAAATCATATCCCCAACAGAGTACACCTGATAAATAATACCACCAACAGAGTAAACCTGATAAATAATATCCCCAACAGAGTACACCTGAAAAATAATACCACCAACTGAGTACACCTGATAAATAATATCCCAACAGAGTACACCTGATAAATAATACCACCAACAGAATACACCTGATAAATAATACCACCAACAGAGTACACCTGATAAATAATACCACCAACAGAATACACCTGATAAATAATATCCCCAACAGAGTACACCTGATAAATAATACCACCAACAGAATACACCTGATAAATAATATCCCCAACAGAGTACACCTGATAAATAATACCACCAACAGAGTACACCTGATAAATAATACCACCAACAGAGTACACCTGATAAATAATACCACCAACAGAGTACACCTGATAAATAATACCCCCAACAGAGTACACCTGATAAATAATACCACCAACAGAGTAGACCTGATAAATAATACCACCAACAGAGTACACCTGATAAATAATACCACCAACAGAAAACACCTGATTAATAATACAGCCTACAGAGTGCACCTGATAAATAATACCACCAACAGAGTACACCTGATAAATAATACCACCAACAGAGTACACCTGATAAATAATACCACCAACAGAGTACACCTGATAAATAATACCACCAACAGAGTACACCTGATAAATAATACCACCAACAGAGTACACCTGATAAAGAATACCACCAACAGAGTACACCTGATAAATAATACCCCCAACAGAGTACACCTGATAAATAATACCACCAACAGAGTACACCTGATAAATAATACAGCCTAGAGGAACAGAGTGGGGCTCGCGAGCAAGCGAGCCCCGCAACGTGAGGAGAAGGGCCAGCGGGACCACAAGAAGATGGGATAGAAGGTATGTGGCAGTCCGGGGCTCGCATGCAGGTGCGTCCCGCAATGTGTGAGCTGCGGCACTGCTGGCAGCGGAGGGCAGAGCCCTAACAAGGAATAGAAAAACTGAGCATTTTTTCATAAAAAAACACTCCCCGTCTGTCTCCAGGCTTGGTGTGGTTCTGCAGCTCAGTTCCATTGAAGTGAATGGAGCAAAGTTGTAAAACCACACCCAACCTTCCGGCAGTCCATTTCTCCTACATAGAATCTGTGCCCATAAGACCGGACAATTATATATGGGGCGATTTATCAAAACCTGTGCAGAGTTACAGTTGACCAGTTGCCCATAGCAACCAACCAGATCGCTTCTTTCATTTTTCGGAGGCCTTTTTAAAAATGAAAGAGGCAATCTGATTGGTTGCTATGGGCAACCGGTCAACTCTTCCTCTGCTCAGGCCTTAATAAACCTCCCCCATAGAGCTCCTCACCAGGTGAAGCTGAGCTACAACACAATTTTTTGGAAACCTTACAAAAAAGAGGTTTTACTTTAAGTCATGTAAGAAATACCGTATAAATACAAAAAAGCCGAAGCGGCACCCTGATAGATGCGAGACACATCCAAAAGCCTCCGGAGATGTATAACACCTTAGTCTAAAAAGTAAAAATCTTTTTTGGCAAGCCTTTGTTAGAGCAGATGTCTCCGGCGAGCGCAATATAGAAGCGCAATAGATTATTCTGTTTATTCGTGAGGAAGAGAAACGCTGACACAAATTCATAGAAGTGAAATATGAAAACAAACCTGAAATCAATAGATGTCACGAGTGATGTCTGCAGACGAGATGTAAAGACGCCGCGCAAAATACGCTCCGCCATACAACGCCAATATTACCAAAGTTAAAACACTTCCAGAGACGAATATCTTACTTTATATTTAGTGCTCCAAATCAGGCGCCTGACAAGACATTACGAACCGCGCAGACTTCACAGGTACGCAGCCTCTCTGATATTACTCCAGTTTATTGATAGAAGGAACCTACGGAGAGAAATGTGCCGGAATATTAAATAGCGCTCAATGGCTGTGAAATGCAATGTGGGAATATATCCAGCATAAAGCACAAGACTCAAATAGCTATACGGTTGTAATAGAATCTAATGGAAAACTCTGCTGTAATAATTCGAAACACAAAGGAAAAACAGCTTTACCGATACGCTACGGCTCAGGACCTCCCATACTGAAGAGGGCGCCGCAGCTGGTGTGACACCCAAGGCTTGTGACCACCGCAAACTTTACTATTAACTCAAAGTTTTAGTTAATTTTCACTACAACTTTTTTTTTTCCCATAGACAGAGACACATCAGGGCTCGTTTTTTGCAGGACAAGTTATACTTTTTAATGCTCTCTTTATTTTTAAGATATATTGTATTAAGAATCCTAACCCCCTTAAAGGTGTACTCCACTGCTAGACATCCAAAGGATAGAGGATAAGATGTCTGATTGCTGGGGTCCTGCTGCTGGGGCCCCCGCAATCTCCTGCAGCACCCGACTATGTCATCACGCCACACCCCTTCCAGTCCTGTCTATGGGAGGAGGTGTGTTGGCAGACACGCCACCTCCTATAGACATGAAAAGAGGGGGATGAATCACGTCATGAGAGGGCGTGGCCATGACGTTGGGATCACTGCCTCCAGTTCTGAGCATTCTGAACAGAATGTACCCTTTTAAAGAAGAATGCCCATGCCTAAAAGTACAGAAAAATGTATCCCCTATCCACAGGATAGGGGATAAGTTTTATATCATTGGGGGTCAGACCGTTGAGGCACCCCGTGATCTCCTGTTTGGAGCCAGGGTTCTCCCTGAGAGCGGCATGTCATGACCCCCACCCGAAGCGGGGACCACCACACACCCTCCATATATCTCTATGGGAGAGCTGAAGATAGCCGAATGGTTCTTCCATAGAGATATATGGAGGGGGCTTGGCGGCCCTTGCTCCAGGCAGGAGTCGTAACATGCCGCTCTGGGGGAGAGCCAGGGCTCCGCACAGGAGATTGCGGGGGGCCACAGCAGTCGGACCAACCGCGATCTAAAACTTATCCCAGATCCTGTGGATAGGGGATAAGTTTTTTATGTATTTCAAGGCATGGGACTTCTCCTTTAAGGATGCATCGATTTTTTTACTTTTGCATTTTCATTTTTTTCTCCTTGCTATTTAATAGCCATAAATCTTTTTTAATTTACACCTATAGGGCCATATTAGGGCTTGCTTTAAGCGGGACCAATTGTGCTTTGTAGGAACATCATTAATGTTACTGTCACATAGGGAAAGGAATATTGTGGCCCTGAGCTCACCCCGAACCCCTTTCCCTGCCTACTTGCATATTCACCCTAAACAGCAAATCCACAACTGCGCGCCGATTCCTCCACTGGACTAAAGTGCAGGGGCAACACAAGTTAAAATAAAAGACAGAACTGTACAGAAGTCAGTGAAACAGGTCAGGATACAAGCTACAACAAGCGGTAGGATTACCAGAAATGAAGGTAAGTGAACAGGTAACTGAAGTCAGGACACTGTATAGATCAGAATACACTGTTACAGGATCACACAAGACTAAACACAGTAAAACAATATCAGATAGAAGCAAGAAGCAATGGATCAGGACCCATACCATGGTGGAGCACAAAACACTTACAGGTCAGAGAATAAGTCAGGATGTAGGTTCAGAGGTGTTATACAAGGTAAGGGGCAAGTGTTCAGCAAAACTGTGACTACATGGGGAGATCAACCTTAATTTGTAGACATACACATATCATACATGGCAGTGTATGATATCTACCAAATGAGTTCTTTACTGGACCATGGTCTTTTGAGTAAATCCTTAAAGGGGTACTCTGCCCCTAGACATCTTATCCCCTATCCAAAGGATAGGGGATAAGATGTCTGATTGTGGGGATCCCACCGCTGGGACCCCCGCGATCTTCCTGTTGCACCTGGCGTTCATTTAGAGCGTAGGGTGCAGCATCAAAGGCTCGTGACATTGCATTAATGTCCTCTCGTGATGTCACGCCCCCTCCCACACAGACTTGCATTGAGGGGGCATAGCCGTGATGTCACGAGTGGGGCGAGGCTGTGACGTCACGAGCCTCAGCCCAGCATCGCCAGTCATCTGGCACTGAGCCAAGTTCGTTCCCTGCACCGGATGTCTGTGGTGCCACAGCCGAAATCGCGGGGGTTCCCAGTGGCGGGACCCCTGCGATTGGTCATCTTATCCCCTATCCTTTGCATAGGGGATACGATGTCTAGGGGCGGAGTACCCCTTAAATGTAGGGAAGATGGTATCATAGTGAAGAAGCCAAACCAGGCCAGAGCTGCATCTATTTATAGCTGTGGATTTGTTGGAGACCTTCGCAGTGACCCAGGCATCTTCTGAGGACCTTCATGGGCCATTGTTTGATTGGCTGGTGGTGCAGATGTGGCATGCTTCCTAGCTTGGACGTCTTGGTGGAAATAAACATCTAAAGCTGTGGGACTGATGAGTCTTTGTGGCCTATTTTCTTCCATTCAGGACACTTGTGGGTCAGGTGGGTCATTTTTTAGCAGACGTTTTGGAAGCAAGTCTCCACTTTCTCATCATCTAAAGTCTTTTCTAATGTGATAATGTGACCCTCGCAGGCTACCATAGATCAGACAACGCACTGAATTCAAAGCAAAACAGGAAAATCCACAAAAATTTCTTCACTGAAGCCTGAGTGACTGTGTGACTATGCGATCGCTACAAAGTTGCTAAAATGGCCGCGGTACCTTTGCTCAATTTTAAATCCAAGAAGAAAAAGTGATCTAGACTAAGTGGTGGAGATAAATACATCACAGGGGGAGATCTCAGGAGCTTTCCTATAGTTCAGCATAGATATAAATAAGGGCAGGAGAGAGCAAGGAAAACATAATAGATTAGTTCTGCACATTTGCGACTCCATTAAATAGTTAATTTGTGTTGTGATCACTGTGTACATAATGCATTATCGCACTGACAAGAGAATAAGATAATACGATGAGCCGTAAACCTCCGCTTATTGTTTAATGCCTCCTATTATGCAGAATGCAAAGTGCAGCCACATAATGATAAACATTATACCACAACATAATATACACTGCTCCAAGAAATAAAGGGAACACTAAGATAACACATCCTAAATCTGAATGAATGAACTAATCGTGTGAAATACTTTCGTCTTTACATAGTTGAATGCGCTGACAACAAAATCACACAAAAATTATCAATGGAAATCAAATGTATCAACCCATGGAGGTCTGGATATGGAGTCACACTCAAAATAACAGTGGAAAACCCCACTACAGGCTGATCCAACGTTATGTAATGTCCTTAAAACAAGTCACAATGAGGCTCAGTAGTGTGTGTGGCCTCCACGTGCCCGTATGACCTCCCTACAACGCCTGGGCATGATCCTGATGAGGTGGAGGATGGTCTCCTGAGGGATGTCCTCCCAGACCTGGACTAAAGCATCCGCCAACTCCTGGACAGTCTGTGGTGGATGGAGCGAGATGTCCCAGATGTGCTCAATCGGATTCAGGTCTGGGGAACAGGCGGCCAGTCCATAGCATCAATGCCTTCCTCTTGCAGGAACTGCTGACACACTCCAGCCACATGAGGTCTAGCATTGTCTTGTATTAGGAGGAACCCAGGGCCAACCGCACCAGCATATGGTCTCACAAGGGGTCTGAGGATCTCATCTCGGTACCTAATGACAGTCAGGCTACCTCTGGCAAGCACATGGAGGGCTGTGCGGCCCCCCAAAGAAATGCCACCCCACACCATTACTGACCCACCACCAAACCGGTCATGCTGGAGGATGTTGCAGGCAGCAGAACGTTCTCCACGGCGTCTCCAGACTCTGTCACATGTGCTCAGTGTGAACCTGCTTTAATCTGGGAAGAGCACACAGGTGTTGGTTGTAAGTGCAACCATCACCTGTGGACGTCGGGCCCTCATACCCCCCCCCTCATGGAGTCTGTTTCTGACCGTTTGAGTGGGCAAATGCACATTTGTGGCCTGCTGGAGGTCATTTTGCAGGGCTCTGGCAGTGCTCCTCCTGCTCCTCCTTGCACAAAGGCAGAGGTAGCAGTCCAGCTGCTGGGTTGTTGCCCTCCTACGGCCTCCTCCACGTCTCCTGATGTACTGGCCTGTCTCCTGGTAGCGCCTCCATGCTCTGGACACTACACTGACAGACACAGCAAACCTTCTTGCCACAGCTCGCATTGATGCGCCATCCTGGATGAGCTGCACTACCTGAGCCACTTGTGTGGGTTGTAGACTCCGTCTCATGCTACCACTAGAGTGAAAGCACCGCCAGCATTCAAAAGTGACCAAAACATCAGCTAGGAAGCATAGGAACTGAGAAGTGGTCTTTGGTCACCACCTGCAGAACCACTCCTTTATTGGGGGTTTCTTGCTAATTGCCTATAATTTCCACCTGTTGTCTGTTCCATGTGAAATTGATTGTCAATCAGTGTTCTTCCTGAGTGGACAGTGGGATTTCACACAAGTGTCAGTGACTTGGAGTTACATTGTGTTGTTTAAGTGTTCCCTTTATATTTTTTTTTTGCAGTGTACAAGCAGCATTAGCTTATAAATCCATTTATTTACACCTACACTGATTCATCACTCCACATTATGCGTCACCAGAGTAAAACATTAAGGGTCTATTCACACGTACAGTATTCTGCACAGATTTGATGCACAGGATTTTCTGCTGCAGATTTCAATGAAAACTGAATGACTTGAAATCCTGTGCAGAATACTGTACGTGTGAATAGACTCTAAAAGTTCACAACCACCCAAATGCGCAACAACGCTAACCTCTAAGTAATATGTATTATTTCCAACTACGACTTTTATGGAGTACTAGCTGAGAACTCCGCGTTTCCCGCAATGACGCTCATATCCCCATACCTTGTCATCTTATCCCAACCTCATATCTCGTACTCATATCCCGTCCTCATATCCTGACCTGATATCCCGACCTCATATCCAGACCTCATATCCCATCCTCATATCTCGTCTTCATATCTTGTCCTCATATCCCATGCTTATATCCCATCCTCATATCCCAACCTCATATCCCAACTTCATATCCTAACCTCATATCCCGTCCTCATAGCCCAACTTCATATCCCGTCCCCATATCCTGTCCTCATATCCCAACCTCATATCCCGTCATCATATCCCAACCTCATATCCCGTCCTCATATCTCGTCCTCATATCCCATCCTCATTAGTGTTGCTCACGAATATTCGCAATTAGAATTTTATTCGCGAATATGCGATATTTTATTCGCGAATATAGCACTATATATTCGGAATTACGAATATCCGCTATTTTTTTTTTTCACAGTACACATCACAGTGATCATCCCTCTCTGCTTCCAGCTTGTGTGGTCTAAAGAAGGCTCTAATACTACTGCGTGAGACCGCCGGGCAAATATTCGCGAATATTGATCCTCCCTTCTGCTGCTTCTATAAAGTTACACTGGTATACTTGCTATAAAGTTCATAAATTTTCACATATGTGAATTTTCGTAAACACGAATTTTCGCATATGCCAAGAATAACGCAGATATTACGAATATGCGAATTTAGCGAATACATGACGAATATTCGTCCATATATTCTTGTAATATCACAAATTCGAATATGGCCTATGCCGCTCAACACTAGTCCTCTATCCCGTCCTCATATCCCTTCCTCATATCTCATCCTCATATCTCATCCTCATATCCTGTCCTCATATCTCATTCTCATATTCACTACTCATATCCTGATCTCATATTCTAACCTCATATCTCATCCTCATATACCATTCTCAGGTGGGGTTGAGCTGTGATGAAGAGATTGTAGGCTGAGATTAGAAAGGGGTGTGGCTTTTCAGGGGGTGTGGCTTGCAAGCCAGACTGTTCCATCACTCGAAGATGTGGAGCTTGTGGAGTAAGGTGGGGCTGATCTGTGATGAAGAGATTGTGATGTGGGTGTATGCGGCCATGAGTTGAAACAAAAAAAAAAGGGCCAAAAATAGAAGGCTTATGGCTTGATCAGGGCCGTCTTTAACACAGGGCAAAAGGGGCAGCTTCCCTGGGCCCTGTCATTCCTGGGGGCTTTTTCCGCTGCGGTCCAGGCAGCGTTGGCCCTGGCTGCCGCTGCACCACGGCTCACTGTTGTAAAGTGGCCGCAGTGCAGCCTGAACTGCTTATTAATCAGCCGGGCTGGTGAAGGAGATTGTTACGCCGAGCGCTCCGGGTCCCCGTTCCTCCCCGGAGCGCTCGCCTCATCTTCGTTGTTGCAGCGCCCCGGTCAGATCCACTGACCGGGTGCGCTGCGGTCCCGCCTTCAGCCGGGATGCGATTCGCGATGCGGATAGCGCCCGCTCGCGATGCGCACCCCGGCCCCCGTACCTGACTCGCTCTCCCTCGGTCCTGTCCCGGCGCGCGCGGCCCCGCTTCCTAGGGCGCGCGCGCGCCGGGTCTCTGCGATTTAAAGGGCCAGTGCACCAATGATGGTGCCTGGCCCAATCTTCCCAATTAGCTTAATTGTCTCCCACCTGTTCCCTGGCTATATCTAGTCTCCTCCCTTGCACTCCCTTGCCGGATCTTGTTGCACTTGTGCCTAGTGAAAGCGTTCCCTTGTCTGTTCCTAGTCCGTGTTCCTGACCTCCTGCCGTTGCCCCTGACTACGATCCTTGCCGCCTGCCCCCGACCTTCTGCTACGTCCGACCTTGCTTCTGCCTACTCCCTTGTACCTCGCCTATCTTCAGCAGTCAGAGAGGTGAGCCGTTGCTAGTGGATACGACCTGGTCACTACCGCCGCAGCAAGACCATCCCGCTTTGCGGCGGGCTCTGGTGAAAACCTGTAGTGGCTTAGAACCGGTCCACTAGCGCGGTCCTCGCTATCCCTCTCTGGCACAGAGGATCCACTACCTGCCAGCCGGCATCGTGACAGTAGATCCGGCCATGGATCCCGCTGAAGTTCCTCTGCCAGTTGTCGCTGACCTCACCACGGTGGCCGCCCAGCAAGCCCGACAGATCGCCCTTCTAACCCGTCAGCTGTCGGAAATGTCCACCATTTCGCACCAACTTCAGTCGCAACTTCTCCAGCAATCTTCTCCTCCGCCAGCTCCTGCACCTCCTCCGCAGCGAGTGGCCACTCCTAGCCTCCGCCTGTCCTTGCCGGACAAATTTAATGGGGACTCTAAGTATTGCCGTGGCTTTCTTTCGCAATGTTCCCAGCACTTGGAGATGATGTCGGACCAGTTTCCTACTGAAAGGTCTAAGGTGGCTTTCGTGTTCTGCCTTCTGTCTGGAAAAGCCCTGTCATGGGCCGCACCGCTCTGGGACCGCAAGGACCCCGTCACTGCCTCTGTACACTCCTTCTTCTCGGAAATTCGAAGTGTCTTTGAGGAACCTGCCCGAGCTTCTTCAGCCGAGATTGCCCTGCTGAACCTGGCCCAGGGTGTTTCTTCCGTTGGCGAGTACGCCATTCAGTTCCGTGCTCTTGCTTACGAGTTGTCCTGGAATAGTGAGGTTCTCTGCGCGACCTTTAAAAAAGGCCTATCCAGCAACATTAAAGATGTTCTGGCCGCACGAGAGACTCCTGCTGACCTACATGAACTCATTCATCTAGCCACTCGCATTGACATGCGTTCTTCCGGATGGCGTCTGGAGCTCCGCCTGGATATGGACTTTGTTCGCACGAAGCGTTTTTTCTCTCCGGCTCCTCTCTCCTCTGGTCCTCTGCAATCTGTTCCTGTGCTTCCCGCCGCGGAGGCTATGCTAGTTGACCGGTCTTGCTTGACACCTCAAGAGAGGACACGACGCCGCATGGAGAATCTTTGCCTGTACTATGCCGGTACCGAACACTTCCTGAAGGATTGTCCTATCCGTCCTCCCCGCCTGGAAAGACGTACGCTGACTCCGCACAAAGGTGACACAGTTCTTGATGTCAACTCTGCTTCTCCACGCCTTACTGTGCCTGTGCGGATATCTGCCTCTACCTTCTCCTTTTCTACTATGCTCTTCTTGGATTCCGGATCTGCAGGAAAATTTTTTTTGGCCTCTCTCATCAACAGGTTCTACGTTCCTGTGACCAGTCTCGCCAGACCCCTCTACATCTATTGTTTTTACAATAAAAGATTGGACTGTCTCGTACGTTTCCACACAGAACCCCTCCTAATTTGCATCGGACCTCATCACGGAAAAATTGAGTTTTTTTTCCTCAGGTTCTTTGGCCCCAAGAAGAGGGGGAGACCCAAGGGGGGGGGTACTGTTACGCCGAGCGCTCCGGGTCCCCGTTCCTCCCCGGAGCGCTCGCCTCATCTTCGTTGTTGCAGCGCCCCGGTCAGATCCACTGACCGGGTGCGCTGCGGTCCCGCCTTCAGCCGGGATGCGATTCGCGATGCGGATAGCGCCCGCTCGCGATGCGCACCCCGGCCCCCGTACCTGACTCGCTCTCCCTCGGTCCTGTCCCGGCGCGCGCGGCCCCGCTTCCTAGGGCGCGCGCGCGCCGGGTCTCTGCGATTTAAAGGGCCAGTGCACCAATGATGGTGCCTGGCCCAATCTTCCCAATTAGCTTAATTGTCTCCCACCTGTTCCCTGGCTATATCTAGTCTCCTCCCTTGCACTCCCTTGCCGGATCTTGTTGCACTTGTGCCTAGTGAAAGCGTTCCCTTGTCTGTTCCTAGTCCGTGTTCCTGACCTCCTGCCGTTGCCCCTGACTACGATCCTTGCCGCCTGCCCCCGACCTTCTGCTACGTCCGACCTTGCTTCTGCCTACTCCCTTGTACCTCGCCTATCTTCAGCAGTCAGAGAGGTGAGCCGTTGCTAGTGGATACGACCTGGTCACTACCGCCGCAGCAAGACCATCCCGCTTTGCGGCGGGCTCTGGTGAAAACCTGTAGTGGCTTAGAACCGGTCCACTAGCGCGGTCCTCGCTATCCCTCTCTGGCACAGAGGATCCACTACCTGCCAGCCGGCATCGTGACACAGATGTTCTCTCCTGCAGCATCTGCAACATTCCTCAGCTGACCCGCGCAGGAGGACGTCACTGAAGTCACACGTCAGACGCGGCCGCCGCAGGTGAGAAGAGGGCGCACACACTGCAGACACAGTGCACCACCTGGGCCAGCTGGACTCACAGGCCAGGTGAGTGTGTGTAAATTAAGGTGAGGCAGCAGGGGGGGGGGTTATTTAAATGGCACAGGGGGGAGGGGGGGTTAATGAATTGGCACAGTGGGGGGTTAATGAATTGGCACATTGGGGGGGGGTTAAAGAATTGGCACAGAGAGGGGGGAAGGGGGTTAATGAATTGGCACAGGGGGAGGAGGGGAGGGGGTGTTTAATGAATTGGCACAGGGGGGGAGGAGGGGAGGGGGGTTAATAAAAAGGCAAAGGGGGGAGAGGAGGTTAATGAAATGGCACAGGGGATGGACGGGTCAAGGAAATGGCACAGGGGATTGGGGGGGTAATTAAGATGGCACAGGCGGATCAGAGGGGCCACCTCAATTCCCAATCCCCCCTCTGATCCCCCTTGTGCCATTTCGACCCCCCCCCCCTCCCCCTCTCTGATCTCACTGTGCTATTTCATCCCCTCTCCCTATCAGAAGGGGGGATTGAAATGTCACAGGGGGGGGGGATTGGGAATTGAAATGGCAAAGGGCGGGTCGGCAATGGAGAACACTGGAAAAATGCACTGGAAAAATGCAGCTCTATATGGCCCTGTATATAATCACTTATATGATATACAGGACCTGTGTACAGCTGGTATATACCAATATATGGTCCTGTATATAATCACTTATATGGTATACAGATCCTGTATATACCACTTTATGGTCACTGTATTGGGGGGGAGGGGGTGGGGAGGTAGTTGGGGAATCTTGGTTTGTCTATTGTGGATTTTATTTAATAATAGTATAGTGGGATTATCCAGTCACTAGTCGCTTTGTGGTGTAGTGGTCCTTGTGTGGCGATATTGTGTGTCCCTTATATAGGTGTCATATTGGTAATATTTATCTTTGTATACCGGTATTATTGGTATTCTTGGTCTCAGTATGCCCGATCTGGTAAGGTTACAATAATGTAAGGTAATATTTGCTCCTTGTTTAGTGGTATCAATTGGTAACTGCACGACCAAGTCAATGACACTTGTGTGAAATCCCACTGTCCACTCAGGAAGAACACTGATTGACAATCAATTTCACATGGAACAGACAACAGGTGGAAATTATAGGCAATTAGCAAGACACCTCCAATAAAGGAGTGGTTCTGCAGGTGGTGACCACAGACCACTTCTTAGTTCCTATGCTTCCTGGCTGATGTTTTTGGTCACTTTTGAATGCTGGCGGTACTTTCACTCTAGTGGTAGCATGAGACGGAGTCTACAACCCACACAAGTGGCTCAGGTAGTTCAGCTCATCCAGGATGGCACATCAATGCGAGCTGTGACAAGATGGTTTGCTGTGTCTGTCAGCGTAGTGTCCAGAGCATGGAGGCGCTACCAGGAGACAGGCCAGTACATCAGGAGACGTGGAGGAGGCCGTAGGAGGGCAACAACCCAGCAGCAGGACTGCTACCTCTGCCTTTGTGCAAGGAGGAGCACTGCCAGAGCCCTGCAAAATGACCTTCAGCAGGCCACAAATGTGCATGTGTCCACTCAAACGGTCGGAAACAGACTCCATGAGGGTGGTATGAGGGCCCGACGTCCACAGGTGGGGGTCGTGCTTACAGCCATGCTGGACGTTTGGTATTTGCCAGAGAATAGCAAGATTGGGAAATTCGGCACTGGCGCCCTGTGCTCTTCACAGATGAAAGCAGGTTCACACTGAGCACATGTGACAGACGTGACAGAGTCTGGAGACGCCATGAAGAACGTTCTGCTGCCTGCACCATTCTCCAGCATGACCGGTTTGGCGGTGGGTCAGTAATGGTGTGGGGTGGCATTTCTTTGGGGGGCTGCACAGCCCTCCATGTACTTGCCAGAGGTAGCCTATTTGTTGACTTAAACTTAGACTAGAGAGTACAAATTTAGACTAGAAAGGCCATTGGCTGTCCAGGAATACTCATAGTTGTAGTTTTGCAATAGCCCGAATTCCCCTCCCCCCTCCCTTTACCTGCCATCTGACTTCCCTTGTTGGCTTCTCTGCCATCTCCTTCTTCACAGTGCGGCACCAAACTTTACCTGGCGTAAAACTTTGTAGTGTAATATTTCCAGTCGGCGTAAAAAGTACAGATAAGTAAGATTTATGGAGCAGCGCATCTAACATCTCTTTTCCTCGTGAAATTGATGCATGTGAAATATAATAGATATTTAAATTTCATGGCGTCCGGACATTTGTCTTTGTCGCGGTAGACAGAAAAGTTTGACCTGAAGTTTATTATAAATTTACGTGATGCCACCAGATCTATGGCTGCCGGCTGGGGAAATCTTTTAATATTACTCCATGGGATTATTCTGTAGGAAACATTTAAAGGGGATTCCCATGAAAAAAATATTTAGGACCTATGTAGAGGGTGTGTGATAAATGTATAAACACTGGGGGACCACCAACCACTAGAATGGGGGAAGACCCTCCTTCTGAAGGACTTTGCCTTGACTTATGTGGATGCACTTCCTGGTTAAGCAGTTGCTCAGTAATACAATTTCCAGAATGCATTGCTTTCCCTTAGCTCTTTATCTCACTCCTTTCACCCTGCCTACTCCCCTCCCAAAGCAATACTGCCAGGTCCTCACACCGAGCTGCTGCAGAACATTGTACCTTCTGTATTCACTCCCTGTCGGCTCCTCTGCCTATGGAATTGTTTAGTGTGCGATCTCAAAAGCACCCCAGCCATGCCTCCTGAGACAGGAGAGGAAGAGGCATTGTCTCGGAAGAGAGAGGGAGCTGCTGAGACAACATCCCACTGACAACGAGAGGAGTACACAACTTCCTGTCAGGAGAGAGAGAGAGTGGAGCTAAGGAGCTGCTAAGAGGACACTGATCCTAAATGATAGCATATATTATACCCCAGAGCAGAATTTACAATTATTCTGGATATTGGAAACAGTCTGTAACCTTTAGTCAGACACACATAAGGCAAGTGCAGTATCCCAGAACAGATGCTGAAAAAAAGAATTCTTGGTTGTCGTTTGGTTGTAGTTCTGTTACTGTGTTTTATACTACACTGTTATCTCCTATGTATCTCATGCCATATGCTGACATCTAGTGTCATGGGACATGTGACAAAGGTCCATTCACAAATACTTCTACTTAAACTTTATAGGGTAGAACATTCTAGAGTAAGTAGGAGGAGCTTCCCTAATCAGGATAACCCCTTCGCTTGAGGATCTAGGTTAGACCAGTTTGGAGAGAGTAAGCTTATTGTGGGGAGCAGTGAGGAGTGCTTTGTCTCCTCTCCTCCACATCTAGGCTTTAGTCCTAGACCATATGGAAATAACTACTGAAGTCCAGTGAGAACCCAAATCATCCCAGTGGTTCCCCTCAATCCTATCTATAGGGATATCAATCATCTCCAAGAGAATCCTCCTCTCCATGAAGGAAGTGACATCTGAAAGCTTAGAGGAGAAGTTGTACAAGGGCCTCTTTGTATTTCTGGTACCTGCACAGACCTCTGGCCATGGACACTGCATTGTGTCTTTCACGTCTTGTTTTTCGTATTGACCAAAATGCCATTCAAATTATACTTTATTTCTCCATAATTCACCCACTGGAAGATAAGCAGTGAAGATCGCTTTGGTGCAGTTTTTTAGGACTGTTTCCCTTACACCAGCATAATCCTAGAGGGGTTAAAGGGGTGCTCCGCTGCTAGACATCTTATCCACTATCCAGAGGATAAGATAAGATGTCTGATGGCGGGGGTCCTGCTACTGGGGGCCCCTGCGATCTCCCGCAGCACCCAGAGTTCCAAACAAATGCTGCATTCATACGGAAGTGGTTGCGACGTAATGGCCCTCGTGATGTCACGCCATGCCCCCTCCATTCATGTCTATGGGAGGGGGCATGTCTGTCGACATGCCCCCCCCCCATAGACATGAATGGAGGGGGCGTGGCGTGATGTCACAAGAGGCGTGGCCGTGACGTCATGATCACAGGCTCCGAGCATTCTGGACAAAACGTTCAGAACACTGGAGCACCGGAGTACGCCTTTAAAGGGGTACTCCGCCCCTAGACATCTTATCCCCTATCCAAAGGATAGGGGATAAGACGTCATATCACAGGGGTCCCGCTGCTGGGGACCCTCGGGATCTACCATGCATCACCCACCTTTAGCGGCTTCCAGAACCGCTGGATGTCCTCAGGCTGAGTCCATCTTGACCACGGGTGTGACGTCACACCCCTCCCCTCAATGCAAGTCTATGCGAGGGGGCGTGACAGTTGTCACGCCCCCCTCCCATAGACTTGCATTGAGGGGCGGAGTGTGACGTCACACTGGGGCGGAGTCGTGACGTCACGATCTTCCATACCCGTGGTCGAGATGGACTCAGCCTGAGGACCTCCAGCGGTTCCGGAAGCTGCTAAAGGTGGGTGCTGCAAGGTAGATCCAGGGGGTCCCCAGCAGCGGGACCCTGGCGATCTGACATCTTATTCCCTAGCCTTCGGATAGGGGATAAGATGTCTAGGGGCGGAGTACCCCTTTAATAATCTTCCTTCCAGCTCCCACACACCCTACCGAACTGAAAATAAGATAAGAATCACAGCCCTATAATATGGTATCAGTTCTGAACATAGTTGCTCAGTATAAGAATTGCAGCCATAAAAGCCACTGACTAGACGCTTCGTTGTCTCTGCAAACGTTTCCAGAACCAGCCCCAAGGCTTAGAGATGATGAACTGGTGATACGATGCGGCCGCTGCGGACTTCACACCGAAGACTCTATCAGCGTTGACCTTCTCCAACCCACTATTAATGATACACACGGTGCTTTTCTGCCATGAGGTGGAAGCCGCACCATACACGCCCTATTATTCTGCCTTAAAAGCTTTAATCTCCCATAATATGTCATCAGTATTCACCTGGCGCTCGTGGCAGAAAAACAGAAGATTAATATAAATCAGCGTTGTATCGCTTCACAACCGGCTGGAGAATTAGTCAGAAACAAACAAACAAACCTGCAATGAGATCCACGAAGGGAAGCCTTGATATAAGACAGCGGAGCAGCAGGTTGTGTGTGCGCCGGGTCTATTTGTGGGTAATAGTGTTGAGCACGAAAATTTGAAATGCAAATTTTTTACAGTGAATACAGTGGTCCCTCAACATACGATGGTAATCTGTTCCAAATGGACCATCATTTGTTGAAACCATCGCATGTTGAGGGATCCGTGCAATGTAAAGCATAGGACAGTGGTCTGCAACCTGCAGACCTCCAGATATTGTAAAACTACAACACCCAGCATGCCCGGACAGCCAACAACTGGTATTGGAAGTTGTACTCACCAGTCCCCGCCGCTCCGGACCGTCACCGCTCATCACCGCTGCCCTGGATGTCGCATTCCATCGCTGTCTCCGTGTCCCCGGGGTGCCCCCGACGCTCCGGCGAGGCCTCTGCTTCCCCGACATCCTCGCTCTCCGTCGCCGCCATCACGTCGCTACGCACGCCGCTCCTACTGGATGACGGGACGGCGTGCGCAGCGATGTGATGACGACGATGGAGAGCGCCGACGATGCAGGGGATCCCGAAGAGGACGCTCCGGAGCCCTGAGGACAGGTAAGTGATCGTCAGTGGACCACACGGGGCACCGTAAACGCCTATCCGGGGGCAGCTGAAGCAGTCTGCGCTGCCAGATAGCCGTATATGCGATGGCCCCGACATACAAAAGCATCGTATGGTGGTGCTGCCTTCAACATGCGATGGCCTCTGAGAGTGATCGTATGCTGAAATGATCGTATGTCGGGGCCATCGTAGGTCGGGGGGTCACTGTATTGACACTTTGCGATTTCTCGAATATTTAAAATATAACGCTATATATTCGTAATGACGAATATTCATTTTTTTCTTCTTTACAGTACATATTTTCTTTTCTTTACAGCATCACAACAATGATGTCTACTGTGTAAAAAAAAAAAAAAGTGATCATTCCTCCCGGCTTCCAGCTTGTGGTCCATAGAAGGCTCCAATGTTATTAACTGTGTGAGTCGGTGTGGAGCGCAAATATTTTGTATATGCGAATATGCAAATATTTGCGAATATCGGCACTTTTAGAGGACACTGATTCCTCCCTTCTTTTAGCTTTAGATAGGGTAGGTTAGTTTAGCATATAGGGTATAGTGTTAGTTAGTTGAAAGATATAATCGCGCATGCGCACTGTACGAATGTCATTATGATTTTTACATGGAAAAAAAAGGGGAACGAACATAGCGAATATGCGAATTTCACGAACATAGGATGAATATTCGTCCATATATTCAGGAAATATTGCAAATTTGAATATGGCCCCTGCCGCTCATCACTAGTGGGAAAATGTCGTCCTTGCAGCTACTATGGGGCTCAATAAAGCAGTGTGGGCTCTGCCCCCTATCCTACACACAGTAAGGGGAACTTATCGATATTTGGATGTGGCGTCAAGCATCAAATAGTTGCAGATTTCTGTGCAAATAATTGGGGAGCTGCTGAGACAACACCATAGTGACAAGGAGAGGACTACACAACTTCCTTTCAGAAGAGAGGGAAGAGACAGGAAGCTGCTGAGACAACACCCCCTGCCAATGAGAGGACTACACAATTTCTTGTCAGGAGAGAAGAAGGAGTCAAGGAGCTGCTAGGAGTAAACCACTTTGACAATGAGAGGACTTCACAACTTCCTGTCAGGAGAGAGGGAGGAGACAGGAAGCTGCTGAGACAACACCACACTGCCAATGAGGGGACTACACAATTTCTTGTCAGTAGAGAAAAAGGAGTCAAGGAGCTGATAGGAGTACACCACTTTGACAATGAGATGACTACAGAACTTCCTGTCAGGAGAGAGGGAGGAGCTGGGGAGCTGCTGAGACAAGACCCCACTGACAAAGGAAGGACCACACAACCTACCGTCAAAAGAAAAAGAAGGGTCAAGGAGCTGCTGAGACAACTCTGCTCTGAGAGGACCACACAACTTCCTGTAAGGGATAAATCAAGTAAACATATTCTGAACCCAGTACAATTAATAATAACAATATGTTAGTACATTTCATTATAACAAAAATTAATTACAACTCACAAAAATGTGCAACTTTATGCCACTGTACACCTGACGCTACACACTTGAATGGGCACTATCAGATTCATAATCTTTTTATATGTTGTACATCTTGGCAAAACTTTAACCTTTCTAATCTATTAATGTTATCTACCTTTATAGAAATCATGGCTTATAAAAATAAAATAAAAAAGACCACTAGGGGTCCCCATACCATCCATAACATAATCCTGTCCGGATGCAGCATCATCTTTGTCCCAGCTAAAGCACAGTGATGAGCAGCAAGGACATATTTCGAATTTGCGATATTTTGCGAATATATTGATCATTATTGTTCCTATGTTCGCGAAATTCGCATATTCGCTATGTGCATGTGAAAAAAAGCTAAAATTCGCATTAAAAAAAACGAAAATTTGCAAGGAAAATTAGCATAAAAATGTGCATGTGAAAAAAAAATAAAAAATATTCATCATTACGAATATATAACACTATATTCTAAATATTCGCGAAATCCCAAAGTGCCGATATTCGCGATAAAAACTTGCATTACGAATATTCATGCTCAACACTACTGAAGTACAGTCAGGTACAAAGTCCAGAACGTGAGGGCGGGACTAGCACTCCTCTGTGCTCACTCCTGTCCTATCAGACTGCAGCATGAAAACAGAGAGGAGGAGGTTATAGAGCAGCCTGCAGTGATTGGATAAAGAGACCCAGCACAGCCCAGCAGACTCAGGGAGAAAGTGAATGCATGGTGAGTGAGGGCGAGCTCTGTGCTTGCCTCGGACATGTCCCTTTCCTGAGCAGTGGATGTCAGAATGAGTGAGCAGTAGAATGGAGGGATTTGTAAAACAAATACAGGAGCTAGACACATAAAAGAAAGACATGTAAAGCATCTGCATGACTTAGTAAGGAACATATAGAAACATTACAAGAAGTGACTCTCAAAGAAACCCTACAATGGTGGTCTCCAAACTGTGGACCTCCAGATGTTGCAAAACTACAACTCCCATCATGCCCGGACAGCCAACGGCTGTCCGGGCATGATGGGAGTTGTAGTTTTGCAATATCTGGAGGTCCACAGTTTGGAGACCACTGCCCTATACCTATTCATGTACTATGGAAGAAGACTTTTCACATTTATATTCGAATAAGTGTCCTAGAAAACCCTTCGCTTGACTGCGTATTCCCAGCACTGAAATATACTACTCACTGAACATATAATATTCTGCAATAAGGTAAAAATTTACATCTTTATACATCTTGAAATATGCGCGAGCTGGAGGCTTCCCTATCACCGGAATCACATTTCTAAACTCTCATTACAATAGGAGAGATCAATCACTCGGCGTCTATCTTCAGCCGAAATCTTATGGAAGAGATTCACAGTGCACTTTGTTTTATCTGAATTTTTTTCGAATTACTTTCTGTATATATATATATATATATATATATATATATATATATATATATATATATGTATTGCCTTGGGGGGGGGGGGGTGTATGTCAGTTGGGGTGTTGCTGTGAGGTATATCACGGTTATAATGAACTCTTGTCAGTCGTGACGCCAGGGTGAGGGTTAAATGCTGTATGGCTTGGCCTATCGCCACCCTTCCCAAGAGCGATAGGTAGATGCAGAATAAAGTATTGTCCATAACCAGAGCTTTGCTGAAAACTTGCGTAAACTTTACTGAAGATTTTCTGCAACATACGAATACAGGAACAGTCTTTATAACAGAGTCTATATACAGCTCAGCTGAGATTGACGTATGGTTGGGACTTTTGTGAGTTCTTTAGCTTAGTAGGATTTAGTATGCGCAGATCCGCTGGATTTAGGGGTATGTTTAGGTCCAGAGGTCTCGTTAGCATAAGCGGGGAAGTTGTAATAACTCACCGTTTAGCTTCAGGCCGAGGCCGGCAGGCTGTGGCCTAGTATTTGTCGTTGTAAGTTGCGCAGATCTTGACTCTCCAACGATCCGGAACCCAAGAGAGCGTCTATTGGCTACAGCTCCCTTATATGGGCAGGGGATGGCCGTTTTTGGATTGGTTCACACCATCTGTCAATCAGCTTTACAAGGCATTGTGGGTATTACATCACCCAGAACCTCCAAAGGTCCTTTTACCTACCATAGAGACTAAACCACAGTCACATGACCCGCAGGTCCTGCGACGCTATGCAAGGTAAGTATACACTTTCTATACAGTATTTACATTTATTTTAGTAATATTTTAACTATTTGAGGGGTGACTAGGGGATGACTAGAGAAGCGGACCCCCACTGTTCATAGGAACTCTGACTTTGGGGACCCCTAACCAAGGTACGGTATGCAATACAGTACCGGGACACCACATATATATATATATATATATATATATATATATATATATATATATATCTCAATGCTTGATAAAGGCTATTACCGCCGAAACGTTGCTACTGTTGTGGTGAAAATAAAGACAACCCAGCTTTTCTAAGATCCATGACCTGACTGGTGCTGTGTTTTTGGACATTATATATATATATATATATATATATATATATTTTTTTTTTTTTTACCGTAAATAGTAATCGAGAAGGAGCAGCGCCTGCATCTCAATGCCACAACATGCAGCCCGGCGCTTGCATTCTTGTGCAGCAAAAAAGTTATAAATAAATTAATTAATTAATTAAATGAGAAAATAAATAAATACATTTAAAATGAAATAAATAAATGAATAAAATAACTAGCTAAATAAATTAATGAAGCAATTAAATTAAAATAAATAAATAAAATAAATAAATGATTAAATAAAGAAAAAAATAAGTAAGTAAATAAATTAAAATAAAATTAATAAATAAAAATTTATGAATGAATAAAAAATAAAAATAAAATTTCAGAGCACAAACCGTGCCAGGGAATAAATAAGATGTATTTATGTTTATTGGGACTTTAATCCGAGCGGTATGATAATGTTCTATTTGTTTGGCACAGCCATAAAAAACCAACAATCTCTAGTTATCACCTGTGGTGGAAAAAATGGACGCCAGATCTTATTATCTATTGGGAAGAGAGATCAGTGTCACGCGCGGCAGTGTCTATGTCTATGTGCGCCGCTATTGAAAGGTGATGAGAGACGAGGGGGAAAAGGAAAAAAAAATTGCTGTTGCTAAGCAACTTGAGTTCCAGATATTCCTATGGTCGTGTTAACATAAAACATATCAAACAGTTCTCGCTGTCGGAAAAGCGCCGGATGATTTTTTATGAAGAATGATCGGAATCCAGACGGCATTTTTTTGATATTCCGTCCTCCAGAAAATATTGCAGAACGTCGCAGGGAGCAATAAAACTATTATTGCAGAGTCTTTTTTTAAACATTTTAGCAGGATGATAAGATCTCTTATCTCCTCTGTATAACAGATCCCCATTTACTTACCTTATAATAGAGTGAGACAACCGATTCAATCATTGTAAGGACGAGTAGACTTGACAGGGACCATGGCGGAGTGCTACTGATTAGAATCATGGACTGATTGTGTAATTGTAACAATGCAGGCTGGTCTCTAGGTGTCACAACTGGAGTTCCCCTATAGAAGTCGTCTTTTTGGCTCTTTACTGGCTCCTGGTACTCAGATACCCCCAGGACTTATAGAAGAATTTTATAGTATTATAAAGAGGTTGTAACAAGAAAAAAAAAAAAAACATACAGGGCACATATCAATATTGAAACCATTGTAACATAGTTCATAAAGTTGAAAAATAATATCCATCAAGTTCAACCCATATCCCTATTGTGTCTCTACTGTGTTCATCATGAGGAAGGCAAAAAACCTTTATGAGGCTGATGCCGATTGCACCATACTAGGGGAAAATATACCTTCCCGACTCCAAATATAGAAGATTCAGAATAAATCCCAGGATCAGCATTATGTCCCTATCAATCCAGTATCCATAACCTATAATATTATTACTCTCTATAAATGTATCCAGGCCCCTCCTGATCTCTTTCATTGAGTTCACTGCCTCCTCTTGTAGAGAATTCCACAGTCTCGCTGCTCTTCCAGTAAAGAACCCACATCTGTGCTGGTGTAGAAACCTTCTTTCCTCTAGACGTATAGGATGCCCCCTTGTTATAGATACAGTCCTGGGTATAAATAGTGTGGTGTCCCGGTACCGGATTGCATACCGTACCTTGTGTGGTGGTCCCCAAAGTCAGAGTAACTACGTTCAGGTAGGATTCCCAAGGTGGGACAGCCCCTAGTCACCTCTCTTCTATTCTAATTCTGTGATGTTTATATGTACATATTTAATAATAATGTGTATATTTAATATAATGTATAGTATGCTTACCTTGTTGGCGTTGCAGGACCTTCGGTCAAGTGACCATGTTAGTTCCTCTATGGTATGTTAGAGGACCTTTGGAGATCCCTGGGTCACGTGCTACCCATAATCCTATGTGAAGGTAATTGACAGAAGTATTGGACCAATCAGCTCTAGTCCAGCCCCTGCCCATATAAGGGAGCCGTAGAAAATTATTGCTCTCTTGGGTTGCTGCTTTCGTGGATGCCGGACTAGCAGGATGGATCTGCACAACTTGCAAAGACACACTAGTTTAGAAAACCTACCGGCCTCAGCCTAAACTAAACCGTGAGTTCTAAACTAATCCCCGCTAAAGTTAGCGTGACTACTGGACCGCAACTAAATCCCATAAATCCAGCGGACCAGCGCATATCAATCTAAGGACTCTAAATTGCATAAGGTCCCGACCACTGTCAATCTCCAATGGGAGAGATCTCTGTATGGGAGAGATCTCTGTACTGTCCCCTGATATATTTATACATAGTTATTAGGTCGCCCTTAAACCTTCTTTTTTAAAAACCCTATTAACTAATTAGACCACTCTTCCTCCACACAGGTTTTCTGAGAAATCAGCCCCACTTAGCTTAGCCTCCTGAGGGAGGAGCCAGGGAGCTGGGACAAAACCATACTGACAATGATAGAACTACACAACTTCCTGTCAGGTGTATGGCAAGCAGAGACATGCTGAGGCCAGAAAAAATTAGTGATAACACTACACTAGTAAGTTACATATCTTGGTTATTTGAATAGAATTTTGTAAAACCCATTTAACTTCTGGCCCAATATGCTGCCCATAGGATTACCTAGTAAATAGGAATGTTTCCATCAGTCTGGAAAACATTATATGGAAGTCCCTCTTTAGTTTCAAATGGCAAGCATGATTAAGAAAACCCATTTTATGCACCCTAATGGGGGGTTTGTGCAGTAGTCAATGGGGGTCCTCTGTTCAGGGTCCTCACATTTTGTTTGGAATGAAGAGTGGTTACAGAGAACCTCTCTACCTCTGAAGGACCTGTCCTGTTCTCCGAAACCCATACACCCACAGATTTGCGGACAATGCAGGGGATCCTTTTATGAGGGCTTATACTCGAGTATATACGGTATGTAAATAAAAATAAATATAAACATATGTGGTACTGCCGCATGCGCAAATGTCCAAACTATAAAAAAATATATATTCTTAATTAAACCACACTGTCAATGACGTACACATAAAAAAAATTCCAAAGTCAAAAATAGGGTATTTTTGGTCACTTTTTATACCATAAAAAAATGTATAAAAAGCGATCAAAATGTCTGATCAAAACAAAAAATAGTACTGATAAAAACTTCAGGATTTATTACTTGGGTTTGATGTGTAGTCTGAATTTATATAGGGGGTCTTGTCTGGGGTCTGGGTTTATTTAGGTCATCTGATCTGGGGCCTGAATTTATTTAAGTTTGTCTTCTGGGGTCTGGATTTATAATTTGAGTCTAGTCTGTAGTCTGGAGTCTTAAATTGTAGAGCGAGGAGAGTGACAGGTGTTTTTTTTATGCAGTGACCCCACGACCTACGATGGCCCCAACATACGATCATTTCGGCGCATCCTCTTCGGGATCCCCTGCATTGTCCGCAATCTCCATCGTCGTCATCACGTCGCTGCGCAAGACGTCCCATCATCCAATAGGAGCTGCGTGTGTAGCGACGTGATGGCGGCGACGGGGAGCGAGGATGCCGGGGAAGCAGAGACCTTGCCGGAGTGTCGGGGACACCCTAGGGAAGCAGCGAAAGCGATGGAAGGAGACATCCAGGGCAGCGCTGACGGGTCCGGAGCGGCGGGGACACGTGAGTATAACTTCCTATACCAGTGGTCTTCAACCTGCGGACCTCCAGATGTTGCAAAACTACAACTCTCCCCCTGTCAATCCCTTCTCAGTGGTCTTCAACTTGCAGACCTCCAGACGTTGCCTTGACGACGACGCACAGGGACGTCCATGCGCAGCAGACCTCCCTGCGTATAAACGTCCCTGTGGGTCGTCGTCAAGGCAACGTCACTAGTCCGGGGCAGGCCCGGATCGGAGAAGAGGGCCTCCCAGTGAAGATGAACAGCCCAGAATGACTAACCTTCCCCACTGGACAGTCCCTGCAGCATAGATGTCTCGGACCAGCTCACCCTTCCTTCCCACCGAGGGGAGGTGAGTAGAAAACGAAAGGGGGGTCTGGATGATGACAAAGGCCTGAAGGGATTGACAGGTGGTTATGATGAAGGGGGGGGATGATGACGAGGGGGATGATGACGGGGGTGTTAATGATGGGGGTCTGGAAGATGACAGGGGGGCATGATGACATGGGGGGTTGATGTATTTCCCATCCTAGGCTTATAGTCGAGTCAATAACTTTTCCTGGGTTTTTAGGGTAAAATTAGGGGCCTCGGCTTATATTCGGGTCAGCTTATACTAGAGTATATACGGTGTATAGATTAGGCAAATACATAATATCACTAACACCGACCAATAGTAGGAAAGAACAAAAATGTTGTCTCTGTCGAGTCTGAATTTTATAAGGTTCTTGTCTGGGGTCTAAATTTATTTCTTGGGTCTGGTCCACAGTCTGGACTTATTTAGGGGATCTGTTCTAGAGTCTGGATTCCTTTTGGTAGTCTAATCTGGATTCTATAAATGTAGAAGATGTAGGGTCTTGTTTGGATCGGGGTCATTTTACATATAATGAAGGGGGTCATATATTTGTAAATGATGCTACACTTTCTGCAACATGAATATTAGGAGGAGTGAGAGGACTACAGTACCCAGAAATATTATCAGAATTAGGGTTATTTACAAAAAAAGGTGACGACCTAATAACTTTGTATAAATATATCAAGGACCGTACAGAGATCTCTCCCATAATCTATTTATACCCAGGACTGTATCTATAACAAGGGGGCATCCTCTACGTCTAGAGGAAAGAAGGTTTCTACACCAGCACACACGGGGGTTCTTTACTGTTAGAGCAGTGAGACTGTGGAATTCTCTGCCTGAGGAGGTGGTCATGGTGAGCTCAATAAAAGAGTCCAGGAGGAGGGGCCTGGATACATTTTTGGAGAGTAATAACATTACAGGTTATGTATACTAGATCTAATGGGACAGAACGTTGATCCAGGGATTTATTTTGATGCCATATTTGGAGTCAGAAGGAATTTCCCCCTAGTATAGATCAGTTGGCATCAGTCTCATAGGGTTTTTTTTTTTTTTTGCCTTCTTCTGTATAAACTCAGTAGGGACTCATTAGGGATATAGGTTGAATTTGATGGACTCTGGTCTGTTTTCAACCTATGAACTTTGTAACTATGTATCATGAAAATCTGTCTTCGGAGCACATCCGATCACCTTGGAAGGAAAATCGTAAGGAAGAGTATGTAATTTGTGCCTATGTACCATATTAAAACTATTTGTTAGACTCATCCCTGCAATCCTGAAATCACTTTTTCTAATGATACCCCCGCAGTAAGTTGTTCTCCCATTGTTCGCTATACCTATCATCATGCTCAATTAGTTTGGAGGAAAATTGCTCGTAAGTAAAAGGAAATTATATGGTGCAACATTGTAAAGGGAAAAAGGAAGAAAAATGTCTTAACATTAGTATATATTCTTTCTTCTCCAATTCAATGTCACAAGCGAAAATACTGTTTATAAAGACAGAGCGATAAAAGATAGGAAGCCGAGATAGATATATAGCTAGATAGATATGAGATAGATAGATAGATGTGCATATTATAGTATTTTCTTTTTTGTAGAGAGCAGCATTATAGTAGTTAAATTCTTGTGTATAGGGAGCAGTATTATAGTAGCGATATTCTGGTATATATCGAGCAGTATTATAGTAGTTATATTCTTGTATATAGAAGTATTATAGTAGTGATATTCTGGTATATAGGAGCAGTATTATAGTAGTTATATTCTTGTATATAGGGGCAGTATTATAGTAGTTATATTCTTGTATATAGGAGCAGTATTATAGTAGTTATATTCTTGTATTTAAGAGGCAGTATTATAGTAGTTATATTCTTGTATATAGGGGCAGTATTATAGTAGTTATATTCTTGTATATGGGAGCAGTATTATAGTAGTTATATTCTTGTATTTAAGAGGCAGTATTATAGTGGTTATATTCTTGTATATAGGGGCAGTATTATAGTAGTTATTCTTGTATATAGGAGGCAGTATTATAGTAGTGATATTCTTGTATATAGGGGCAGTATTATAGTAGTTATATTCTAGTATATAGGAGCAGTATTATAGTAGTTATATTCTAGTATATAGGAGCAGTATTATAGTAGTTATATTCTTGTATATGAGACAGTATTATAGTAGTTATATTCTTGTATACAGGAGCAGTATTATAGTAGTTATATTCTTGTATATAAGAGGCAGTATTATAGTAGTTATATTCTTGTATATAGGAGCAGTATTATAGTAGTTATATTCTTGTATATAGGAGCAGTATTATAGTAGTAATATTCTTGTATATAGGGGCAGTATTATAGTAGTTATATTCTTGTATATAGGAGCAGTATTATAGTAGTTATATTCTTGTATATAGGAGCAGTATTATAGTAGTTATATTCTTGTATATAGGAGCAGTATTATAGTAGTTATATTCTTGTATATAGGAGCAGTATTATAGTAGTTATATTCTTGTATATAGGAGCAGTATTATAGTCGTTATATTCTTGTATATAGGAGCAGTATTATTGTAGTTATATTCTTGTATATAGGAGCAGTATTATAGTAGATATATTCTTGTATATATGAGAAGTATTATAGTAGTTATATTCTTGTATATAGGAGCAGTATTATAGTAGTTATATTCTTGTATATAGGAGCAGTATTATAGTAGTTATATTCTTGTATATAGGAGCAGTATTATAGTAGTTATATTCTTGTATATCGGAGCAGTATTATAGTAGTTATATTCTTGTATATAGGGAGCATTATTATAGTAGTTATATTCTTGGATATAGGAGCAGTATTATAGTAGTTATATTCTTGTATATAGGAGGTAGTATTATAGAAGTTATATTCGTGTATATAGGAGCAGTATTATAGTAGTTATATTCTTGTATATAGGAGCAGTATTATAATAGTTATATTCTTGTATATAGGAGCAGTATTATAGTAGTTATATTCTTGTATATAGGAGGCGGTATTATAGTAGTTATATTCTTGTATATAGGGAGCATTATTATAGTAGTTATATTCTTGGA
The DNA here is from genome assembly GCF_029499605.1 of Hyla sarda. NCBI lineage: Eukaryota > Metazoa > Chordata > Amphibia > Anura > Hylidae > Hyla > Hyla sarda. Next base: position 11,408,890 of record NC_079199.1, read on the forward strand.
TATAGGAGCAGTATTATAGTAGTTATATTCTTGTATATAGGAGGTAGTATTATAGAAGTTATATTCGTGTATTTAGGAGCAGTATTATAGTAGTTATATTCTTGTATATAGGAGCAGTATGATAATAGTTATATTCTTGTATATAGGAGCAGTATTATAGTAGTTATATTCTTGTATATAGGGAGCAGTATTATAGTAGTTATATTCTTGTATATAGGAGTAGTATTATAGTAGTTATATTCTTGTATATAGGAACAGTATTATAGTAGTTATATTCTTGTATATAGGGGCAGTATTATAGTAGTTATATTCTTGTATATAGGGGCAGTATTATAGCAGTTATATTCTTGTATATAGGGAGCAGTGTTATAGTAGTTATATTCTTGTATATAGGAGCAGTATTATAGTAGTTATATTCTTGTATATAGGAGCAGTATTATAGTAGTTATATTCTTGTATATAGGAGGTAGTATTATAGTAGTTATATTCTTGTATATAGGGAGCAGTATTATAGTAGTTATATTCTTGTATACAGGAGCAGTATTATAGTAGTTATATTCTTGTATATAGGAGCAGTATTATAGTAGTTACATTCTTGTACGTATGAGGCAGTATTACAGTAGTTATATTCTTATACATAGGAGACAGTATTATAGACTTAAGGTGACTCAATTTGTATAAAGAATATTAAGCTACTTTAAGTTATAGATTTTTTTCATAATATAGTGAAATGAATCTTGAATGAATATGACTTTTCTTCACTAAGTCTTTGCCTACAGGCTGAACATTTATTCGCTTTGTCATTTGCCCTTTTTGACTTTGTATCCCGCTGAGTGATCCTTTCCATCTTGGTTTGTCAGCTACATATGAAATAAAGACAATAGAAAGAATTACAAAGCGGCTCATCCAGCCATTTTTATCTTTATGTTAATAAACAAATTAAGTAAGAACAGTTCAGGGCACATTGTGCATGAGGAAAGATCCAATTTACTTTTCTTTAACAAGTTTCTTCCATTTTAATCTATAAAATGGGTTTCTGCAATCTGTTAACTAGGAATTCCCTTTCCTTCAGATAAGAAATTAAATTTTGTTTCTCTAGAGAATAAAATATTTGGAATATAGAACCAACACGCTGTGTTTTGGTCTGTTAATGCTTGTTGGAGAGAATATTGAATTCTGGGTTTTGAAGAGCTTTCTTGATTTTTTTTTATTTTTATTATGGTTGAATTGTATCATAAATTACAATGGCGGCATATGCTACATGATATCCAGCTGTTAAAAAGCAATATACTGTGATTAGAGATGATAAAATCATTCACTTTACATTGTGCTTCCTTAGAGGTAATTATTGGTCTTCACATAAGGAGTACTGTAGACTCAAAATAAAATACAATTTACAGTTTTATATATATGGACATAATCTACATTAACAGTCTATTTGTAAACAGATGACTTACCTTGTTCTCCAGAGCTGTACTCACTATTCTGCTGGTGGGGTCACTGTGTACAACCATTACATTACTTATCCTGTACTGATCCTGAGTTATATCCTGTATTATAACTCCAGAGCTGTACTCACTTTTCTGCTGGTGAGGTCACTGTGTACATACATTACATTACTTATCCTGTACTGATCCGGAGTTATATCCTGCATTATACTCCAGAGCTGTACTCACTATTCTGCTGGTGGGGTCCCAGTGTACATACATTACATTACTTATCCTGTACTGATCCTGAGTTACATCCTGTATTATACTCCAGAGCTGTACTCACTATTCTGCTGGTGAGGTCACTGTGTACATACATTACATTACTTATCATGTACTGATCCTGAGTTATATCCTGTATTATACTCCAGAGCTGCACTCACTATTCTGCTGGTGGGGTCACTGTGTACATACTGTACATTGCATCACTCATCCTGTACTGATCCTGAGTTAAATGGCTCATAGCATTTGATTGTCCAGACCATCCCTATGCCATGAACTTCATTGTAACCACATTATGGAAAAACTGGTATAAGGACATATTCATCCACCAATTGTTGTTGTTCCATGAACACTTGCAACAGGAAACTCCCATTGATACAGTACAGGACACCATGGTAGCCAGTGGTTTATAACAATATTTTTTAAACAAACAAGCTGTGGTTCTCCAACATTGTTCTAGACCCTTGGTCTACAAATTGTGGACCTTCAGCTGTTGCAAAACTACAACTTCCAGCAAGCCCAGACAGCCGTTGGCTGGAAGTTGTAGTTTAGCAACATCTGGAGGTCCACAGTTTGGAGACCACTAGTCTAGGCTACAGGTGTGATACGCTAGGCCTGCAATGGCGTGTAATGTTGGTGAATTGTGTGGCAAAGGTAGCTTACAGTTTGTGTCGCCAGGGCACCGTTAACCTACACAGTCCTAAGTAGAGGTAGCCTCTCCTGGGCCAAACACAGGGACAAAGATGACATTGATGCAAGGTTATGGATAACTATCTTTTACTGAGACACAAGTAGTTGTTATAGTCCTCACAGTACAGATTAGATGAGGAGATGCAGAGTAACCCTTTGGAGCTCTGTAGTCTTGCTGGGACTTGTAGCGTTTAACACCCACTTGTTTTTACTTGCTTTTAGATACTGAAGACTGGGGAATTTAGACTTGATTTTGAGGTATCCTATGCTGACTAGGGTTCTGCTAATGTCCAATTGGAACTACATCGGCAGGGTAGGGACTACCCCCTTGGGATGCCTTAGGCTTTCAATCGTATCTATGCCACACTAGCACTGTGTGGCCCGTCGACTCACCAGCTCCTGTGCCCATGGCTAGGAATTTCTGACTCCTCCTGAGCGGGGCACACTTGATGAATGGTGCAGTTTCTTGTTTAAGATTTTCTTTAGGCTTCCCTTAAATCACCTCACACTACTGCTGACTCCTCTCCACACTGTGGCCCACACACTGAGCTCTGCACTCAACTCTAGACTAAACTAGTAACTAAACTAGAAACTGAATAACTCCTCCCCCCTACACTATATATGGATTAGCTAGGGGGCATCTTGTTGTGCAATCAGGGTCACATGGTTTGCTCTACATCATTCCTTCTAACAGATATCCTTCACATGTATTAAAGATACAGTGCAAAACATTATAACTCAACAGACAAAAACTGTAATGAATATTAAGTCATAGCAGGGGGTCCAAGCACAGGTACCTGAGGCAATGTTTACCTGACAGGACCCACTCCTGTACTGGGACACCCCACAGACTCTGATGGAATGTACAATGCTATCTTGAGGTATAAGATGACAGGAGTAAAAGCCGCAATTGACTTATTTTCATCTACTTATTTCTTTTCTAGAGGCTTTCTCCAAACTGTTATTTTCCAAGCTTAAGAAACACGAAATGAACACTTTTTTCACTGGAAACCGATAAACCCAAACAGTTAAGACAGAGCAAAGTTCACGGTACGAGGTCTAAGGTGACCTCAAAACCTATTTCAGAGAGAAAGATTCCCCAGCTGGGACTAGATTGAGGTCCGGGTAACACGAAGAGCCTGGATGAATGTCTTATTTGTATAAAATATAAAAGGTAATTGCTTTTGAACCAAATGGTTTCTTAATATTTCGGAAAAAATTCAATTTTATGGCATATAGGAAAAGAATCTATTTATTCATTTATCTTGATTTGGATTTATTGCTCAGAAGATTTAAAAAAAATAATAAAAAAAAGTTAAAATAATCTCCCGTGGCTTCAAAAAGAAAGAATTCTGCCAAAATGTTTGCAGGTAGAATTAATTATAATAAATAAATAAATATAAATAAATTAATAATAAATAAAATAAATAAAGGCAATAAATAAATAATAAAATAAGTAATAAATAAATAAATAAATAAAGCAAAAAAAATAAAATACATATAAATTATTAAATAAATAAATTAAATAAAGGTCAAAAATTAATAAATAAATAGAGAAATAAATATAAATAAATGAATATTAAATAAATAAATACTTAAAATAAATAATGGCAATAAATAATAAAGCAAGTAATAAATAAACAAATAAACAAACAAAGGTAAATAAAAATAAATAAATAAAGGTATAAAAAACTATATAAATCAATTAAATAAATAAATTAAATAGATAAATAAAAATAATAAATAAATAAAATCATCTGTGCCAGCACTAATGTTTAATTCAGATTTACAGCTCTTGACATTGCTTGAATTTCTGGTGGAAATCGAAGTGGAAAATTGCAAACTTCACAGGACATTCCTCTCGCAATCTCGATGTAATAACGTCTCGTGATTGAACTTGTAGGCTTCCAAAGTTATAATTCCCGTAAGCGATGGAAAGATTTCAGTAAGGAGCAGAGAAGCTCTTTTTATTTTTTTTGTTTTCAAACTAGATTAATATTTGGAAGTGAGTGGCGTGAAGGTTCTCGAAAAGGCTTCGGCAGACATCTATAAAAGAGGAAACATAATCGAAAGGATGAAGGGGTGGAAGCATCAAAGAGGTTCATATGTTGTCTTCTCCACGATTATGTCAGTACGTGCTCAACCGGTGTAACATTATGGCTCTAATGTATCAAGTAGCAACTGACTTGGTTGCCCTCGGTTACCAATAATCAAACCTAGACCTGAGAAACTCCAAAGAGAAGATTATACATAAGCATCCCTAGCATTCAGACCCCCACCGATCACCAAGTTATACCCTATCCTGTAAATAATAATGTCAGCCTGTCACCTGGGTTTAGTAGGACCTCCTACACTGAAAACAACCAAATCATTACCATGACAGACCATATAAGTGATTACAGTGCAATTATATCCGGGGATGCCCCTACATAATGCCTTAATAATACAGCCATATCATAATTGTATTTATTACCATGACAGACCATATAAGTAATTATAGTGCAGTTATCTTCGGTGATGCCTCTACATAATGCCTAAATAATACCAATAGATCATAACCTCTGTCATTACTACTACAGACCATGTAAGTGATTACAGTGCAGTACATCCTGTGTTGCCACCTGTCCAAGATTAAAAAAAAAAGATAATAACACCCATACTCACTTTTCTTTCCTATCTCTCCTTTATGGACAGTCCACAGCATGGCCTCCTGTGGCTGCCAGTAACACGCTTTCGGCGGCCACAACAGTGATTGACCAATTCCTGGTTAAGCCATGCCCCCTTTGTTGAGCGAGACTCAAAAGCATTTGAAAGGTGAATAAAGGTGACCTTGAACAAAGAAGAACCTCATTGACCCTTCACTGTCATCAATATAATCAATATATAATTCATTAGCGTGGAAAGGTCACATCTTTTTTTACCTAAAAAAGGACGATGTCATTGTGTAAATGTATAAAATATTCAGCGTTCTACACATCCAGCAGTGACAGCATTGAGCGGAGTCGGTGACCTCCAGCACATAACGGATGTCGGGAGACGTGAGATGTGTTATGGAGAAGTCATTTACTGTATGATAATTTGTGTATCCTTAGATTTCACAACCTGGAAAAGGTTAAGCCATTAATTTTATAATACGTCCTAATGGCTGGGAATCATTATATTGCAATTCCGAAGAAGTAATGAGTATTAACTGCAAAGGTTTCCCTGAATGATGAGTGTTCTGCCGACCGAGGACCGCGAGCCCGCTCTGTGCTACTTATGTGAAGTCAACTCATTTTTCTTGATCAGTAGCAGCAGGTGCCATTGTTTTCCAAAGCTGCCGGAGAAATGGCAGGTTGTTCTCATTTTTCTGAGGGCGTGGTGGATTGAACGCGGTGGGCAAAAAGGATCATAAAACTAATCCTTCATAAGGGTAAGGTCACATGTAGCGCATCCGCAGCATATGCGCCACTGACCGTCCATAGAGTGAGCCTTCTGCTGTGCCCGCATGTCCAGCGTTGTCTGCTCGTGGCAGCAATCCACCGCTACGAGCAGACACACAGGGATCTGTGAGTTGCACAGGAATAAGGGTAAGGTCACATGTAGCGCATCTGCAGCGTCAAATAAGCTGCAAATGCGTTATGTGTAACCATGCTCTAAAAGAAAATCTGTGTATTCCAAACTTGGCTTTGGCCAAGGAGATGTTGACAGCAGAAATGTTTTTTAAATGAATTTTTTTTTAAATGCTTTTGTATTTATAGGTGAAATTATTTTCACTATACATTGGCTTTGAGGTATGACCTGGTAGATATGGATATAAATACCATCACAGGGTTAGATATTTGGAATGACCATCAAGGATTATCTTCTGGAATATCTAAGATAAGATCATCATGACATTGTGAAAGGGATTTCAGATGATTTTAAGAATGTAGGTGATGCAATCCTATATAATACTCAACAACCTTTTCAGCATTGTTAAGATATTATAACTTCATGGAGCTATATGTGGTAGCCCTTGGGGGGTGTATGGTAGGGATGGTATGATGTTGGTATATGAGGGGTTAATATTAACCCAGTCACTCGTGACGCCAGGGTGAGGGCTGGTATGCTGAATCTGTGTTCCAGCCTATCGCCACCCTTCCCAGAAGCGATAGGTGCAATGAAATGACTGAAAGTCCACAAGCAGATTTAACTTGAATAACTTTACTGCAGTCCTTGCAATATCCAATGCATTGTAACAGTCTCATATAACAGATCTTAAGTTGCTTAGCGACTGGCAGAAGTTGCAGACCTTGCATTAAACTTATAGTCTCTGAATTTAGGTAGTGATGTGCAGATCCGTCCGGATTTAGGGGAAATATTGGGTCCGGTGATACTGCAGAGTGCTTAGGGGATGACACACTCTATAATTTAGATCATTCAGCCGTTGCCGTAAGGGTCAGGCCTAACTCACTGCGATTACTGAGATATAGGTCTTCTCTCATCAAGAGCCAGGAGAAAGAGAGCGATAAGATGGCCGCCGCTCCCTTATATGGGCAGGGGGCGTGGCGACTTTGGTCCGAACATCTGCCACTCACTTTACATGGTATCATGGGATTGCTTACATCACAGTATCTATATACATTGCAAAACCCAAAATGAGGCTAGAGATACCAAAGTGAGGCCTGGAACGCATCCAGAATGAGGCTTGGAACGCATCACATGACCCGAAGGCCCTGCGACACCATGGAAACAAGTAATTAACCATTTATATACAGAAATAATACTATATTAATACTATATACATTATTCTATGGATAAATTAGGAATCCATACACTATAATAGAGGCGACTAGGGGCGGACTGACTAACAGATATTACTAAGTTCTAGGGACTCTGGCTACGGGGACCCATAGATAAATAAGTACCGAATGAAATGCGGTACTGGGACACCAAATATGGATCCATATTACATGCATTCATAGTGTATGGACCCCTATAGTACCCCTGTAATGACCCAAGGGGTGTGGATCCGATGCGCCATTTACCAAATTGGCTTAGGGCCAAACTTGGGAGCAGAGTCTAAGTGTTCCCCTGGTTTTCACCCTTTATACCACGGAATGCAGTAACTGGACTTCAGCTGCAGGTGAGACAACAGGTCACTACCGCAAGAGTGGTCCTGGTAAGTGGCAGCTGGCCGAGCAAGCCAGGACTCCCCGATGCCAAGCACCAGGAATACAGACAGGTTGTGCAAGCTGACGCTGGCGATAGATAATCACAGCAAGAGTCAGATGCAGCAGAGCAGGCCAGGTGTATAGCATAGCTGGTGCCGTTAAAACAGCAGAGCTGAGTAGCAGACAGAGGCGTAGTCAATAATCCAGGCCATACACTGGGGATGCAAAGAGGAACCAAAGCATCAAGCATAAACAGTCAGGAAACAAGCTTGAGTCGGGAACATTGGAACACAGGAGCAATACAAAAAGGAACCTTCATTGTAGTAAACTACAATGTTGCTCAGGCACCACAGGAAGGGAGGAGTGCTCTCTTATAGGTTGTGCCTGGCATGGATTGGAGGGGGATCCAATAGAGAGTGCACACTGGCCCTGTAAGTCTCAGCCAGTGCTTGCTCGTAGCCCCTAAAAGGCAGAGAAAACACTGCAGCAATGGCTGAAGCAGCAGGAAAGAATCCAGAAAAGGAAGGCCAGGTCGTACAGCAGAGATGTGGCACAGAGAATGTTACCTGACACAGGTAAGAGCCAGGACACATTGTACACTAGTGGTTGCCGACCAGCAGCGTTACAATCCCCATATGCCTCAACATTCATATGAATTTACTTTCTGATGGATTCATAAGTAAAACTGCGCCATGTCCTATCACAAGCATCACATCTAATGGAGAATTCCTCCATAGTACAGCGCAGGCACCATTATTGTGCATTGTTTAGCGGTTTCAAAGCAGTTCGGATACATGAAAGTGTCTAGTCTGAGTTCATAATCGCCACCAAAAAGTGTGAAGAGGTAAATTAAGCCTTTAATATTTCTGCTGTTCAGCCTATGTATGGGACACTTTTTGTTTTGGGGGAGTCTTTGGTTTGGTTAAATGAATCCCCAGTCATGTTCTAAGGGTTCATAAAGAAGTAAAACATTGAGTTAAAGGGAAAGCTACCTAAAATGAAACATTTCCAAAATGATAGGCGTGGCAAACTAAATCCCCAAGTACCGTGCTGGACTACTATTCCCTTTCACCATGTATCTATCAAGGGCCGGTTGAGCCCGTGCATGGGGAAGTCGGAATGGAAGGGGTGAGCTCTTAACGCTACTATTGCTTTGAAATTAAATCCCCAGTTATGTTCTAAGGCTTCTTTTAAAGAAGTCGAACATTGACTTGAAGGAAATGCTACCGTCAAAAAGGTGGCATTAGAGAGCTGCTTTGTATATCATAATTTTTGGGGTTTTCTCAGCACTCTGAGTAAATGTCTACAGTGCCAGGAGAAAAAATAATCCAGAAATCCAAGTTATTCCAAAGGATGGATTGCTTTTTATTGCAGATGTGTTTATTAAAGGGGTATTCCGGGCAAAAATATTTTGTTCTATGCGGGTGCTGAATCTCCTGTTTAAGAACCCTCCAGGTTTCCGGAACTGGGAATGTGACATCACGCCACGCCCCCTCCATTCATGTCTATGGGAGGGGGCGTGGTGGGAGTCACGCCCCCCTCCCATAGACATGAATGGAGGGGGCGTGGCGTGACCTCACGTCCCCAGTCCCGGAAACCTGGAGGTTTCCGAAACAAGAGACGCAGTCCCCGCATAGAATGCAAGTGCTGCAGGGAGATCGCGGGGGGTCTCAGCAGCGGGCCCCCCCGCGATCAGACATCTTATCCCCTATCCCTTGGATAGGGGAACATTTTTTTTGCCCGGAATACCCCTTTAATGTTAGGTTATCCATTTCGGTTGACTACCCCTAGAAATAAGAACAGAGGGCTACATTTTTTTCTTTGCCTTCCGCTCAGTTGATTGGTTAAGCATCCGATTTTGAACGACATCATCAGTCAGGTGATGTCACTAGTTGCAAAGAGGACATGCTCTTTCTGACTATCCTAAAACTAAAGAAGAAGCTCTAAGTTGGCATTAATGGGCAGTTTGGGAACATTGCCAAGCCAAAGACAAATATAAAATAAAGTATAAAAGAAAGCAAACCTATAGACAAGGTGAATTCCTATTTTCGGAGTTGTCCTCTAAGTTGTCCTCTACTGACTTCTCCTTTCCGCGGTATAAGTGCATTAGCTGCCAAGTTCTCTATAACTCTAATAAGGGAATGCTATGATGAAAAATGCTCCTCACCTAGCAACAACCCGAATTATAGATCACTTGATATAAAGCTTTGGTTACAAAAAGTTTGCAAATGTATTATAAACAGGAGAACGTCTTTCTAGATATTACATTTCCTATGATAGGATTTTACATTAAACATAAGTAGTAAACAAAATGTTTTCTTCTCATAATTGTTAAAGTGAATTTAAATTATTCCGAGACATTTACAGACCTGAGATTTACGTCCTCGCGTCGTAATGTAAATGGTAAATAAACAAGTCAGCTAATGCGTTTCCTTCCTCCGCCGCTGCTCAGCCAATGACTCACTTAATAATGTCTTGTAAGAGCTCTCCCAGGACGATTATGTCACCCGAGTCTGGGATTGTCTGTAACCGATGAGCCTTATCCATCATTTGGTGTCTACATTGTATCCATATCTAGGAGCCATTAAGGCTGTAAGTACTAGAATGGAGAATGACATCATTTGGATGAATCTCAAGCATGGCGAATGACCTGGTGCTGTCAATGATACAACCTGATGTAAAAGGGGTGATGTTCTTTATGGAACCCTTTTTACATGGAGTCAACAAAAATATCCATAAAAAGCCAAAAGTGATCCTAAAATGATGCTCCGAAACATCAGTGATATAAAACTGATATAAAAGATATAGATATAAAACTAAAATATGAAGATATATATTGTAATTTATCTACAGTATGTTCAGAAAGCCCCTTTGGCAGTGATTCCGGCCTCCAGTCTTCTTGGGGATGAGCCCACAAGGTTTACACACCCAGATTTGGGGATTTTCTGCCATTCTTCTCTGCAGATCATCTCAGCTCTGTCAGGTTGGATGGGGACCATCAGTGAAGCCATTTTCAGGATTCTCCAGAGATGTTCCATTGGGTTCGGGCTCTGGCTTGGCCACTCAAGGACATTCAAAGAGTTGTCCCTAAGCTGCTCCTGTATTGTTGTGGATGTGTACTTAGGGTCTGCCAAGTCTGAGGTCCAGAGTGCTCCAGATAAGGCTTTCATTAAGAATATCTCTGTACTTCACTGTAGAGATATATTGGGCAAGTGATGGACAGTGCCTGGTTTCCCCCAGACATAATGCTGCCCCCACCATGATCACTGTAGGGATGGAATTGGGCAGGTGATGGGCAGTGCCTGGTTTCCTCTATACATGATGCTGCCCCCACCATGATCACTGTAGGGATGGTATTGGGCAGGTGATGGGCAGTGCCTGGTTTCCTCCAGACATGATGCTGCCCCCACCATGATCACTGTAGGGATGGTATTGGGCAGGTGATGGGCAGTGCCTGGTTTCCTCCAGACATGATGCTGCCCCCACCATGATCACTGTAGGGATGGTATTGGGCAGGTGATGGGCAGTGCCTGGTTTCCTCCAGACATGATGCTGCCCCCACCATGATCAGTGTAGGGATGGTATTGGGCAGGTGATGGGCAGTGCCTGGTTTCCACCAGACATGATGCTGCCCCCACCATGATCAGTGTAGGGATGGTATTGGGCAGGTGATGGGCAGCGCCTGGTTTCCTCCAGACATGATGCTGCCCCCACCATGATCACTGTAGGGATGGTATTGGGCAGGTGATGGGCAGTGCCTGGTTTCCCCCAGACATGATGCTGCCCCCACCATGATCACTGTAGGGATGGTATTGGGCAGGTGATGGGCAGTGCCTGGTTTCCTCCAGACATGATGCTGCCCCCACCATGATCAGTGTAGGGATGGTATTGGGCAGGTGATGGGCAGTGCCTGGTTTCCTCCAGACATGATGCTGCCCCACCATGATCACTGTAGGGATGGTATTGGGCAGGTGATGGGCAGTGCCTGGTTTCCCCCAGACATAATGCTGCCCCCACCATGATCACTGTAGGGATGGAATTGGGCAGGTGATGGGCAGTGCCTGGTTTCCTCTATACATGACGCTGCCCCCACCATGATCACTGTAGGGATGGTATTGGGCAGGTGATGGGCAGTGCCTGGTTTCCTCCAGACATGATGCTGCCCCCACCATGATCACTGTAGGGATGGTATTGGGCAGGTGATGGGCAGTGCCTGGTTTCCTCCAGACATGATGCTGCCCCCACCATGATCACTGTAGGGATGGTATTGGGCAGGTGATGGGCAGTGCCTGGTTTCCTCCAGACATGATGCTGCCCCCACCATGATCAGTGTAGGGATGGTATTGGGCAGGTGATGGGCAGTGCCTGGTTTCCTCCAGACATGATGCTGCCCCCACCATGATCAGTGTAGGGATGGTATTGGGCAGGTGATGGGCAGTGCCTGGTTTCCACCAGACATGATGCTGCCCCCACCATGATCAGTGTAGGGATGGTATTGGGCAGGTGATGGGCAGCGCCTGGTTTCCTCCAGACATGATGCTGCCCCCACCATGATCACTGTAGGGATGGTATTGGGCAGGTGATGGGCAGTGCCTGGTTTCCTCCAGACATGATGCTGCCCCCACCATGATCAGTGTAGGGATGGTATTGGGCAGGTGATGGGCAGTGCCTGGTTTCCTCCAGACATGATGCTGCCCCACCATGATCACTGTAGGGATGGTATTGGGCAGGTGATGGGCAGTGCCTGGTTTCCACCAGACATGATGCTGCCCCCACCATGATCAGTGTAGGGATGGTATTGGGCAGGTGATGGGCAGTACCTGGTTTCCACCAGACATGATGCTGCCCCCACCATGATCAGTGTAGGGATGGTATTGGGCAGGTGATGGGCAGCGCCTGGTTTCCTCCAGACATGATGCTGCCCCCACCATGATCACTGTAGGGATGGTATTGGGCAGGTGATGGGCAGTGCCTGGTTTCCCCCAGACATGATGCTGCCCCCACCATGATCACTGTAGGGATGGTATTGGGCAGGTGATGGGCAGTGCCTGGTTGCCTCCAGACATGATGCTGCCCCCACCATGATCACTGTAGGGATGGTATTGGGCAGGTGATGGGCAGTGCCTGGTTTCCTCCAGACATGATGCTGTTCCCACCATGATCACTGTAGGGATGGTATTGGGCAGGTGATGGGCAGTGCCTGGTTGCCTCCAGACATGATGCTGCCCCCACCATGATCAGTGTAGGGATGGTATTGGGCAGGTGATGGGCAGTGCCTGGTTTCCTCCAGACATGATGCTGCCCCCACCATACTTCACTGTAGGGATGGTATTGGGCAGGTGATGGGCAGTGCCTGGTTTCCTCCAGACATGATGCTGCCCCCACCCCAGGTTGCCCAGATGTAACTTGGCACAGATGGTATAGCGTAGTCAGGATGAAGCACAGGTCAGAATGCAGGTGGCAAAGGAGCAAGGTCAGGTCACAGGCTGGAGGTCAGAAACACTAATATGGCACACACAATGTAACGCTTTCTCTAAGGCACTAAGCACGAATATCCGGCACCATGATAGGGAGGTGCCAGACTAATATAGATTCCGCCCAGCAGCCGACCATTTATGGGCGTAGTGGCCCTTTAAATATAGCCACTCCGGCGCGCGCGCACCCTAAGGAAACGGGATTCGCATGCCGGAAAAGCACCGAAGCAGGAAGGCCGGGGACAGCAGGAGGTGAGGAGATGCCCGAGACTGGCATGCGGGCGCGTCCCGCATAGCAAGTCCTGGAGCCGCCGCAGGGATTAGACAGGGTGCGCTCAAAGCCAGCCAGAATGGCCGGAGTGTTGCCCCTAGCAACGTCCGGGACACGCATGCGGGAGTTTCCCGCACAGCGAGTCCCAGGACCACCCATGCCAGGGGAGAGGGTGCGCTCGCAGCCAGAATGGATGGCCGGAGCGCTGCCCCTAACAGTGTTCTCCCTGTGTTTGTATGGAGGTCTCCAACAAAATATACTGATAGGGGAATTTGGAATTTAGCTTGTGAACCCCATTGGGGACTGGGGTCAATCTGATCGGTGACAATCTCTGTACCTCTCTACAGTCTATATTGGCGCTATCTATCTATCTCATATCTATCTCATATCTATCTATATATCTCCTATCTATCCATCTCATATCTATCTATCTCATATCTATTTATCTATCTATATCATTATCTATCTATCTATTTATATCTATCTATCTCATATATATCTATCTCTTATCTATCTATCTAAAATGGAATTATATAAAATTTTTTGTACCTATGAAAAGTAAAATATGTTAAGGGAAACTGAATGCTATTTAAATTGGAGAACAACCAAGTAGATTTTGCAGACTGACAAGGTCAACTGAGGAGACTCTTGAAGGGACAGTGCCAATAAAATATGTCTGCCATATTACAATAATTATGAACTTTGTATGGATGTCAGGGAATGTATATGTTTCCAACCAGTGCGCCTCCAGCTGTTGCATAACTATAACTCCCAGCATGCTCGGACAGCCAAAGGCTGTAATGGCATGCTAGGAGTTGTAGTTTTGCAACAGCTGGAGGCACCTTGGTTGGCATACTACAATTCCCAGCATACCTGGACACAATTCACGGTCTGTCGGGCATGCTGGGAGTTGTAGTTTCCTAACCAGCGTGCCTCCATGTGTTGCAAAACTACAAATTCCAGCATGCTGGGAGTTGTAGTTTTTCAACAACTGGAGGAACCCTGGTTGGCAATGCCCGGACACAATTCCCAGAATGCCCGGACACAATTCCCAGAATGCCAGGACACTACAGTTCCAAGCATGCCCAGACAGCCTTTGGCTGTCTGGACATGCTGGAAGTTGTCATTTTGCAACAGCTGGAGGATCACTGTTTGGGGAAATACTATTCCCAGCATGCTTGAAAAGCCAAAGGCTGTCTGGGCATGCTTGGTGTTGTAGTTTTAAAAAAGCTGGAGGCACTCTGGTTGGGGAACTTTAATTCCCAGCATGCCCAGACACTACAATTTCCAGCATGGAAGTTGTAATATTGCAACAGCTGAAGGCACACTGGTTGGGTAATTACAATTCCAAGCATGTCCTGACACTACAATTCTCAGCATGCCTGGACAGCCTTTGGCTGTCCGGGCATGCTGGGAGTTGTTGTTTTGCAACAGCTGGAGGCACTCTAGTTGGGGAAGTACAATTCCCAGCATGCCCAGACAGCCAAAAAGACGGCTGGGAGTTGGAGTTTTGCAACAGCTGGAGGCACCCTGGTTGAGGACGGGCCATAAATCCTATACACCATGCATTAGACAGACAGAGACAAGAATATACGGAATCTACACGGCAGGAAACTGTAATCAACTTGATACATCGATTATTCAGCGAAATAAAAGCGTCCAACAAAAAAGACCATTTGATCCACAAGTACAAATCCAATTTATTCTGAACCGTTCGCATCTCAGAGCAGAAATAAAAATAAATGTCTGGAATTACCTCCTGGCGTCTCGGGAGCCGCACGCTTTACCTTTTTTCCCTCTCTTCTCCAGGGGCCTTATGGTAAGCCGGCAATCTAAAAAACAAGAAGAAAAAAAAACAACATCTCAACTAGCAGCCGATCATCAATATTAATTATACCGTTCCCATCAGTTATGAGGAGGTTATACAGACTGCGGCGGAGGCGGCACGCCCGGGTGCCCTGTGTGAACAGTGACCTCTGCTGCCCGCTCGGCGAATCCTGTCATTACTGGTGTGTTGTGCTCTCGCTTCGATAACTCGTATTTACGGTACATGGCTGCGCCCGGCGCGCCCCTCACAGTATAGTCATGGGGGGGGCATCACTGGATAAACAGGAATTCTGCCGCTTCTTTCTCTATAAAAATCAGATTTGGCGAACACACGATAAAGCTCCACTGTGGTATTTACAAAATGGCTACAAAGCAAAACTACAACTCCCAGCATCCCCTGACATCCTGTTGTGTCAAAACTACAACTCCCAGCATGCTCCGTAGGGTTGCCATATGGCGGGTATTTTACCAGTACAGCCGGTATTTTGGCCACAATGACGGTATTTTTATATTAAAAATACCGGCAATGCAATGGACGGTATTTATCTAACCAATCCCCCAATTCCTGGAATGTTGCACCATGTGTTATACCAGTATTTCCCAACCAGGGTGCCTCCAGCTGTTGCAAAACTACAACTCCCAGCATGCTGGAAATTGTAGTTTTGCAACAGCTAGAGGCACTCCCTGGTTGGGAAACACTGACCTATACTATATACTACTATATAGTCCAACATGCTGGGAGTTGTAGTATCGCAACAGCTGGAGGCACCCCTGGTTGGGAAACACTGACCTGTACTATATACTACTATATAGTCCAACATGCTGGGAGTTGTAGTTTTGCAACAGCTGGGGGCACCCCGGGTTGGGAAACACTGATCAATACTATATGCTACTATATGGTCCAACATGCTGGGAGTTGTAGTTTTGCAACAGCTGGAGGCACCCCTGGTTGGGAAACACTGACCTGTACTATATACTACTATATAGTCCAACATGCTGGGAGTTGTAGTATTGCAACAGCTGGAGGCACCCCTGGTTGGGAAACACTGACCTATACTATATACTACTATATAGTCCAACATGCTGGGAGTTGTAGTTTTGCAACAGCTGGGGGCACCCCGGGTTGGGAAACACTGATCTATACTATATGCTACTAGTCCATTTGTTGTAGTTTTCATTTGGGGCAGCTGCTGAGCCACAGGCTGTATCAGGGCATGCTGGGAGTTGTAGTTAGTAACTAACTGCAATTCACAAATTTAATCAATAAAAAAAAACGATCAAAAAGTCCCATCAAAACATAAATGCTCCTGTTCAAAACTACAGATCGGGGCGCAAAAAAAATGATCCCTCATACAGGTCGTATAAGGAGAAATAAAAAGTAATAGGGGTCAGAATAGGACAAAAGTCCCCTGCATATGGGAATCCTGTGATGTCACGTATATATAATTAATTATGCAAATTATCATGGCTGATATTTATCCAACCAACCCCCAATTCCTGGAATGTTGCACCATGTGTTATACCAGTGTTTCCCAACCAGGGTGCCTCCAGCTGTTGCAAAACTACAACTCCCAGCATGCCCGGGTAGCCGTTGGCTGCCAGGGAATGCTGGGAGTTGTAGTTTTGCAACAGCTGGAGGCACCCCTGTTTGAGAAACACTGCCCTATACTACTATATAGTCCAACATGCTGGGAGTTGTAGTTTTCGTTTAGGGCAGCTGCCGAGTCATAGGGTGTATCAGGGCATGCTGGGAGTTGTAGTTAGTATCTAACTGCAACTTCCGAATGTGGTAAAAAAAAAATTTTTTACATCAAAACAAAAATGGTACTGTTCAAACAGGCCGTATAAGGAGAAATAAAAAAGTTATAGGGCTATAGATTAGGACAAAATTTCCCCCGCATATGTGAACCCTGTGATGTCACGCATATATAATTAATTATGCAAATTAGTATGGTAACCCTAATGCCCAGAATTCTTACTGTTGCAGAACTATGACACCCAGCATGTCCTGTCACCTTGCGGAGTCAAAAATAAACCCTCCCAGCAAGTGCTGACCTCTTGCTTTTGCGAAACTACAACTCCCAGCAAGCCCTGACATCCTACTGTTACAATATTACAACTCCCAGCATGTCCTGTCTTACCCTGCTGTGTAAAAAAATACAACTCACAGCAAGCACTGATATCTTGATGTTGAAAACTACATCTCTCAGCGTGCCCTGACATGTTGCAGTACTACAACTCCCAGAAAGCCCCCCTGACCCACTGCTCTTGTTATAAACTACAGCTTCCAGCATACCCTGACATCCTTCTATTGCAAAACTACAACTCCCAGCATGTGTTTGCATCCGGCTGCTGCATGACTACAACTCTTGGCAGGTCCTGACATCCTTGCAGAACTACAACTCCCAGCATGCCCTTCTCTTCAGGACATAATTCACCTGTAAGCGCACAAGGACATTGGGGGAGATTTATCAAAACCTGTGTAGAGGAAAAGTTGCCCAGTTGCCCCTAGCAACCAATCAGTTGGCTTCTTTCATTTTTAACAAGGCCTCTGCAAAGTGAAAGTGATTTGATTGGTTGCTATGGGCAACTGCCCCACTCTCCCTCTGCACAGGTTTTGATAAATCTCTTCCTATGCCTTCACTTCTGATGTTGACTTGATATATGGAAAATCTGGTGTAACTTTAGACTTATTAACTTATATACCAATATTCGTCTGGCTTAGTTTGTGCCAATATTGTTTGCAACAAAATTTTGGCCCAATTTAAGGCACAGCCCCATCCCCCCCTAGTGACACTCCCTCCAATCTCAGTCAGGCTACATGAGTTGCAAAAAGGATCGGAATCGCATAATAAATGAGAAAAAAGAAATCTGTGACAATATTTGTAGCAAAACTAAAATAATAGCAGCAACAATAGCAAAAATAATAATAATGATAGTAGTTGTTGTTGTTATTATTATTATTATTGCATTTATTATTATTAATGTATTTGTTATTATTATTGTATTTATTACTATTAATATATTATTACTCTAATTATTATTTAATTATTTTTATTTTGTTTTTTTATTATTATTTAATTATTTTAGATTATTATTATCATTATTATTTAATTATTTTACTATGTTACTATTTATTATTATTATTACATTTGTTATTATTATTTAATTTTATATATATATATATTTATTATTATTACTATTATTATATTTATTATTATTATTATCATCATCATCATCATCATCATCATTATTATTATCATTTTATTATTATTGTTACTATCATTTTTATTATTAATTATTATAATAATAATAGTTATTATTATTAGCATCATCATTATTATTAGTTTTGCTTGTATCTCTATTTTATTTGTATATCTATTTTTTATTAATTTTTTTAATTCTTTTTTTCAAGAGTTCACAAATGATGAGCTGATAGGGATTATTACCTGAGGTGGTGGTATGACTCTCTGCTGCAGTGTTTCCCAACCAGGGTGCCTCCAGCTGTTGCAAAACTATAACTCCCAGCATGCCCGGACAGCCAAAGGCTGTCCGGGCATGCTGGGAGTTGTAGTTTTGCAACAGCTGGGGGCAGCCTGGTTGAATGATACTGTCTTAGGCCCCGTTCACACTACGGAATTGCCGCGGAATTTCCGGGCGCAATTCCGCGGGCGCAATTCCGCGGTGTAAACTTTAACATTAGTGTGAACGGGTCTCCGCCAGACCCGTTCACACTGCGGAATTTCAGTGGCGGACATTTCAGTGTTCCGCGCAAAGATAGAACATGTCCATTCTTTGCGCGGATTCCGCGAGCACTGAATAGCCTTCAATGGTGACGGCACAGTGCCCCGCGGCCCCAGCGCCAAAGTACTTCCGGCGGCGTCCGCCAGGCGGAATCTCCGCTCGCGGAATTCAGCCGCGAGAACTCCGTAGTGTGAACGGGGCCTTAAACAGTAAAAGAAGGACTAAACGTAAATTTTGGCTGTGCATACTGGGAGTTGTAGTTTTGCAACAGCTGGGGGAACTCTGGTTGGAAAACACTGATCTATTGCACCACCAAGTGTGAGCGAGGACATAGATTTCGGATGGCAGCATTTTCTTGCTCTCTGCAACCTGGAAAATCAATGAAATACCCAGAATATTAGAGTCCTAATGGCGGATCTCTCTCCTTTTATTATAGGAGAAAACAAGCACCATGGACAATGTAACAGCCCCCCAGCTCTACAGTGCTGTACAGAACAACATAATGGCCAATTTACAGAGAGAAGGAGCGAAAAACAATTCCCACCTATAAGAACTGGATGAGACCGGCGGCTTTGAAAGTGCATTCAGGATTCTGCTGCTTCCTTGTTAGCACCTTGTACCTTGTTACAACTGCTTAGCTCAGCTACATCGCGGATTGTTAGAGAACACGCAGCGTCAATACATCACAAAAGTCTACAATGTACAGTGTAAGCAGAACAGCCCCACATACACCTAAAAGACAACGCACCAGCAGGGGGTGTAGAGAGCGACGATGACGCCTTGTAACCTTTCTAGCATGTTCCAGCTTTGAATTCCGTTGTATAGAATATATATATATATATATATATATATATATATATATATATATTTATACACCTGCAGGAGAGGTTTGCTATGGGGATTTTCTCCTGCTCTGGACAGTTCCTGACATGGACAGAGGTGTCAGCAGAGAGCACTGTGGCCAGACAGAAAAGGATTCCAGAAAGAAATACAACTTCCTCTGGAGCGTACAGCAGCTGATAAGTACTGGAAGGATTAAGATTTTTACATAGAAGTAATTTACATATCTGTTTAAAGGGCATCTGTAGGGCAATATAACTTATCCCCTATCCAAAGGGGGGTCCGAGTGCTGGGCCCCCTGGGATCTCCTGGACGGGGCCGTAGCAGTATGCTGGAAAGGGGGCGTTCTGTCCCGGCATGACGCGGCGGCCGACACACCCCCTCCATGTACCCCATAGAGATACATGGAGGGGGCGTGTCTGCCGCGGCTTTCTGCTGGGGACGAAACTTCACTTCCTGCAGACTGCTGCGGCCCCGTCCAGGAGATCCCCGGGGTGCCCCAGCGCTTAGACCCCCCGCTATCTATAACTTATCCCCTATCCTTTGGATAGGGGATAAGTTATTTTGTGCTGGAGTACTCCATTAAAGGAGTACTCTAGTGCAGAGTATTCCTGCTCCGTTCTGCCCGGGCTGCAAAATAAATGAAAATGAACCATCACTCACCTCCCTGGGTTCCCGCGGAGCGCCACTACAGCTGTTCGGTCCTCCGGTCCATCCTCTTCATACTTCCGGGTGTAACGAAGCGTCACATGGCGCTCAGCCTATCGCCGGCCGCCGCGATGTTCAGCCTCGGCCGGCGATAGGCTGAGCGCCATGTGACGCTTCGTTACACCCGGAAATGTGAAGAGGATGGACCGGAGGACCGAACAGCTGTAGTGGCGCTCCGCGGGAACCCAGGGAGGTGAGTGATGGTTCATTTTCATTTATTTTGCAGCCCGGGCAGAACGGAGCAGGAATACTCTGCACTAGAGTACTCCTTTAACTTTCTGACACCAGTTGATCAAAAAAATTATGATATTGTTTTCCACCAGAGTACCCCTTTAACCTACAGCTATATAGTAAAGGGGGGACTATAACTCAGGATCAGTAAAGGACAAGTAATGTCTTCCATGCTGTGCTGTAAACAATAGACCAGTGTTATCTAACCAAGGTGCCACCAGATTTTCCCAAATTACAATTCCCTACAGAATAGTGAGTACAGCTCTGGAGTATAATATAGGATATAAATCGAGATTTTCCTAGCTTGTGACGGAAAATATTAGTTATATGAAGACAGGAGGCGAGTATCTTATGCATTATTCTTTCTTTAATAATGCCCATAGCAGAATTTTCAGTAATCAATTCAATATAAAAGAAAAAACTACAACTCCCAGCAGTCCCAGGGCCACAGCGGCCACTCCCAGCCTTTAGCCATTATATATGGGACTGCCCAGTATGGATCCTCCTCTTTCTGAATGCGAAACACCGCCGCACAGGAACCCAAAACTGCATCTGGACCTCTCCATCGCCACTCAAATCCACGACCAGCCGGTCCACCACAGTAGCTTTCGGAGACAATCCGGACAACCTGGCCAGCGAAGGCCGAACTTCATCCCAACGGGGACTGTAGAGAACCCAAACAGTCTGCAACAAACAGGTCAGCCTCCTTCCGGAAAACACTCAACGTGCTCAATATCCTGCAAAGAAAACAAAGAATCGTAATAGGGTTGGGTAAGGGAGGGAAGATACTCGCCTCCTGTCTTCATATAACTAATATTTTCCGTCACAAGCTAGGAAAATCTCGATTTATATATCAGACAGGAGGCTCATATCTTATGCAAGTTCAAAGCTTAAACTATAAGAACAAAATAAATATATAAGTTATCCGACCAACATATTATAAAACCGACATGGAGACATGCTCCTCCGGTCTGAAGTAAAAACGGTGAAACGTGGTTTCTGACGACCAATCCGCTGCCAACAACAGGTCAGTGAGGGAGCCCCCCGACGTAACTATCTTAGTAGCCATCGCCCCTCTGGAAGAATGCGCTCCAAAGAGGGAAACGTCTATACCAGCCATTTCCATGGCGGCGCGTACCCACCGCGCAAGGGTAGCAGACGAGACTGGATGGTGAGGCCTGACATACGAAACCAGGAGCTGAGAGAAGGCCGGAGAGCGTAAGTTGGAAGTTTGCGTATCATAAGCCTGTAGGCAACGCACAACGCACAATCGAGGATGCGCGGGAAAATAAGGGTAAAAAACTGAATGAATACCCGTCTTTGTCCTTCGGACCACTGAGAACCTGACCCCCTGAGGCGAAAATTGATGCCTAGAAATGTCTAGGGCCTTTACGTCTGAGACTCTTTTAATGGAAACCAGACATAAAAGGACCGTAAGTTTGTAAGACAAAAGCTTTAATGACAAAGCCTCATTGTCCTCCCACCTGGCAAACATCTCCAGCAACCTGGAAACATCCCAAGTGGACTGATACCTAGGACGGGGCGGTCGCCTAAATTTAATGCCCCGTAAGAGCCTACATACCAGGGGGTGTTTGCCAATTGGCAAAGCGTCCACCGGATAATGGTAAGCCGAAATGGCCGATCGGTACACATTGATGGAACTGTAGGACTTACCAGACTCAAAAGAGTCCGCCAGATAATTTACCACTATTGCTACAGGTGCTTGTACGGGATCAACCTGTCGTTGATCACACCAACGTATCCAGAGTCTCCAGGCTGATCGATATGCCGATCGAGTCCCGGGGGCCCAGGCCAGGGCGAGGAGGTTCCTAGCCGATTCCGAAAGGTCGCGGTCCGTGTCGGGCACCCCGAAACCAACCATGCTAGGAGAGTTAGGCTGCCGTCCGCTACCAGAGGGTGGAGACCCCTGGTCGAATTGGCGAAGATCTGCAGAAAAAGAGGGAGCAGTCTGGGGCAATCCACTGCCATCTCTAGAGCAATCGGAAACCATGGTTGCATCGGCCACCAGGGGGTGATCAACACAACCGTAGCCTTCTGGTTCGCTATCTGTATGAGAACTTTGGGGATCATCGAAAACGGGGGAAACGCATAGTGTGTCTCCCCCGTCCAAGATTGTCGGAGGGCATCTACTGCTGACGCCCTCCAGCTGGTCCGGCCTCCAGCTGAAGAATCGCGGTAGCTGGTGGTTGAGGCAGGACGCAAATAGATCCACGCCCAATGGGCCCCAGAGCAGCTCCAATTGCAGGAAAACTAAACGATCCAGACGCCAGTCGCTGGAATCCAAGAGATAGCGGGAATTCCAATCTGCTACTGTATTGGAAATCCCCGGGATGTACTCCGCCATAGGGATAATATTGCGGGAGAGGCAGAAGTGCCAAAAATCCTTGGCAATATCCGCCAGGATCCTGGACCTGGTGCCCCCTAAGCGGTTGATGTACTGCACCGCTGCAATATTGTCCATGCGTAATAATACGCAGCAATTGGAAGTTTCTGGCAAAAAACTCCGGATGGCGAACAACGCCGCCAGCATTTCCAATGCATTGATGTGTAGGAGAGATTCCTCGACGGACCAGCTCCCACCAGTAGAAGCGTTGCCGAAGCGAGCGCCCCAGCCTCTCAGGCTTGCGTCCGACTCTATGATGGCGTCCGGACAAGAGTTGAAGATTGTTTTGCCGTTCCACTCGACGGCATGGCGAAGCCACCACTGCAATTCTGCCCTGGCTTCTACCGAGAGGGACACCTCGTCTGCGTATCTGAGACCCTGACGCAGATGAAGGATCTTGAGCCTCTGGAGGGCCCTGTAATGGAGAGGGGCCGGAAATATGGCTTGAATGGAGGCTGCTAGAAGGCCCACCAGCCGGGCAAGTACCCGTAGCGATAGGGAGCCTTTGCGTAGCACCGCTCTGATCTCCTTGCGTATGAGGGCCAATTTTGCTCTGGGCAAACGGAGAACGGCCTGATTGGTGTCCACCAAGAAGCCTAAAAATTCCATTTCTTGAGCTGGGATGAGAATCGATTTCTCTTGGTTGATCAAGAAGCCCAGCCCTTCCAACAGAGATATCGTCCACCTCATGTGCTGGTAGGCCTGTGCTTTGGAGCGAGTCATGATAAGGAGGTCGTCTAGATAAATGATCAGACGCACCCCCCTGCTTCTTAGGGACGCCACCACCGGTTTCAGGAGTTTGGTGAAACACCACGGGGCGGACGATAGACCGAAAGGAAGGCACGTAAATTGCCACATTCGATCCCTCCATAGGAAGCGAAGAAGTTGTTGCGAAGAAGGATGCATGGGAATGGTGAGATAGGCGTCCTTTAAGTCCACCTTTACCAACCAGTCCTCCGGTTGAAGAAGGTCTCGAAGGCAATGTATGCCCTCCATCTTGAAATGTCGATAAGCGACATGCTGGTTCAGGTCTCGAAGATTTATCACGGGGCGATAGCCGCCCCCTTTCTTCTTTACAAGGAAGAGGTTGCTGATAAACCCCGGGGAAGAAGGGTCGACCTCCACCACTGCCTGTTTGGACACCAGGTCCTCTATTTCGTTGTCTATGAGAGCAACGTTGCGGTTTGCAAATCTGATAGGGGGCGGAATCACGCCCATTTCTGGTAGGGACAGAAGTTCTATGTGGAAACCTCTTATTGTCGTTAGTATCCACGCGTCTGCCGTAATCGCAGACCAAGCGTGGGTAAAATGTATCAGTCGTCCCCCCACAGGTATGTGTGAAAGTGGAGTGCGTGGAAAACTTACCGGTATATGGACGAGATCGGGGGTAACCTCTGTTTCCACGTCCGCGCCACGGTCTACCACGGGGTGGGAAAAATGGCGCTGGCTGCGCCACTGACACGGTGTATGGAGGGGGAGCCTGAGGGTATTGTGGTGGAGCAGTTGCCCTGACATAGGGTCTGTAGGTGGAAATGCGGCCGGCAGATCGGCCCCTACTTCTGCCGGCCCGGGGAAAAATCTTGTTTGTTCCAGATTTTTTTAATGAAGTTTGGGCTTTATCTAGACTGTTGAATAGCCCCACAAACTTATTGATGTCTTTTACTAAGGTGTCTCCAAACAGCATACCCTCTGCTGCTGGACCTGGCTCGGATTCAGCTAGGTGGGCCAGTTGCGGATCAAGCCGCATGAGAATGGAGCGTCTGCGCTCAATAGAGCAAGCGGTGTTGGCGCTGCCCACCAGACAAATGGCCCTCTGGGCCCACCCACGAAGCTGGGTCAAATCAACAGGTTGGTCTGTCGTCGCTGCCTGTTCAGACAAATTTTATATTTTTGTAAGAGAACCAAGTAGGTCCAGAATGCGGTCCTGGATGGTCCTAAAAGACCGATCAATCCCCTTCTTGGGGAATTTGCCCGACTTCATCAAATATTTGGATAAAATGGGATCTATCTCTGGGGTCGATACCACTTTTTTAGGAATAAATGGTCGTGGGCACTCTGCCCTGAGTTTGTTGCGATTGGTCCTTTCAAGTGACCTGCGTGCCCAGAACTCTACGTACTGGGACACATGGGGCAACGGGGTCCAATCCCCAGAACGGGGGTGAGATATGGCATCAGGGTGAAAAAGTGGTTCTCCCAGGGTATCTAGAATGGCTTCGCCCTGAGATTCAGGATTGGCGTCATTATTGAGCGCCGATGTCCCAGCATCCTCGTCAGCAAAGTCAGACTCTGAGACCTCAGTCTCACCCGACTCATCGGATGAATCCTCATCCGGGGAATCTACATAAGAGTCGGGTTTTGCCCGCCTGGCGAACTTATGCCTCTTTGGTAACTCCCTGAGGCCCAGGGGTTGGGAAGAGTCAGAGGGATGCGTGGGGTGGCAGTCCGTGGGGGGAGCTGCCTGGAGCATATTATTTACTTCCCCTGCCGGGGAGTCAGGGGCTGCCATGGTATGCTTCCGTTTTTGCGAAGCTTTACCCTTTTTTACAGGCGGCTCACCGCTGTGGGACAGCGGTATAGGGGTGAGAGATAGAACTGGATGTGATCTAGAGGGTGCCACGGCAGACGCCAGAGCAGCCTGGACCGATTTGTTTATGAGGTCCTGGATTTGTGAGGCACTCAAAAATTGCGCCGTATCTAACGCCAGTTCATCACCCCTATTGGAAGTGGAAGAGAAATCTTCAGTCATGTTGTATTGTATTCCCTAGAATAGATATATATACTACACTGGTGCGAGCTTATTATCTGCAGAACTCGCAAAATAGATATACCTATATATATATATATATATATATATAATATAAGGGCCTAGCACTCACTAATATAGATATAAAAGAGAGACAATGAATAACTAAGAACGGAATAAATTCCGCTTTTTAGACCCTATAGGTTAGCCCAGGCTCCTACCTCCAACACCGAAAGCACTGCACTGGCGCTGCGGTGTGAGGGGAGCCTAGGATATGCGGCTCCAGGGACGAAGTCTCACGAGACTACGTCTCCTGGAGTCCCTATTGGATCGCGTTGGGACCGCCCACCCGACGCGTCAGGTGGGCACGCCCCAATCTCAGAGAAGGCCGTGAGAGGAGACGCGGCCCGCGCTGAGAAAAGATCCGCCCCTAGCCCGCGCGCGCGAAAGAGCGCAGCAGAAGGAAGAGGAAGGAGGAAGGAGGAAAAAATGGCGTCGCCAGAAGATGGCGCACACCAGGGTAGGACAAAATAGCGGGTCCAAGGGGGAAAAAACCGGGGTAGCGCCCAGCGCCACCACGAACTACCGATAGAGACCGGTAACCCAGAAGAATGAGAAAACAATAAGAATAATAGTGATAGAAAAGTATACAGGAAAAACAGAGATATATGCAGCCGGTAGAGGCTTAGAGTCTCCACCAGGCCAAAGAGTAAAACTCCTATATACTATATCTAAGACAATATACATATACATATAAATATAACAGTACTTATCTGTGTAACCTCTGCCATGAGCAGAAAGAAAAAGGAGGATCCATACTGGGCAGTCCCATATATAGTGGCTAAAGGCTGGGAGTGGCCGCTGTGGCCCTGGGACTGCTGGGAGTTGTAGTTTTTTCTTTTATATTGAATTGATTACTGAAAATTCTGCTATGGGCATTATTAAAGAAAGAATAATGCATAAGATACTCGCCTCCTGTCTGATATATAACTCAGGATCAGTACAGGATAAGTAATGTAATGTATGTACACAGTGACCTCACCAGCAGAATAGTGAGTACAGCTCTGGAGTATAATATAGGATATAACTCAGGATCAGTACTGGATAAGTAATGTAATGTATGTACACAGTGACCCCACCAGCAGAATAGTAAGTGCAGCTCTGTTATTTAGGTACCATTATAAAATTAGACACTGATAGGTTTACCTTGTAATACAGTACACCCTACAGAGGGAACCAATAGAATATATCATACCAGCCATAATTCTAATAGGATTATAGGTTATGGATCGGAGAGATGAGGTTGTCTTTCCCCATGAGGGCTGATAATAATATTGATCCATATTCATACCTCACTTCTAAATTACGGAAACAAAAAATCTGATAAAGAGTCAGGAGCCATGAAGCAGGTTTCGTCTTACCGCTCAGTTTTCAGAAATTGAGAATTTCGTTTTTTAATCAAGACTCATTGCGCGGCGCTCCACGGAGGTTCAGCCTCTGATAACATTCAATCTGCTCCGCCATTTAATTAGAATACGGAGAAGGTTCAGGCCGCGCATTAAATAAAGTCTGAGCAAATAAACAGATAAATAAACCAGATTATTCCCCATCTATAGTTATCAGCCTTTAATCATATGCAAATCAGCATCGCTGCTAGACTAATACCGCCATCCCAGCCCGCCGTCGCTGTGACAAGAACATACAAATTATTATTTCAGAATTTTTTGGGCCAAGAAGTTTTTTTTTTGTTTTTTTTCCTTAAGTTTATGACTAAACATCATACTGTAGTGGGGATCATAATCTAATTCAGTGTTTCCCAACCAGGGTGCCTCCAGCTGTTGCAAAACTACAACTACCAGCATGCCCAGACAGCCTTTGGCAACAACTTGTCACCCCTGGACTTGTTTCCCTAGGAAACACCCCCACACTCTCTTATATTAAAGGGGCTATCCAAAATAAGCTGATTTTAGAATGTACCTGCCAGTAACGGACATACTTAGGAAGGATTCATGCTTGTTTTGGGGTTAAATGGCTGTGTTGTTGTTGGTAATGTTGCTGCTATCTTTTTGTGAGCTGGCTATTTCCTTTTGGAGCCCCTCCCTCTAGCTACAAGTCCCAGGATCCCTTTTTTTGTAAATATGAGGACACTTTTCTCCCTCCCACACATCAGCCACCCCACTCATTGCAGCACACCTGAGCTGCCTTCCATGCTGTGCTGTAAACAATAGACCAGTGTTATCTAACCAAGGTGCCACCAGCTTTTCCCAAATTACAATTCCCTACAGAATGATCTCCCACTAACCCACGCAGAAGTCGCTCCACCCAATGGAGCAGACAGGCTCCCTTTGCACTCCTGACTAATGATGTAATGTCTCGGAACACCTTGGGAAACCTGAGATGACCCTCATTTTGTATACTGTAAAAAATAAACATTGGGGCAAAGATGACATAAGAATTGTGAGACCACCATCAAACACAGGTACAGACACTATATTATCAACTACACTAACTTTACAGCCTTGTAGCGTAAATATGGAATACCCCTTTAAGATTATATGGAAATTGACAACCCATTTAAGTATGTTTTACATGTTTGGAAAATCTACAATATCAATGAATATTTTTTTTTTTTTTTAGCTAACAATTATGACCCTTATATATATATATATATATATATATATATATATATTGTTACGCCGAGCGCTCCGGGTCCCCGTTCCTCCCCGGAGCGCTCGCCTCATCCTCGTTGCTGCAGCGCCCCGGTCAGATCCACTGACCGGGTGCGCTGCGGTACCGCCTCCAGCCGGGATGCGATTCGCGATGCGGGTGGCGCCCGCTCGCGATGCGCACCCCGGCTCCTGTACCTGACTCGCTCTCCGTCGGTCCTGTCCCGGCGCGCGCGGCCCCGCTCCCTAGGGCGCGCGCGCGCCGGGTCTCTGCGATTTAAAGGGCCAGTGCACCAATGATGGTGCCTGGTCCAATCTTCCCAATTACCTTGATTAGTTCCACCTGTGCACTTCCTACTTATACCTCACTTCCCCTGCACTCCCTTGCCGGATCTTGTTGCCCTTGTGCCTAGTGAAAGCGTTCCCTTGTTTGTTCCTAGCCTGTGTTCCAGACCTCCTGCCGTTGCCCCTGACTACGATCCTTGCTGCCTGCCCCGACCTTCTGCTACGTCCGACCTTGCCTTTGTCTACTCCCTTGTACCGCGCCTATCTTCAGCAGTCAGAGAGGTTGAGCCGTTGCTAGTGGATACGACCTGGTCACTACCGCCGCAGCAAGACCAACCCGCTTTGCGGCGGGCTCTGGTGAAAACCAGTAGTGACTTAGAACCGGTCCACTAGCACGGTCCTCGCCAATCCCTCTCTGGCACAGAGAATCCACCTCCTACCAGCCGGGATCGTGACAGTAGATCCGGCCCTGGATTCCGCTGAAGTTCCTCTGCCAGTTGTCGCCGACCTCCCCACACTGGTCGCCCAGCAAGCCCGACAGATTGCCCAACGAAATCACCAGCTGGCATACTTGACCACCGTGACACTGCAACTTCAGTCACAGATACAGCAGCTGCTGCCGCAGATACAGCAACTTCAGTCACAGACACAGCAGCTGCAACAACCATCTCCTCCGCCGGCTCCTGCAACTCCTCCGCAGCAACCGGCCGCTCCTAACCCCTGCTTGTCCCTGCCGGACATATTTGATGAGGACTCTAGACTCTGCCGTGGTCTCCTTTCTGGAAAGGCCTTGTCTGGGGCCACACCACTCTGGGACCGCAATGATCCTGCCACAGCCACAGTCCAGTCCTTCTTCGCTGAGGTCCGTGGTGTCTTCGAGGAGCCTGCCCGAGCTTCTTCTGCCGAGACTGCCCTGCTGAACCTGGCCCAGGGTGTTTCTTCCGTTGGCGAGTACGCCATTCAGTTCCGTGCTCTTGCTTCCGAGTTGTCCTGGAATAGTGAGGCTCTCTGCGCGACCTTTAAAAAAGGCCTATCCAGCAACATTAAAGATGTTCTGGCCGCACGAGAAACTCCTGCTAACCTACATGAACTCATTCATCTTGCCACTCGCATTGACATGCGTTTTTCCGGATGGCGTCTGGAGCTCCGCCTGGATATGGACTTTGTTCGCACAAGGCGTTTTTTCTCCCCGGCTCCTCTCTCCTCTGGTCCTCTGCAAACCGTTCCTGTGCCTCCCGCCGTGGAGGCTATGCAAGTTGACCGGTCTCGCTTGACACCTCAAGAGAGGACACTACGCCGCATGGAGAATCTTTGCCTGTACTATGCCGGTACCGAACACTTCCTGAAGGATTGTCCTATCCGTCCTCCCCGCCTGGAAAGACGTACGCTGACTCCGCACAAAGGTGACACAGTTCTTGATGTCAACTCTGCTTCTCCACGCCTTACTGTGCCTGTGCGGATATCTGCCTCTACCTTCTCCTTCTCTACTATGGCCTTCTTGGATTCCGGATCTGCAGGAAATTTTTTTTTGGCCTCTCTTATCAACAGGTTCAACGTCCCTGTGACCAGTCTCGCCAGACCCCTCTACATCAATTGTGTTAACAATGAAAGATTGGACTGTGCCGTGCGTTACCGCTCGGAACCCCTCCTAATGTGCCTCGGACCTCATCCCGGAAAAATTGAGTTTTTGGTCCTCAGGTTCTTTGGCCCCAAGAAGAGGGGGAGACCCAAGGGGGGGTACTGTTACGCCGAGCGCTCCGGGTCCCCGTTCCTCCCCGGAGCGCTCGCCTCATCCTCGTTGCTGCAGCGCCCCGGTCAGATCCACTGACCGGGTGCGCTGCGGTACCGCCTCCAGCCGGGATGCGATTCGCGATGCGGGTGGCGCCCGCTCGCGATGCGCACCCCGGCTCCCGTACCTGACTCGCTCTCCGTCGGTCCTGTCCCGGCGCGCGCGGCCCCGCTCCCTAGGGCGCGCGCGCGCCGGGTCTCTGCGATTTAAAGGGCCAGTGCACCAATGATGGTGCCTGGTCCAATCTTCCCAATTACCTTGATTAGTTCCACCTGTGCACTCCCTACTTATACCTCACTTCCCCTGCACTCCCTTGCCGGATCTTGTTGCCCTTGTGCCTAGTGAAAGCGTTCCCTTGTTTGTTCCTAGCCTGTGTTCCAGACCTCCTGCCGTTGCCCCTGACTACGATCCTTGCTGCCTGCCCCGACCTTCTGCTACGTCCGACCTTGCCTTTGTCTACTCCCTTGTACCGCGCCTATCTTCAGCAGTCAGAGAGGTTGAGCCGTTGCTAGTGGATACGACCTGGTCACTACCGCCGCAGCAAGACCATCCCGCTTTGCGGCGGGCTCTGGTGAAAACCAGTAGTGACTTAGAACCGGTCCACTAGCACGGTCCTCGCCAATCCCTCTCTGGCACAGAGAATCCACCTCCTACCAGCCGGGATCGTGACATATATATATATATTTAATCATCTGGTGCCAGTAAGTTAAACAGATTTGTAAATTACTTCTATTTATAAATCTTAATCCTTCCAGTACTTATCAGCTGCTGTATGCTCCACAGGAAGTGGTGTAGTTATTTCCAGTCTGACCAGTCTGACACATCTGTCCATATCAGGAACTGTCCAGAGCAAGAGCAAATCCCCATAGCAAACCTCTCTTGCTTTGGACAGTTCCTGACATGGACAGAGGTGTCAGCAGAGAGCACTGTGGTCAGACTGGAAACAACTACACAACTTCCTGTGGAGCATATAGCAGCTGATAAGTACTGGAAGGAATAGGTTTAAATAGAATAATTTACAAATCTGTTTAATTTTTTGGCACCAGTTGATTTAAAAAAAAAAAAATAGTTTTCCACTGAAGTACTCTTTTAATAAACTTTAGTTTAGTACTTTAATAAACCTTCCTATTTACTTCCTACGTTATAAATATTATTTTTGCAGAATTTTCTCAGAAGAAGCAATTTGGCTAAAATCACAGCTCACATGTTCTTTACGACCAAATCTCCCTAGAGAAGGTTTTTTTCCTCCCGCCATGTACGTTTGATTATAATTGCCGGTGTCCCGCAGACTTGTTTGTAATTTTCAATACATTTTTAGCCTAAATAAAAACTGAAAATGCCAGCCATGTGGAGGGAAAATTAGCAATAAAGAGAAGGAATCGGGAAACTAACCTTAACCAATTATAGTGGAACGAAAGTATCTACAGAAAATAGGACAAAAATCACTGTAGGTCTTGGGGATCAGTACAAACTCACACCAAGTCATGCTAAGTGGGAAGTTGACGCAACGCTGATCTTCAGCAGTGTGACTAGAAGTAGTATTGTTACTAGTGGCTCCGCGGCCAGCCCTATGCTGTCTCCAGCACATCTGGCACTTCCCCTTGACCCCTGACGGATCTTTGTTGCCTAGTTGCCTAAGAGAAAGCTTTTTCCTGTGTATTGCCTCTCCGTGTATGTGACCCTTGCTACGCGTTCTGACCTTGCTCCCGTGCCGCCTGCCTTCTGACCTTCTTGCTGCATAACCAGACCTTGCTTCTTTGCCTCCTGCCCTGACCTCCTGCCAGTCCTGACTACGTCTGTGCCTCAACCTTCCTGTGCCACGTTATTTCTCAGCTGCCTGAGGGACGAGTCATACTAGGGGTAGCGACCTGGGTGCCGCCTGCCGCAGCAAGTCCATCCCGCTTTGCGGCGGGCTCTGGTGAAAACCAGTGGCACCTTAGACTCCGCTCCCTGGTATGGCCCACGCCATCTCCTCAGGTCAGTGGAGCCACCTTATCACAGCTGTTACAAGTATCAAGGACTTCTGACACAGGAAAATATTTTTTTTTTACTTGAGGCTCTGTTACGTCTCCATTGCCCTTACTAGCAGGGTTAGGGACAGAAACCAAAAACAGTGCCACTCTTTGTTATTGGCTATATGTGGTATTGGATTTCAGCATTTCAAAAGAATATGTTTGAGTCATGATACCACAGAATACCCATGGAGAAGAATTCCATGTGTTTGGGCGGTTGGTTAAAAGGGTTCCACTCAAAGTAATTTCAGCACTAACTTAGCCTGAGCACTCCGCCAATGGTAGTTTATGATAGGGACAACCATAATACCCCCCCCCCCCCCCTTTTTGTAGAACCCATCAATTAGAGGTGTGATGCCAAGTGTGGTGCCCTAAAGGAGAATAGATGGAGCATTCCGGGGCAGTAATTCTTCATTCGAAGTCTTTAGCGTGGTCACAGATTCAGTGTTCCTAGTAGTGATGGATACACAGTCCAATGTAGACAATTCTCAAACACAAAGGGCCAAAACAGCTTGGCTAAATGTGTAAGGATATGTGAGAAAGCTTGCATGGTTTGCGGTATGTGAGAAAGCTTGCACGGTTTGCGGTATCGCTGGGCATAAGACACAGATGATTGTTACGTGTTAGCCATGTGGCACTTACTCTGGCTGGAAGCACTTAAAGTTAAAGTTAAATGGGCACTGTCAGATCCAAAAACTATTTATATTGTTACTGATGAAAATTAAAAACCTTTTGTAATATGGTTGTTTAAACATTTTAATTCAATAGTTGTTTAAACATTTTTTATTTAATATTTTGAATATTAATTTATAGAAAACGGCTCCTGAAAATCCCACCACTAGGGGTCCCCATACCTACTCGGACACTAACCAGTCCTGCAGCAGCATCAGGCTTGTCCATGAGTAATGGACAAGAGATAACTTATGGACAAGACTGCATGTGCAGATGCACCAATCACTTCCCACCACCACAAGGAGTGACACATCTCTTCCCACCACACACCAATCACCTCCCACCACCACAAGGAGGGACACACCCACTCCCACTACACACCAATTACCTCCCACCACCACAAGGGAAGGACAAACCCCCTCCCACCACACACCAATCACCTCTCATGACCATAAGAAGAGACATACCCCTTCCCCAGAGAGGATTTCTAACCCTGTGAGCTAATGAAAAGAGGATTTTTTATAATAAATATAGGTGTTAGAGGCAAAAAAAAATAGATGTACATGGTCAGGATTTGGTACAGAGTAACATATCCATTTTTTTTGTGAGATCTGACAGGTACGCTTTAAGTGATTGCAGAAGAGTCCTTGCTCAGCTATTGCTTCCTCTGGCTAGAACAGGAGCAGGAACATGATACTTGAGATGAATGCCCTCTTGGTGTGGATTGGAGATAGTCGTGGGTAGAACCTCATGAATGCCACATGAAGCCAAGAACACCAGGACTGATACTGATGACTGACTGGAACTGGAGTTGACACTTTGGAACGGCCAAGGCTTGGTAACTGACTTCACAACAGATTTTCAGCAAGAAAATAGAAAATCAAACTAGACCTAATCCTCTATTTCCCAACATAGCCCAGTAGGAGGCAGATTTTCACTCTAAACTGGTTCCAGCCCATAGAGGAGAGAAAGCTGACTTGGGAGACTGTTCCCTTAAACCTTCTAGCAGCTTCTACATAGAAACTAATCTGAGGGGAGTCATGTGACCAAGGTTCCATGCATTCTTACAAACACAATCCATCAATGGCAGTAAAGAACAAAATGTTTGACTGATGCACTATACTACAGTGTGTGTAGAGGTTGCAATGTGATATACAAAATGACAAAACATACACATTTTACTCATGATACTCAGATGCAGTTTTAGATACCTGGAATGAGAACTCCTCAGTGTCTGGGAGGTGGTACGGGGACACTTTTATATACATTTTATCCCCTATTCAAAGGATAGGGGATAAGATGTATGATCGCAAGGGAACCTCGCGATCTCGGTGCAGCCCCTGGCATTCTTTGCACGATGCTGCCTCCAAGACGGGGCTGAGACATCACAGTCACACCTCCTAATGACGTTACGCCATGCCCCCTCCATTCATGTCTATGGGAGGAGGCGTGACGGCCGTCACGCCCCCTCCCATAGACATGAATGGAGGGGGCGTGGTGTGACGTCACTAGGGGGTGTATAAGATGTATAAAGCCGGAATACCCCTTTAAGAGAAGAATGAGGTTGAGAAGAACCTTTATCACACCTCTGGGATCTACAGTCCACCTGCCCCCCTTATCACAGCCAAGTATAGTAGAGGAGGCCATGCTGTGTGGTCCTGTATACTGGGAGCATAGGCCGACTTGTCTTGTCTCCTCCTCTTCTTGGCTGGATAGGATTAACAAGTGTCCATCTTGAAGGACCCCTAGGCCCCCCAAGGTGCTGTAAGACCCATGAGCCCCTCTATAATCCAGCTATGAATTTAACACAAGCCAACAATCCCAATTTTGGTGGAACAGTCCTGCAAACCAAACTGAACTGGGTTAGAATTTATGCACAACATGCCCAAAAGTGGCCAATTTGAGGACATTCATGGACATTTCAGGATTATTTCCTAGGCATGGCTTAAAGGGGTACTCCACTGGCCGGCGTTAAGAATATTTAGTTCCGAACGCTGTGTGCGCGCTGTGGGGGTAGGCCAGGCCTCCTCATGACGTCCCACCATGTCCTCTCAATGCAAGTCTATGGAAGGGGGCGTGGCATGAGATCATGAGGGGGCCTGGCCGACCCCCGCAGTGCGCACACAGCGTTCAGAACTATATGTGCCGAATGCTAGCCAGTGGAGTACCCCTTTAAATGTCCCTAGAGTAATTGTCAAGATTGGCTTATACTATGTGCACACAGTCACTGTAGTGGAGTCCGCACAGTCACTATTACTGTATAACATCAGTGAGATACTTTATATAGATCCTGTCTGAAATGGGGAAGACCCCACAAGCTTCCAGTAATAAACCATGATAATATATATATATATATAGCAGGTCCACTTCCTCCAGCTGCATATATATATATATTCCTGAGATAGATCCCCAGGCGGCACCAGCCAGTTTCTCTGCATTTCCTTCTTCTCTGGAAATACTAATTGAAGTTTACTTGCGATTTTCTGACAGGTGACCTAGTTTTCGGATGAAGTGCGCCGGGTAGTGTCCGGGGCTGAACACTTCACAGCTATTTCAGTCCTGTATTTCATTCCAAGAAAAAATAGGCGAAATCCCAGAATCCTTAATGCACAAGACATGTGCCTGACCTGGATCTTCAGTTGTGTCACCCAGAAAGCACATGATCTGCATCATCGTAACTATGGCACTACAGTCACCATAAAGTATGAATGTCAAGCGGCAGAGTTCTAAGATTTCTTTACTGCAGCACAGATCCGGTCCCCAGAGATGTTCTATTGGGTTCAGGCTCTGGCTGGGTCACTAAAGGATAGTCACAAAGTTGTCCCTAAGCCGCTCCTGTGTTGTCATGGTCATGTAATTAGGGTCATTGTCATGTTGGAAGATGAACCTTCACCCCAGTCTGATGTCCAGAGCTCTGGATCAGGTTTTCATTAAGAATGTCTCTGTACTTTGGTCCATTCAGCTTTTTCTCAACCCTGACCAGTTTCCTTGTCCCCACAGCAGGATGCTGCCCCCACCATGATCACTGTAGGGATGGTATTGGGCAGGTGATGGGCAGTACCTGGTTTCCCCCAGACATGATGTTGCCCCCACCATGATCACTGTAGGGATGGTATTGGGCAGGTGATGGGCAGTGCCTGGTTTCCCCCAGACATGATGCTGCCCCCACCATGATCACTGTAGGGATAGTATTGGGCAGGTGATGGGCAGTACCTGGTTTCCTCCAGACATGATGCTGCCCCCACCATGATCACTGTAGAGATGGTATTGGGCAGGTGATGGACAGTACCTGGTTTCCCCCAGACATGATGCTGCCCCCACCATGATCACTATAGTGATGGTATTGGGCAGGTGATGGGCAGTGCCTGGTTTCCTCCAGACATGATGCTGCCCCCACCATGATCACTATAGAGATGGTATTGGGCAGGTGATGGGCAGTACCTGGTTTCCCCCAGACATGATGCTGCCCCCACCATGATCACTGTAGGGATGGTATTGGACAGGTGATGGGCAGTGCCTGGTTTCCCCCAGACATGATGCTGCCCCCACCATGATCACTGTAGGGATGGTATTGGGCAGGTGATGGGCAGTACCTGGTTTCCCCCAGACATGATGCTGCCCCCACCATGATCACTATAGTGATGGTATTGGGCAGGTGATGGGCAGTGCCTGGTTTCCTCCAGACATGATTCCTTCTATTAATTAATCATTTTTTATGATCTAGATGTTGAATATTTCTCCCTCTTTGTTCTTTTATTAGAGCAGAAGCGTCTTCCGAGATAAACATTGATTCTTGTTTAAAAAAAAATTAAGTAAAAATTCTAAGAATCCCTCGTAAATGACATTTTCTGCTGTGATAATAAAGTTTCCTCCTAATGGAAACACAAAAACACATAATAGAAAAGTTTAAACCAAATGCTAGTGGGGGCAATAAATAATTCTATTTATGAGAAACAATTGTCTCTGAGATGGTAATGCTGAGCCCTGGAGACTGTTGTGCTGCTGCGGGGATTGGAGAGGGAGAAGGATTCAACACTAGGGGAACGTCAGGCCTGAAATACTCTGTGCTGCTGAATCTGCTATGTAACGCTAGGTTCACACTATGAAATTTCTGCCTGCAATTCCGCTTACTAAAATGTATAGTGTAGTGAATGGGTTTCCATTCACAAATTCACACTTTGGAATTTGTGAAGCGGAATTTGTGAACGGAAAATCCGCTTGAAAATTTCTACCTGATGAATAGCGTTGCTCATTCTTCAGGCAGAAATACTCGCGGAACACATTGCAGTCTATTGGAGACTGCAGTGTCCACGTGGTCCTAGCACCGACTAATTCAGCCAGCGCTGGCCGCACTCTGAATCTCTGTCCGGAAATTTTTTGCCCGGAGATTCCGCAGTGTGAACCCAGCCTTAGGGTATGTTCACACTGCGGAATAAAATTCCGCACAGTGAACTTTAGCATCTGTGTGAATGGGTCTTCCGCAAGACCAGTTCACACTGCGGAATTTTAGTGGCAGACAATTCCACCGCTGACATTGTTCCGCGCAAAGAAAGAACATGTTCATTCTTTGCTCGGAAGTCCTCGAGCACTGCATAGTCTGCGAGCACTCATGCCTAACATTTTCCATAAACTATCTCCACACCGTGCCTTCTAACTTACTCTCCATTCTTTTACTTATATCCCAACATGGACAGGTCACCGGGCCCACAGTATCAGCACCCTGCAGCACCCTGCTCTTCTTCTAAAATACTCTGTGCTGCTGGGAACGCTAGTGAAGTCAATGGCTTCCCCTCAGGGCTGGTGCACTGATTTATGCCACCCTAGGCAAAAGCTTATTTTGCCTCTACTTTACCCCATCCATTTACTCCACCCTTGGATACCCCCACCCTACCACTGGGGTGATACACTGTAACAAACCTCCTCCTCATGTAATCTCCTTACTACTGGGGTGACACACTGTAACAAACCTCCTCCTCATGCAATCTCTTTACTACTGGGGTGACACACTGTAACAACCTCCTCCTCATGTAATCTCTTTACTACTGGGGTGACACACTGTAACAAAGATTTTCCTCATGTAATCACCTTACTACTGGGGTGACACACTGTAACAAACCCCCTCCTCATGTAATCACCTTACTACTGGGGTGACACACTGTAACAAACCTCCTCCTCATGTAATATCCTTACTACTGGGGTGACACACTGTAACAAACCTCCTCCTGATGTAATCACCTTACTACTGGGGTGACACACTGTAACAAACCTCCTCCTCATGTAATCTCCTTACTACTGGGGTGACACACTGTAACAAACCTCCTTCTCATGTAATCTCCTTACTACTGGGATGACACACTGTAACAAACCTCCTCTTCATGTAATCTCCTTGCTACTGGGGTGATACACTGTAACAAACC
Source organism: Hyla sarda (assembly GCF_029499605.1). Classification (NCBI taxonomy): domain Eukaryota; kingdom Metazoa; phylum Chordata; class Amphibia; order Anura; family Hylidae; genus Hyla; species Hyla sarda. The sequence goes on from NC_079199.1 coordinate 11,447,507, forward strand.
TCCTCCTCATGTAATCTCCTTACTACTGGGGTGACACCCTGTAACAAACCTTCCCCTCATGTAATCTCCTTACTACTGGGGTGACACACTGTAACAAACCTCCTCCTCAAGTAATATCCTTACTACTGGGGTGACACACTGTAACAAACCCCCTCCTCATGTAATCACCCTACTACTGGGGTGACACACTGTAACAAACCTCCTCCTTATGTAATCTCCTTACTACTGGGGTGACACACTGTAACAAACCTCCTCCTCATGTAATCTCCTTACTACTGGGGTGACACACTGCAACAAACCTCCTCCTCATGTAATATCCTTACTGCTGGGGTGACACACTGTAACAAACCTCCTCCTCAAGTAATCTCCTTACTGCTGGGGTGACACACTGTGACAACCTCTTTGTGTAATCTTCTTTCTTTTGTATTTATGGGCACTACGCTCCTCCAGGTGGCTGAAGATTGCAGATTATTAGGGTACCAGGGTGTGCCGGAGGTGCTGGCTACTAACTTTCTTGCAGCATGCAGAACGGTGCCCCCATCAAGAGGGCGCTCTAGGCGGCTGACTATTTTGCTTATAGGCAGAACCAGCCCTGCTTCCCGTTGCTTCTGTTTCTTTCCCCAAATAAAGCATTCCCTCAGCTATGTCCTATGTCCTGAAACACTCTGTGCTGCTGGTGAAGCCTGCGTATCATTACCGATCTATGACTTCCCATTCCACCACCATATCAGGTTATCATCCCATGAGTAGTCAGGTCTGTGTGCGGAAAACAGGCAGAACTTAAAATGGGCGCTGTCAGAATCCAAAACTTCTTATATGTTGTATATACTGACGAAACATTAACCTTCCTAATATACTTCATAAACAAATGTTATCTCCTTTTTATAGCAATCATGGCTTATAAAAAAAAGACCACTAGGGGTCCCCATACCATCTAGAACATAATCCTGTCCGGAAGCAGCATCATCTTTGTCCCAGTTTAAGCACAGGCTGGGACAAAGTCCAGAAAGTGAGGGCAGGACTGGCACTTCTCTGTGCTCACTCCTGTTCTATCAAATTGCAGCATGAAAACAGAGAGGAGGGGGTTACAGAGCAGGCTGCAGTGATTGTATGAAGATACCCAGCACAGCACAGCAGACTCAGGGAGGAAGTGAATGCATGGTGAGTGAGGGAGGGCTCAGTGCTTGCCTTTGCCACACCCCTTCTGAGCAGAGGATGTCAGAATGAGTGAGCAGCAGAACAGAGGGATTTGTGAGCCAAATACAGACGCTAGACACATGAAAAAGACATGTAAAGAATCTGCATGACCCAGTGAGTATCATATAGAATCATTATTTATGTGATATGACAGGTATGCTTTACGGGCCCCTCCAGGAGAAAACAGAAAATCTAGTACCCACCTAATCCCAAATGTATCCCATTAGTCAGGAGATCCACGGGGGTCTCCTAGATCGCTCCTCAGGTCCTGGTGCCAGATTTTCAGCTTCTGAACATTGAATATAATAAAGTTTGGAAATTAATTACAATGTAGCAGAAACGTCTAAAGTGGAGAATCCGCTCCGGGGATCGTGACTAATGACATTTCTGACTATGTCTGCAAAATCTCCAGATACCAAACTTTTACTCCCTGTCACCATCTGTACTCGGTCTATATAACGTTACCGACCGCGCCAAAGGTTCAGCTCTTTGTAAACGAGGAAAATGAGCCAGAAGACCCCTCAATGACACAGAGCACCAATGTCTGCAGAGACTACCAGTTACCTGTTTGTATGTTCGTTTAAAGGGGTTGTCCAATGATTAAAGGGGTACTCCGGTGGAAAACAAATAATTTTCAAATCAACTGGTCCCAGAAAGTTATACAGATCTGTCAATTACTTCAATTCAAAGATCTTAATCCTTTCAGTACTTATCATGAAAGTATGAAAGACCAGAAAAAGATAATAAACAACTACATTAATTAGTTTAAAATTGTGATTAAAGGGGTGCTCCGGTGGAAAACAAATGTTTTTAAATCAACTGGTGCCAGAGAGTTATACAGATCTGTAAATTACTTCTATTTAAAAATCTTAATCCTTTCAGTACTTATCAGCTGTTGTATGTTCCACAGGTAGTTGTGTAGTTCTTTCCAGTCTGACCACAGTGCTCTCTGCTGCCACCTCGGTCTGTGTCAGGAACTGTCTGGTTTGTTATGGGGATTTGTTCCTACTCTGGACAATTCCTGACATGGACTGAGGTGGCAGCAGAGAGCACTGTGATCAGACTGGAAAGAACTACACAACTTCCTGTGGAGCATACAGCAGCTGATAAGTACTGGAAGGATTAAGATCTTAAAATAGAAGTAATTTACAGATCTGTATAACTCTCTGGCACCAGCTGATTTAAAAACATTTGTTTTCCACCGGAGTATCCCTTTAATCACAATTTTTAACTAATTAATGTAGTTGTTTATTACATTTTTCTGGTCTTTCATACTTTCCTTTGCTCTTTTTTTTTTAAATAATATTTATTTAACATATTTTCTATATACATTAAAACATATTATTATCACAGTACATCAAAACATTAATTCCCTCTGCTTTTGATCCAAACTCTCTGCTCTGTTCCTGTCTGGTGTACATCCTGTAATGGACTTCCTGTTCCTGTGTACACTCAAGCCAGGATTTCAGCTAACGTTTCCTTCCCACTAGGAATAGTTATAGTTATAAAGGTTTAGAGGGAAGATAGATAGAGTTGGCTGAATTCCCTGCTAGAATGTCCTGTCCAGACAGATTTACATATATTTGTTATGAATCTGCCCCAAGAGTTATGGTCCTTGGGGTTGTTTGTAGTGTGCACACTCTAGCCAGGAACTCAGCTAACTTCCCTTCCCACTAGGAATAGTTATAGTTATAAAGGTTAAGAGGGAAGGTAGACAGATTTGGCTGAATTCCCTGCTAGAATGTCCTGACCAGACAGATTTACATATATTTATTGTGAATCTGCCCCAAGATTTATCGTCCTTGGGGTTGTTTGCAGTGGTTGGCAAGTGCTTATACCAGTGTTTTCCAACCAAGATGCCTCCATTTTTTGCAGAACTTCAACTCCCAGCATGCCCGGACAGCCGTTGGCTGTCCAGGCATGCTGGGAGTTGTAGTTTTGCAATGGTTGGAGGGCCAGAGTTTGCCAACCACTAGCTTTAACCATGGAGGTCAACAGGCTAATGGACATATTGAATAGAAATATATCAGGCTAAGCTGCAATACCAAAGGTGGCCCCTAGACAAAAGTGGCGCTGTTTCTTGAAAAGCATTTTTTTCTGATCCGAGTCTTAACATGGCTTGGACAAGTCATTCCCCCCCTAAAAAATACATGTGCTGGGAACCCTTCTTATTTTCATTATTTAATTAATTATTTAATTAAATAATTCATTCATTCATTCATTCATTTATTAATTTTATTTAATTACTTAATAAATTAATTATGTATTTAATTATGAGAAGAACAGTGATTGCATGAGGGCCGGTACCTTTAATGAAATAAGCTACTTGTAGCGCCACTACAGGGTATATAAAGCATTACACCCTGTACTGAAATCACTTGGCTGTCTGGGTAATGAAGTGACATGCCTAATGCAGTCTTATGTCAGTTACCGCACTGAATCGCGTCTCCGGTGCTTTGACCGACTCGGCTCTGCTGCATCCGAACATATATTATCACTGCAGTAAACAGTCTCAGGCAATCTACAAGCTCATTCTTGGAAATTAGGGAAGTTGAGAACCATTGTATTGTGCGGCTCCTCCACAGCGCAGTTTACACATGTAATTTTTTTTTTTTAATGTTTTTTTTGTGTTTGGAGTCATTTTCCAAATTACAGCAATTTTGTAGCTGATCTTTGAAGTAAAATCATATATATATATATATATATATATATATATATATATATATATATGCAGATATATGCAGCTGGAGGAAGTGGACCTGCTGGACCAACCAGTGTGAACAATGACTGGACCATACCAGGGAGCGGAGTCTAAGGTGCTTAGACTGAACTGTACCAGAGCCCAACACAAAGCGGGATGGTCTTGCTGCGGCAGGCGGCACCCAGGTCGCTACCCCTGAGATGATTCGTCCACACAGGCTGCCTAGGTGAAACTTGGCGCTGGAGTACACAAGAATAGTCAGTCGTAGCAGAAGGTCAAGGGCAGGCAGCAGAGAAGCGTACTCAGGTCACAGGCACGAGGTCAGGAGGCAGGCGGCAAAGGTGCAAGATCAGGTCAGAAGCAGAGGGTCTGGAACACAGATAGGCAATACCCAGAAGAACGCTTTCACTACGCACAAGGCACAAAGATCCGTCAGGGAACAGTAGGAAGTGCTGGAACAAAATAGGGTTGGTTTCTGACAAGCACCAATTATTGGTGCACCGGCCCTTTAGATTTAGAAGATCCGGCGTGTGCGCGCCCTAGAAGGCGGGGACGTGCGCGCCGGCAGAGAGGAGCAGGAGGAGGAGAACAGAGCAGGGCTCACAAGCGGGCATGCCCCGCAATGCGAGGAATAGAACCACCAGGAAAAGAAGAGAACGGGGCAGAAGGTAAGCAGCAGTCCAGGGTTTGCATGCGGGCGTGTCCCGCAATGCGACCCGCGGCACTGTCAGGAGCAGAGGGGAACATAAGAGAATGCTCCCAAGCAGAGTGCCCGGCCGGAGGGAGATCCGGGACAAATATATATATATATATATATATATATATATATATATGTGTGTATATATATTTTTTTTTTTCAACTGGTGAACCGATAATACATCTGAAAATGTAGTCATTTCCTAAATATAGCTTGTCTCCCGAGTGACGGGTTCGGCGCTAATTGAGAGTCTCACATTCAGTGTCACATCTGACAGTCCTAAAACAATATATGGGCTTCCTGGGCTCAAACGCCACACGTTTATAATAAAGAAGGGGACTTGAAATTAAAAAAAATTAAACTGTACAACCCCTCCACCCCCCTCTTCTAAAAGGGAGACCACACAGCCCACCCCGACCCATCCCCAGGGGGAGCCCACACACCCCACCCCGACCCATCCCCAAGGGGAGCCCACACACCCCACCCCAACCCATCCCCAAGGGGAGCCCACACACCCCACCCCGACCCATCCCCAAGGGGAGCCCACCTACACAGTCCACCCTGACCCATCCACAAGGTGAGCCCACGCATCTCAACCCATCTTTAAGGGGAGCCCACACACCCCACCCCGACCCATCTCCAAGGGGAGCCCACCCAACCGCCCACCCACCCTGACCCATCCCCAAGGGGAGCCCACACCCCCCACCCCGACCCATCCGCAAGGGGAGCCCACACACCCCACCCCGACCCATCCCCAAGGGGAGCCCACACACCCCACCCCAACCCATCCCCAAGGGGAGCCCACACACCCCACCCCGACCCATCCCCAAGGGGAGCCCACCCACACAGTCCACCCTGACCCATTCACAAGGTGAGCCCACGCATCTCAACCCATCTTTAAGGGGAGCCCACACACCCCACCCCAACCCATCCCCAAGGGGAGCCCACACACCCCACCCTGACCCATCCCCAAGGGGAGCCCACCCACACAGTCCACCCTGACCCATCCACAAGGTGAGCCCACGCATCTCAACCCATCTTTAAGGGGAGCCCACACAACCCCACCCCGACCCATCCCCAAGGGGAAACCACACACCCCACCCCGACCCATCAACAAGGGGAGCCCACTCCCCCCCACCCACCCTGACCCATCCACAAGGTGAGCCCACACCCCCCCTACCCCGACCCATCCCCAAGGGGAGCCCATTTTTTTTATTATTATTATTTTTTTTTATACAGTATCCACTTAAAGTGGTTATCCAGGAATAGATAAACAGAGCTAATTTATTTCAAAAACCATTCCCCGTCTATCTCCAGGTTGGGTGTGGTTCTGCAGCTCAGTTCTATTGAAGTGAATTAAGCCGAGTTATAATACCAGACCCAACCTAGAGACAGACGGGGAGCATTTAAAAAAAAAAAAAAAAAGAAATTAGCTCTGCTTTTCTATTCCTGGATAACCCCTTTAAAGCATACCTGCCATATCACAGAAAATAATGCTTCTATATGTTAACCATAGGTGATGCAGATACTTTACATGTATTTTTTTTTATCACATAACTAATTCTTATATATGTTACTCACTAGGTCACGCAGATGCTTTACATGTCTTTTTCATGTGTCTAGCTTCTGTATTCGGCTCACAAATACCTCTGTCCTGCTGCTCATTCATTCTGACATCCACTGCTCAGGAAAGGGACATGTCTGAGCCAAGCACTGAGCCCGCCGTCACTTACCTTGCATTCACTTCCTCCCTGAGTCTGCTGTGCTGTGCTTGTTCTCTTCATCCAATCGCTGCAGGCTGCTCTGTAACCCCCTCCTCTCTGTTTTCATGCTGCAGTCTGATAGGACAGGAGTGAACACAGAGAAGTGCTAGTCCAGCCCCCTTACTTCCTGGACTTTGTCCACGCCTGTGCTTCAACTGGGACAAAGATGATGCTGCAGCCAGACAGGATTATGTTCTGGATGGTATGAGGACCCCTAGTGGTCTTTTTTTATAAGCCATGATTTCTATAAAAAGGACATATCATTTTTTTTTATAAAGTATATTAGAAAGGTTAATGTTTTGCCAAGATGTACAACATAGAAAAAGTTTTTGATTCTGACGGCGCCCATTTAGGAACCATTTTTTTTGGCGCCTGCCTGAGCTGGCACAATGCTTAGTATGCGTGTACAGTACTTATCACCGGCTGCAATCCCAAAGTGTCAGGACGTGTATCACTTACTGACAAGACGGCAGATAAGATTGTGCTTCCACCTACGGCGACACAATGTTGCGAACGAGATAAGCACTGTCCGATCCGCCTGATAGCGGCGACTCATTCGGCGGGTTAAGTATGCAGATGACCTTTCCTCCTGAAGGTCAATGTTTTTTTATTTATTTCTTTTTCTTTCACCTAACTCCTCCGAGACGCTTTATTTATTTATTTTCGTAACCGTCTCGTAACCGTCCGCGGCATCGGACCGCATGGGCTAATTTATTATGCAGCTGTTCCCCTTGATATAGTGTTTTGATTCATGTTTCTTATAACTTTAATGGGACAGAATAAAATCTTCATGGCTCCTCGAGTGATTTAATCAAAGTATTATATTAACTTGATAATCAAATACGATATACGGCCGGCGTTTTCGGAAAAACCATATGTCGGGTTTATCACAGACGGGATGTTGTAAAGTTGACGATCGCTCCGCGCCGTGTCTCCCGAGACAAAGAGTTTCCTGGCAAAACTTCTTCGCGGGAAGACGGAAACTTTTGCGCGTCTTGAAGAATATTAATCTGGCACGGGCATCGGGTGTAAGAGGCAGGTCATCGGAATCAATGGCGCCCCGTTCAGTGACGACTCCTAACTGCATAAATGGAGATATAGTAAAGATATAACAGTGGTCTCCAAATGGTGGACCTCCAGCTGTTGCAAAACTACAACTCTCAGCATGCCCGGACAGCCGTTGGCTGTCCGGGCATGCTGAGAGTTGTAGTTTTACAACAGCTGGAGGTCTGCTGTTTGGAGACCACTGTGATATACAATACGTGTCATGCACTTGAAGGCAAGTTTAAAATTTTGATACTTTCTAACATGTCAGATGATGTCATTGAGGGGGAAAGCTGTCATGGGCGGAGTCACAAGTCATTGATGACATCACTTAAAAAGTTTCAGGAGATGTTAAGAGTATCTATGGCTTCCAACAACTTTTGACTTGTCATGGAGACCTCAAAGGTTTTGATCTGTGGTGGTCTGGGGGATCAAACCACCAACAATCGCTAAAAAGAGTCGGGAGAGACGCATGACTGAGACTTGTTTCTCCCTGCTCTATGCCCGCAACAGGAGACAGGTCCGAAGAGTTAATACAGGAGTCTATCTAAGGTACCGGAAATCCCATACACTTATGTGGGACTTTAGACAAAAAATTATATAAGGATAGAATATGAAGACCGGACAAGAGGAAAAGATATGAGGACAGGATATGAGGACGGGATATGGGGACAAGATATAAGGTCAGGATATGGGGACAAGATATGAGGTCGGGATATGAGGACAAGATATGAGGACGGGATATGAGGTCGGGATATGAGGACAAGATATGAGGATGGGATATTAGGTCGGGATTTGTGGACAAGATATGAGGACAGGATATGAGGATAAGATATGAGGACAGGATATGAGGACGGGATATGGGGACAAGATATAAGGTCAGGATATGGAGACAAGATATGAGGTCGGGATATGAGGATGAGATATGCCGTCGGGATAAGAGGACAAGATATGAGGACAGGATATGAGGACAAGATATGAGGTCGGCATATGAGGACGGGATATGAGGAAAAGATATGAGGACAGGATATGAGGACAGGATATGAGGACGGGATATGAGGTCGGTATATGAGGTCGGGATATGAGGTCGGGATATGAGGTCGGTATATGAGGTCGGGATATGAGGTCGGGATGTGAGGATAGGATATGAGGACGGGATATGAGGTTAGGATATGAGGTCAGGATATGAGGACAGGATATGAGGACAGGATTTGAGGTTAGGATATGAGGTTTAGATATGAGGAAAAGATATGAGGACAGGATATGAGGTCGGGATGTGAGGACAGGATATGAGGTCGGTATATGAGGTCGGGATATGAGGTCGGGATATGAGGACAGGATATGAGAACAGGATTTGAGGATAGGATATGAGGACGGGATATGAGGTTAGGATATGAGGACAGGATATGAGGACAGGATATGAGAACGGGATATGAGGTTAGGATATGAGGACGGGATATGAGGTTAGGATATGAGGTTTGGATATGAGGAAAAGATATGAGGACAGGATATGAGGATGAGATGTGAGGATAAGATTTAAAAACAAGATATGAAGACAAGGTATGAAGTTGGGATATTAGAATGGGATATAAGAAGGGGATATGAGGAGGAGATATGAGGTCAGGTATGAAGATTGGATATAAAGTCAGAACATGAGGTCTGGATACAAGGTCGGAATATGAGGACAGGATATGCGGATGAGATATTAGGATGGGATATGAGGTCTGGATATGAGGTCCGGATATGTGGTCTGGTTATGAGGTCTGGATACGAGGTTGGGATATAAGGATGGGATATAAGGATGGGATATGAGGTCAGGATATGAGGTTGAGATATGAGGACAGGATATGAGGATGAGATATGAGGATGGGATATGAGGCCGGATATGAAGATAGGATATGAGGTTGAGATATGAGGACAGGATATAAGAACAAGATATGAAAATGGGATATGAAGTTAGAATACTAGAATGGAACATGAGAAGGGGATATGAGGAGGAGATATAGTGTCAGGTATGACGACTGGATATGAGGTTGGGATATAAGGATGGGATATGAAGTGGGGATATGAGGTCAGGATATGAGTTCAGGATATGAGGTTGGAATATGAGGTCAGGATATGAGGTCGGGATATGAGTTAAGGATATGAGGTAGGTATGTGAGCTCATGATATGAGCTTGGGATATAAGGTTGGGATATGAGGTCGAGATATGAGGTTGGGATATGAGGTCAGGATATGAGGTCGGGATATGAGTTCAGGATATGAGGTTGGGATATGAGGTCAGGATATGAAGTCGGGATATGAGGTCGGGATATGAGGTAGGATATGAGGTAGGTAAATGAGCTCGGGCAATGAGGTCGGGATATAAGGTTGGGATATGAGGTATAGACCACCACCTTGTGCACTGTGTGTGTGGCGCTTCACTTGGGTCATAGAGATCAAGTAGAATTTTACCATGTAGAAGGGTTAATGGTTACAGCATTTATAGGGGAGGCTATTAAGGTTGTAAAGTTGGCAAGGTCAAGATTCCCACTATCCCAGCTGTCGCATACAGTAGTATCACTCGTAGGTAGATCAAAAACCCTCACTATTATGGGGGGGGGGGGGGGGCACTTTAAGAATCTTGTCTTCACCCTTAGCCTTGTAATTCTCAGTTTTCAGATTTTGGGAAGGATTCTTTCGTACAGGCTGCAGACTCAAGGATTCTCTCCGGCTGAATTTTTAGGAATAGTTGCACTCGGATGCAGTTTATTCTGCCTGAGTTAATAGTCTAGATAATGAGCTGAATAGACAAAAATAGTTCTCCCCGATGGATTCCCTCCGCTCTGCCAAGCTACTATTTTCTTGCTTATGTCTGGAGTAAAACAGCATCTTGTTCTAACAAGCCATGGTCATAGCCGCTGCCAAGTACGTCATATACTAAGAGTAGAGATGAGCGAACTTTTCTAAAATTCGCTTCGGCCGATTTGCCGAATTTTCTGTAAAAGTTTGTTTCGATACGAATTTGTTTGCGGCGAATCGATATTAAAAAAGGCTATTTCTAGCCTACATACAGCCTCTATAGGGGTATAGAACACTTTGCTGTGTCCTAAAACGCATATGGAGTGTGCTGGGGTAGTGAAATAATACTGTTATTCAGAATAGAATGCAGATTACCGGCATCGCTATTAGAATCACTGCCGCACAGCAGCACAATGACAGAGCCTGGTGGTGGCATCAGTGTCAGGAGACCATATAGTGACTGAATGACACAGCGTGGAGGTGTTGGCAGCATGAGGAGACCATTTAGTGGCTGAATGACACAGCGTGGAGGTGTTGGCAGCATGAGGAGACCATATAGTGGCTGAATGACACAGCGTGGAGGTGTTGGCAGCATGAGGAGACCATATAGTGAATGAATAACACAGCGTGGAGGTGTTGGTAGCATGAGGAAACCTTTTAGTGGCAGAATGGCACAGCGTGGAGGTGTTTGCCGCATGAGGAGACCATATAGTGACTGAATGACATAGCGTGGAGGTGTTGGCAGTATGAGGAGAACATACAGAGGCTGAATGGCACAACGTGGAGGTGTTGGCAGTATGAGGAGACCATATAGTGGCAGAATGGCACAGCGTGGAGATGTTGGCAGCATGAGGAGACCATATAGTGGCTGAATGACATAGCGTGGAGGTGTTGGCAGCATGAGGAGACCATATAGTGGCAGAATGGCACAGCGTGGAGGTGTTGGCAGCATGAGGAGACCATATAGTGGCAGAATGGCACAGCGTGGAGGTGTTGGCAGCATGAGGAGACCATATAGTGGCAGAATGACATAGCGTGGAGGTGTTTGCAGCATGAGGAGACCATATAGTGGCAGAATGGCACAGCGTGGAGGTGTTGGCAGCATGAGGAGACCATATAGTGGCTGAATGGCACAGCATGGAGGTGTTGGCAGCATGAGGAGATCATATAGTGGGTGAATGACACAGTGTGGAGGTGTTGGCAGCATGAGGAGATCATATAGTGGGTGAATGACACAGCGTGGAGGTGTTGGCAACATGAGGACACCATATAGTGGATGAATGGCACAGCGTGGAGGTGTTGGCAGCATGAGGAGACCATTTAGTGGCAGAATGACACAGCGTGGAGGTGTTTGCAGCATGAGGACACCATATAGTGGGTGAATGGCACAGCGGGGATTTGGCTGTTGCACGAGTACACTACACACCAGGGCTTCATAATCCCCCCAAAAAAACAACACAATATGAGAAATGTTTGACAAAGATTTCTCATAGGTAGCACCTGCTATCCAAAAATGTTAAATTCCCAGACCCAGGCCCCACCTCTGTGGCATCAGGAACCCATTTATTGCCTGAAGGACACAGCCTGGAGTTGGTTGATGCACCAGTACACACAGGGCTTCACAATCCGCCCCAAAATCAACAAAATTGTGTAATTTAAAAAAAAAAAAAATGTACACCTTTGTGTAAGAACAAGCGCATATCCAACATTTCAGAAGACTCCATAAGGCAGGACGGTGGACCACCCAAAGACTTTCTTCTCAAAAATAATGAACCACACAATTTTGGAATAATAAAAAAAAAAAATTAAATTCCTAGACCCAGGCCCCACCTCTGCTGCATCAGTAACCCATAGCCTGAAAGACACAGCCTGGAGTTGGCTGATGCACGGGTACACACCCGAGCTTCACAATCCACCCCAAAAAACAGCAAAATTTTTTGAAATTGTCTGACGAAATACCTTTGTGTAAAAACAAGCGCATATACAGCAGTTCAGAAGACTCTATAATGCAGGACGGTGGACCACCCAAAGACATTCTTCTCAAAAATAATAAACCACACAATTTGTGAAATTTAAAAAAAAATTGAAATTCAAAGACCAAGGCCCCACCTCTGCTGCATCAGTAACCCATATATTGCCTAACGGACACAGACTGGAGTTGACTGATGCACGAGTACACACTACACACCCGTCACCCGGGCTTCACAATCCACCCCCAAAAACAGCAAAAAATTTTTGAAATTGTCTGACGAAATACCTTTGTGTAAAAACAAGCGCATATACAGCAGTTCAGAAGACTCTATAATGCAGGACGGTGGACCACCCAAAGACTTCGTTCCATTGTGTAACGGTTAGCATTCTGCAAAATTCAATTTTAATATTGATAAAATTATCAGTAAATTTAACAATAACACTGCCCAAGAGTGTTTAATTACCCCATACATTGCACCAGGAGCAGTCAGGAGTAGGTCTCAGCAGTACCCAATAGGCTTTAATAACCCCTTACCTTGCCCGATCAATTGCGAGATGGAGCAATAACAGGTGTGTTATGGCCTGAGATGTCCTGGGCCGCACTAGCGCTCCACTGAACGGATTAGCATGTCTCTTTTTTTCAAGGACAGGTGCGTGTTACACGCTGAAACCAGTTCGTGATAGGGATCTGGGATTGCAATTATTTACCCTTAAAACGAGGAATTACCAGTAAGTGAGGGTCATAAGGTCGCGTTGATTAAGTCCCTGCCCTTTGTACACACCGCTCGTCGCTACAACCGATTGGATTGGTTAGTGAGGTCCTCGGATCGGCCCAGGCGGGGTAGGAGAAGGCCCTGGCAGAGCGCCGAGAATTTAACGATCTTTGTTGAAATTTGCATTAAGCATGTATTTAGCTACTGCTAAACATCCAAAAATGTAATGCCCAAGGCCAGAGGCACCGGGAGGCAATAGTTTGTGAAAGACACAGAATGAGTCTGGAGCAGTCGTTCGCAGTACCCAAGAGGGTTTCATAACCCCTCAAGATCAATGTTTACATTTGCATTAAGCATGTATTTAGCTACTGCTAAACTTCAAAAAATTATAGGCCCAAGGCCAGAAGCATCAGTTTCCCCCATATTAGGAGCATAGTTGTCCCCCAGATTAGGAGCATAGATGTCCCCCAGATTAGGCAGCATAGATGTCCCCCAGATTAGGAGCATAGTTGTCCCCCAGATTAGGCAGCATAGATGTTCCCCAGATTAGGAGCATAATTGTCCCCCAGATTAGGCAGCATAGATGTCCCCCAGATTAGGAGCATAGTTGTCCCCCAGATTAGGAGCATAGATGTCCCCCAGATTAGGCAGCATAGATGTCCCCCAGATTAGGATCATAATTGTCCCCCAGATTAGGCAGCATAGATGTCCCCCAGATTAGGAGCATAGTTGTCCCTCAGATTAGGCAGTATTGATGTCCCCCAGATTAGGCAGCATAGATGTCCCCCAGATTAGGAGCATAATTGTCCCCCAGATTAGGCAGCATAGATGTCCCCCAGATTAGGAGCATAATTGTCCCCAAGATTAGGCAGCATAGATGTCCCCCAGATTAGGAGCATAGTTGTCCCCCAGATTAGGCAGCATAGATGTCCCCCAGATTAGGAGCATAATTGTCCCCAAGATTAGGCAGCATAGATGTCCCCTAGATTAGGAGCATAGTTGTCCCCCAGATTAGGCAGCATAGATGTCCCCCAATTGACGAGGAGAGATGGGTCGACGACACGACCGCTGGGTGTTAACGGGAGCTCAGGCCTATTGCTGCGACTCCTGTTGCCACTCGCCCCAAGTCTGCTGACAACTCTGCCTGACGTATAAAGGCCTCTGCCCCTTCTCTGTGCACGTCCTGGCACTTCCCTGCCTGACATACTTAGTGCGTTTATGAGGGTATAGAACAGCAGCAGGCGATTACTTACGGCTGTCCTTACACAGTATATAGGCCCTAGACAGAAATACAGGTAGTAAATAGTACACTGCTTGGTTCTATGTAGGCCCTTTGCAATGATGAGCGCACTGTTAAGCATATTTCTACGCAGAAAAAACACTTTTTTTGTTGTTGTATACACCAGCCAGTGTATACTAATGTGTGGAATAGCACTGAATTTAGCACCGAGACAGAAATACAGGTAGTAAATAGTACACTATTTGCTTGTATGTAGGCCCTTTGCAATGATAAGGCCACTGTTAAGCGTATTTATACGCAGGAAAACCTTTTTTTTCTTTCATACACCGGCAGGTATATAACGTGTGGTATAACAATGAATTTAGCACAGAGACAGAGTAACAGGTGAAAAATGGTAAAAAGGCACTAAAGTCCACACTAATATGACTTATTTCTGAACAGCAGCAGGACCCAACAGTGCAGCACCACCACAAAAAAAAAATCCAGGGATTAAACCCTAAATTGCTTTCTGTCAACAATTCTGAGCAGCAGAAGATTTGTGGAGCAACAGAAAAAACTCAATTGGGCCGAAAAAAGAGGAGATTAGATTCTCCATCCAGGTAAAAGAGCTGTGAGATCTATGACGCAGGTGACTGCTGTGCTGCACCTCTCTACCTGCTATATGGAGTAAGGAGAATACGAGGTTTTACTAGAATCGTTCTCGGTCAGAACAGCAGAAACACTGTGCCCTGTGTCTTTCCCTAATGCTGATGTCACCGCTACTCGTAGCGATCGGATGCTGTAGAACGCCGTTGTATGCGATCAGCGCACAGACCTGCAGTCCCTTCCTTTCCCTATCTCCTGCATAGAAGAAATGACCAGAGGGAAGATGGCCGCCGATTATATAGGGCTGTGACATCACAGGGGTCAGTGAACACTGATAGGCTGCATCTGACATGTGATTCAGGGTCAGCCCGCCTACCTTGATTCCCGCACCAGCTTCCCGCCCTCCCATGGTGCCTTGCCCCGTGTACTGACATGTGGAGCCGCCATCTTAGGTCTAAAACAGCCTAAAACGCAGGAAAATGGAGTTTAATAAAGAGATTCGTGCGATCGAATAGCGGCAAAGTTCTTATTCGATCAGAATCAAATTTTTCCTGAAATTCGTAACGAATTCGGGTTCGTCAGATTCGATTCACTCATCTCTAACTAAGAGCACGTTACCAAGTTAAGGCTACAAGCTCCAGATCCTTACACTAGGACACTGCAAAAAATAGTTAAATATTTTATTGGGTTAAATATATATATATATATATTTTTTTTTTGTTTTGCTTAAATATCAATTTCTGCCTGAAATGCGTGGGTGCAGTTTTAAGGTTGGATGTGTTAGGCAATGGTATTTGAAGGCGAAAATGTGCGAAAAGGTTTTGGAACCATAAGGGTTATGTAAATGTTCAGATCCAATAATAGCGGATTACATTACCGGGATATTAAAAGCTGCATCCGCAAGGACACATGCAAAACATCTCCCAGGATTCTCTAATGTGGGACTAAAGAACATGGATGGATGGATAAATAGATAGATAGATATGAGATAGATAGATAGATAGATAGATAGGAGATAGATATGAGATAGATAGATAGATAGATAGATAGGAGATAGATATGAGATAGATAAATATGAGATAGATAGATATGAGATAGATAGATAGATAGATAGATATGAGATGGATAGATAGATAGATAGATATAGGTAGATAGATATGAGCTAGATAGATATGAGCTAGATATATATGAGATAGATAGATATGAGATAGATAGATAGATATGAGATAGATAGATATGAGATTGATATGAGATAGATATGAGATAGATAGATAGATAGATAGATAGATAGATAGATAGATAGATAGATATGAGATAGATAGATATGAGATAGATATGAGATAGATCTGAGATAGATAGATAGATAGATATAAGATAGTTAGATATGAGATAGATAGATGGATATGAGATAGATAGATATGAGATAGATAGATAGATAGATATAAGATAGATACATATGAGATAGATAGATAGATAGATATGAGATAGATAGATATGAGATAGATAGATATGAGATAGATAGATAGATATGAGATAGATAGATATGAGATAGATAGATATGAGATAGATAGATAGATAGATAGATAGATAGATAGATATGAGATAGATATGAGATAGATATGAGATAGATAGATAGATAGATAGATATGAGATAGATAGATATGAGATAGATAGATATGAGATAGATAGATATGAGATAGATATGAGATAGATACATAGATAGATAGATATAAGATAGATAGATATGAGATAGATGGATATGAGATAGATAGATATGAAATAGATAGATAGATAGATATAAGATAGATACATATGAGATAGATAGATAGATAGATATGAGATAGATAGTTATGAGATAGATAGATATGAGATAGATAGATAGATATGAGATAGATAGATATGAGATAGATAGATATGAGATAGATAGATAGATATACGGTCATGCTCAGCACAGATAGGAAATGATTGTATAAAACAGAACAGACGCTACCACATTAGTTATACCGGATTCTCCGGGACCATTCATACAATAGACATTACTGTTGGATTGGTGGTGGTCCAACCTTCAGGACCCCTGCTGATCTGTATAATACGGGGGCTGTGGTCCTTATATAAATGTTTTAGCCCTTTATTGTGATGACTGATGGGGTCCACAGTGGCGCCTCCCTATGGCTGAGCCTGGCACTGCAGATAATCCTACTCGATTGAGTGACAGAATTGGATAATGTGCAGTACCAGGCACAGTCGCCCATAGGGTGAACCCCTTGGCCTGTGTGAATAATGAGGGGAATCCTGCTCCTAAGAATAGGTCACCAAGCCCCGGAGGCCTCCTTTAACAGCTGATCCCTGTAACCTGTATTGGTAATCCTTAGTCACCTCCTGCACAGCACCATGGATTTACAATGATGGGATTAGATGTGGTTACAGCTATTGTGATTGACGACACTTTGTGCTACATTGTTCCCTATATAATGTGTATGAACTGAAGGGAACAACTAGGAATCCAAAACTACAACGTCAGATATACAGAATCTACACAAGAGAACGTTATAGAGAAAGTAAAAGAATACAGAAGGCTGCATCTATAAAGGAGTTAGTATCATCATCAATGTCATTACCATCATCATCAACATCATCATCAACATTATCATCAACATCATCAACATCATTATCATCATCATCAACATCATCATCAACATTATCATCATCATCATCAACCTAATCATCAACATTATCATCAACATCATCAACATCATTATCATCATCATCATCATCAACGTCATTATCATCATCATCAACATCATCATCAATATCATCATCATCATCAACATCATCATCAACATTATCATCATCAACCTAATCATCAACATTATCATCAACATCATCAACATCATTATCATCATCAACATCATTATCATCATCATCATCATCATCAACATCATCATCAACATTATTGTCATCATCCATCTTCAACATCATCATCATCAACATCATTATCATCATCATCATCAACATAATCATCAACATCATTATCATCATCATCAACATCAATATCATCATCATCATCAACATCATTATCATCATCAACATCATTATCATCATCATCATCAACATTATCATCATCATCATCAACATTATTATCATCATCTTCAACATCATAATCATCATCAACATAATCATCATCAACATCATTATCATTATCATCATCAACATAATCATCATCAACATCATCATCATCATCTTCAACATCATCATCAACATCATCATCACCATCATCAACCTCATCATCAACATAATCATCATCATCAACATCATCATCATCAACATCATTATCATCATCATCATTATCATCATCATCATCATCATTATCATCATCAACATCATTATCATCATCATCAACATTATTATCATAATCTTCAACATCATCATCAACATCAACATAATCATCATCAACATCATTATCATCATCATCATCATCATCATCATCATCAACATAATCATCACCATCATCCTCATTAATATCATCATCATCAACATCATCATCAGCATCATCATCAACATAATCAGCATCAACATCATCACCACATCATCATTACCATCATCAACATCATCATCAACAACATAATCATCATCATCATCAACATAATCAACATCATCATCATCACCACCATCATCACCATCATCATGATCATCAACATCATCATTATCATCAACATCATCATCAACATAATCATCATCATCAACATCATCACCACCATCATCATCAACATTATCATCAACATCATCATCAACATCATCATCATCAACAACAACATCATCATCAACATAATCATTATCATCATCAACATCATCATCAATATCATTATCAACATCATCATCATCATCCTCACCACCATTATCATCTCCATCATCATCACCATCATCATGATCATCATCATCAACATCACCATCATCAACATCATTATCATCATCATCAACATCATCATTATCAACATCATTATCATCATCATCAACATCATCATCACTATCATCATAACTATCATCACTATCATTATCGCTGTAATCACCATCATCATCAATATCAGCAGCAGCATTAATATCATCATCACTGTTAGAATCATTTATATCATCATCCTGAACTATTCGGCCACGTATCTTAAATTCATCGGTTTTCACTGAATTCACCTTCCAAATTGCCAACCGTGAAGGGGTTAAATATCTGGGGAGAGGGATGTCAGGAAGGAGCTGTAAGCTGCTCCTGTCGTCATAGAAACAAGAACTAATGATTTTTACCAATGCAAAGCACACTTCAAAGTTCTGTAAGACATCAATATGTTTGCTGCATTGTTTGGGCAAATCACAGGTGAAGAAGAGGAGGAAATACACGAGGACATAGAATTATCTATAATAGAAAGATCTATGGAAATGTATCAATGTAAATTATAACAAGGTTCTCATATCTATCTATCTCATATCTATCTATCCATCTATCTATCTATCTCATATCTATCTATCTCATATTTATCTATCTCATATCTATCCATCTATCTATCTCATATCTATCTATTTATCTATCTATCTATCTATCTCATATCTATCTATCTATCTATCTCATATTTATCTATCTCATATCTATCTATCTCATATCTATCTATCTATCTATCTATCTATCTATCTCATATCTATCTATCTCATATCTATCTATCTATCTCATATCTATCTATCGCATATCTATCTCATATCTCTCTATCTCATATCTATCTCTCTATCTATCTCATATCTATCTATCTATCTATCTATCTCATATCTATTGTTACGCTGAGCGCTCCGGGTCCCCGCTCCTCCCCGGAGCGCTCGCTACACTCTCCTCACTGCAGCGCTCCGGTCAGATCCACTGACCCGGGGCGCTGCGATACCGCCTCCAGCCGGGATGCGATTCGCGATGCGGGTGGCGCCCGCTCGCGATGCGCACCCCGGCTCCCGTACCTGACTCGCTCTCCGTCGGTCCTGTCCCGGCGCGCGCGGCCCCGCTCCCTAGGGCGCGCGCGCGCCGGGTCTTTGCGATTTAAAGGGCCACTGCGCCGCTGATTGGCGCAGTGGTTCCAATCAGTTTCTTCACCTGTGCACTTCCCTATTAATACCTCACTTCCCCTGCACTTCCTTGCCGGATCTTGTTGCCATTGTGCCAGTGAAAGTGTTTCCTTGTGTGTTCCTAGCCTGTGTTCCAGACCTCCTGCCGTTGCCCCTGACTACGATCCTTGCTGCCTGCCCCGACCTTCTGCTACGTCCGACCTTGCTTCTGTCTACTCCCTTGTACCGCGCCTATCTTCAGCAGTCAGAGAGGTTGAGCCGTTGCTAGTGGATACGACCTGGTCACTACCGCCGCAGCAAGACCATCCCGCTTTGCGGCGGGCTCTGGTGAAAACCAGTAGTGACTTAGAACCGATCCACTAGCACGGTCCACGCCAATCCCTCTCTGGCACAGAGGATCCACTACCTGCCAGCCGGCATCGTGACAGTAGATCCGGCCATGGATCCCGCTGAAGTTCCTCTGCCAGTTGTCGCTGACCTCACCACGGTGGTCGCCCAGCAGTCACAACAGATAGCGCAACAAGGCCAACAGCTGTCTCAACTGACCGTGATGCTACAGCAGCTACTACCACAGCTTCAGCAATCATCTCCTCCGCCAGCTCCTGCACCTCCTCCGCAGCGAGTGGCCGCTTCTGGTCTACGACTATCCTTGCCGGATAAATTTGATGGGGACTCTAAGTTTTGCCGTGGCTTTCTTTCACAATGTTCCCTGCACTTGGAGATGATGTCGGACCAGTTTCCTATTGAAAGGTCTAAGGTGGCTTTCGTAGTCAGCCTTCTGTCTGGAAAAGCTCTATCATGGGCCACACCGCTCTGGGACCGCAATGACCCCGTCACTGCCTCTATACACTCCTTCTTCTCGGAAATTCGAAGTGTCTTTGAGGAACCTGCCCGAGCCTCTTCTGCTGAGACTGCCCTGTTGAACCTGGTCCAGGGTAATTCTTCCGTTGGCGAGTACGCCGTACAATTCCGTACTCTTGCTTCAGAATTATCCTGGAATAATGAGGCCCTCTGCGCGACCTTTAAAAAAGGCCTATCCAGCAACATTAAGGATGTTCTGGCCGCACGAGAAATTCCTGCTAATCTACATGAACTCATTCATCTAGCCACTCGCATTGACATGCGTTTTTCCGAAAGGCGTCAGGAGCTCCGCCAGGATATGGACTTTGTTCGCACGAGGCGTTTTTTCTCCCCGGCTCCTCTCTCCTCTGGTCCCCTGCAATCCGCTCCTGTGCCTCCCGCCGTGGAGGCTATGCAGGTCGACCGGTCTCGCCTGACACCTCAAGAGAGGACACGACGCCGCATGGAGAATCTCTGCCTGTACTGTGCCAGTATTGAACACTTCCTGAAGGATTGTCCTATCCGTCCTCCCCGCCTGGAAAGACGTACGCTGACTCCGCACAAAGGTGAGACAGTCCTTGATGTCTACTCTGCTTCTCCACGTCTTACTGTGCCTGTGCGGATATCTGCCTCTGCCTTCTCCTTCTCTACTATGGCCTTCTTGGATTCCGGATCTGCAGGAAACTTTATTTTGGCCTCTCTCGTCAAAAGGTTCAACATCCCGGTGACCAGTCTCGCCAGACCCCTCTACATCAATTGTGTAAACAATGAAAGATTGGACTGTACCATACGTTTCCGCACGGAGCCCCTTCTAATGTGCATCGGACCTCATCACGAGAAGATTGAATTGTTGGTCCTCCCCAATTGCACTTCCGAAATTCTCCTTGGACTACCCTGGCTGCAACTTCATTCCCCAATCCTGGATTGGTCCACTGGGGAGATCAAGAGTTGGGGGCCCTCTTGTTTCAAGGACTGCCTAAAACCGGTTCCCAGTACCCCTTGCCTTGACTCTGTGGTTCCTCCTGTAACCGGTCTCCCTAAGGCCTATATGGACTTTGCGGATGTTTTTTGCAAAAAACAAGTTGAGACTCTACCTCCTCACAGGCCTTATGATTGTCCTATTGACCTCCTTCCGGGCACTACTCCACCCCGGGGCAGAATTTATCCTCTGTCCGCCCCTGAGACTCTTGCCGTGTCTGAATACATCCAGGAAAATTTAAAAAAGGGCTTTATCCGTAAATCCTCCTCTCCTGCCGGAGCCGGATTCTTCTTTGTGTCCAAAAAAGATGGCTCTCTACGTCCTTGCATCGACTACCGCGGTCTTAATAAAATCACGGTAAAGAACCGCTACCCCCTACCCCTCATCTCTGAACTCTTTGATCGCCTCCAAGGTGCTCACATCTTTACCAAACTGGACTTAAGAGGTGCTTATAATCTCATCCGCATCAGAGAGGGGGATGAATGGAAAACGGCATTTAACACTAGAGATGGACACTTTGAGTATCTGGTCATGCCCTTTGGCCTGTGCAACGCCCCTGCCGTCTTCCAAGACTTTGTTAATGAAATTTTTCGTGATCTCTTATACTCCTGTGTTGTTGTATATCTGGACGATATCCTGATTTTTTCTGCCAATCTAGAAGAACACCGCCAGCATGTCCGTATGGTTCTTCAAAGACTTCGTGACAATCAACTTTATGCTAAGATAGAGAAATGTCTGTTTGAATGCCAATCTCTTCCTTTCCTAGGATACTTGGTCTCTGGCCAGGGACTACAAATGGATCCAGACAAACTCTCTGCCGTCTTAGATTGGCCACGCCCCTCCGGACTCCGTGCTATCCAACGTTTTTTGGGGTTCGCCAATTATTACAGGCAATTTATTCCACATTTTTCTACCGTTGTGGCTCCTATCGTGGCTTTAACCAAAAAAAATGCCGATCCCAAGTCTTGGCCTCCTCAAGCGGAAGACGCCTTTAAACGGCTCAAGTCTGCCTTTTCTTCGGCTCCCGTGCTCTCCAGACCTGACCCATCTAAACCCTTCCTATTGGAGGTTGATGCCTCCTCTGTAGGAGCTGGAGCGGTCCTTCTACAAAAAAATTCTTCCGGGCATGCTGTTACTTGTGGTTTTTTTTCTAGGACCTTCTCTCCGGCGGAGAGGAACTACTCCATCGGGGATCGAGAGCTTCTAGCCATTAAATTAGCACTTGAGGAATGGAGGCATCTGCTGGAAGGATCAAGATTTCCAGTTATTATTTACACCGATCACAAAAACCTCTCCTACCTCCAGTCTGCCCAACGGCTGAATCCTCGCCAGGTCAGGTGGTCTCTGTTCTTTGCCCGATTTAATTTCGAAATTCACTTTCGGCCTGCCGATAAGAACATTAGGGCCGATGCTCTCTCTCGTTCCTCGGATGCTTCGGAAGTTGAACTCTCTCCGCAACACATCATTCCTCCTGACTGCCTGATTTCCTCTTCTCCAGCCTCCATCAGGCAAACTCCTCCAGGAAAGACCTTCGTCTCTCCACGCCAACGCCTCGGAATCCTCAAATGGGGTCACTCCTCCCATCTCGCAGGTCATGCAGGCATCAAGAAATCTGTGCAACTCATCTCTCGCTTCTATTGGTGGCCGACTCTGGAGACGGATGTCGTGGACTTTGTACGAGCCTGCACTGTCTGTGCCCGCGATAAGACTCCTCGCCAGAAGCCCGCTGGTTTTCTTCATCCTCTGCCTGTCCCCGAACAGCCTTGGTCTCTGATTGGTATGGATTTTATTACTGACTTACCCCCATCCCACGGCAACACTGTTATTTGGGTGGTCGTTGATCGATTCTCCAAAATGGCACATTTCATCCCTCTTCCTGGTCTTCCTTCAGCGCCTCAGTTGGCTAAACAATTTTTTGTACACATTTTTCGTCTTCACGGGTTGCCCACACAAATCGTCTCGGATAGAGGCGTCCAATTCGTGTCAAAATTCTGGAGGGCTCTCTGTAAACAACTCAAGATTAAATTAAACTTTTCTTCTGCATATCATCCTCAATCCAATGGACAAGTAGAAAGAATTAACCAGGTCTTGGGTGATTATTTACGACATTTTGTTTCCTCCCGCCAGGATGATTGGGCAGATCTTCTACCATGGGCCGAATTCTCGTATAACTTCAGAGTCTCTGAATCTTCCTCCAAATCCCCATTTTTCGTGGTGTACGGCCGTCACCCTCTTCCCCCCCTCCCTACCCCCTTGCCCTCTGGTCTGCCCGCTGTGGATGAAATTTCTCGTGATCTTTCCATCATATGGAGAGAGACCCAAAATTCTCTCTTACAGGCTTCATCACGCATGAAGAAATTTGCGGATAAGAAAAGAAGAGCTCCTCCCATTTTTTCTCCTGGAGACAAGGTATGGCTCTCCGCTAAATATGTCCGCTTCCGTGTCCCTAGCTACAAGTTGGGACCACGCTATCTTGGTCCTTTCAAAATTTTGTGCCAGATTAATCCTGTCTCTTACAAACTTCTTCTTCCTCCTTCTCTTCGTATTCCTAATGCCTTTCACGTTTCTCTTCTTAAACCACTCATCATCAACCGTTTCTCTCCCAAACTTGTTTCCCCCACTCCTGTTTCCGGCTCCTCGGACATCTTCTCCGTCAAAGAGATTCTGGCATCCAAGAAGGTCAGAGGGAAAACCTTTTTTTTAGTTGATTGGGAGGGTTGTGGTCCAGAAGAGAGATCCTGGGAACCTGAGGACAATATTCTAGACAAAAGTCTGATCCTCAGGTTCTCAGGCTCTAAGAAGAGGGGGAGACCCAAGGGGGGGGGGTACTGTTACGCCGAGCGCTCTGGGTCCCCGCTCCTCCCCGGAGCGCTCGCTACACTCTCCTCACTGCAGCGCTCCGGTCAGATCCACTGACCCGGGGCGCTGCGATACCGCCTCCAGCCGGGATGCGATTCGCGATGCGGGTGGCGCCCGCTCGCGATGCGCACCCCGGCTCCCGTACCTGACTCGCTCTCCGTCGGTCCTGTCCCGGCGCGCGCGGCCCCGCTCCCTAGGGCGCGCGCGCGCCGGGTCTTTGCGATTTAAAGGGCCACTGCGCCGCTGATTGGCGCAGTGGTTCCAATCAGTTTCTTCACCTGTGCACTTCCCTATTAATACCTCACTTCCCCTGCACTTCCTTGCCGGATCTTGTTGCCATTGTGCCAGTGAAAGCGTTTCCTTGTGTGTTCCTAGCCTGTGTTCCAGACCTCCTGCCGTTGCCCCTGACTACGATCCTTGCTGCCTGCCCCGACCTTCTGCTACGTCCGACCTTGCTTCTGTCTACTCCCTTGTACCGCGCCTATCTTCAGCAGTCAGAGAGGTTGAGCCGTTGCTAGTGGATACGACCTGGTCACTACCGCCGCAGCAAGACCATCCCGCTTTGCGGCGGGCTCTGGTGAAAACCAGTAGTGACTTAGAACCGATCCACTAGCACGGTCCACGCCAATCCCTCTCTGGCACAGAGGATCCACTACCTGCCAGCCGGCATCGTGACATCTATCTATCTCATAACTATCTATCTATCTCATATCTATCTATCTCATATCTATCTCATATCTATCTATCTCATATCTACCTCATATCTATCTATCTCATATCTACCTCATATCTATCTCATATCTATCTATCTATCTATCTAATATCTATCTATCTCATATCTATCTATCTATATATATCTATCTATCTCATATCTATCTATCTATCTATCTCATATCTATCTATCTCATATCTATCTATCTCATATCTATCTATCTATATATCTATCTATCTCATATCTATCTCATATCTATCTATCTCATATCTATCTATCTATCTAAATATCCAATAAGAACAGCACCTCCAAAAATGTCAAGAAAAAAAGAAATTGGGGTGCCCGCATATTCTGAACCTCGGTCCACTGGTTCCTCAATGCATACAAAATTATCGAAGCAGCACACCACAGGTTGAGTTCAAAAGAACGGTGTATTTATTCCATGATGTGAGAGACTACGTTTCTCCAGCCTCACGCTGGCTTTCTCTATCTATCTATCTATCTATCTATCTATCTATCTCATATCTATTTATCTCATATCTATCTATCTCTCTCATATCTATCTCATATCTATCTATCTATCTCATATCTATCTATCTCATATCTATCTATCTCATATCTATCTCATATCTATCTATCTATCTATCTATCTATCTCATATCTATCTATCTATCTATCTCATATCTATCTATCTATCTCATATTTATTTCATATCTATCTATCTCATATCTATCTATCATCTACAGTGGGGATCAAAAGTTTGGGCACCCCAGGTAAAAATTTGTATTAAAGGGGTACTCCGTCCCTAGACATCTTATCCTCTATCCAAAGGAAAGGGGATAATATGCTTGATTGCTGGAGTCCCGTGATCTTGCACGCGGCACCCCATTTGTAATCAGTCTGACTACTGGCGACCGCAGGGCCAGCGGCTTGTGATATCACGCCCCCGCCCCCGTGTGATGTCACGCTCCGCCCCTCAATGCAAGCCTATGGGAGGGGGCAGCTACCACGCCCCCTCCCGTAGGCGTGCATTGCGGGGCGGAGCATGACGTCACACGGGGGCGGGGGCATGATATCACAAGCCGCCCGCCCTGTGGTCGCCGGTAATCAGTCCCGGAGCGAAAACGCTCCGGGGACTGATTACAAATGGGGTGCTGCGTGCAAGATCACGGGACTCCAGCAATCAAGCATCTTATCCTCTATCCTTTGGATAGGGGATAAGATGTCTAAGCACCGGAGAACCCCTTCAATGTGCATAAAGAAGCCAAGGAAAGATGGAAAGATCTCCAAAAGGCATCAAATTACAGATTAGACATTCTTATAATATATTAACAAAAGTTACATTATATTTCCATCATTTACACTTTCAAAATAAAAAAAACAAAAAAATGGTGTCTGAAAAAGTTTGGGCACCCTGCAGAGTTAATATCTTGTACTGCCCCCTTTGGCAAGTATCACAGCTTGTAAACACTTTTTGTAGCAGCCAAGAGTCTTTCAATTCTTGTTTGAGGGATCTTTGCCCATTCTTCCTTACAAAAGTCTTCCAGTTCTTTGGGATTTCTGGGCTGTCTGTCACGCACTGCTCTTTTAAGGTCTATCCATAGATTTTCAATTATGTTGAGGTCAGGAGATTGTGAAGGCCATGGCAAAACCTTCAGTTTACGCCTCTTGATGTAATCCCCTGTGGATTTCGAGGTGTGTTTAGGATCATTATCCATTTGTAGAAGCCATCCTCTCTTTAACTTCAGCTTTTTCACAGATGGCAACAAGTTAGCATCCAAAATTTGCTGAAATTTTATTGAATCCATTTTTCCTTCTACTCGTGAGATATTCCCTGTGCCACTGGCTGCAATACAACCCCAAAGCATGATTGATCCACCCCCCATGCTTAACAATTGGACAGAGGTTCTTTTCATTAAATTCTGTTCCCCTTCTTCTCCAAATGTACCTTTGCTCATTGTGGCAAAAAAGTTAAATTTTAACCTCATCGGTCCACAGAACTTGTTTCCAAAATGCATCAGGCTTGTCTATATGTTCATTTGCAAAGTTTAAACGCTGATTTTTGTGGTGAGGACGTAGAAGAGGTTTTCTTCTGATGACTCTTCTATGAAAACCATATTTGTACAAGTATCTCTTTATAGTGGAATAGTGTACCACAACTCCAGTGTCTGCCAGATCTTTCTGGAGGGATTGTGCAGTCAAACGTGGGTTTTGAATTGTTTTTCTCACAATCCTGCGAGCTGTTCTGTCTGATATTTTTATTGGTCTTCCAGATCTTGCTTTATCTTCCACTGTTCCTGATGACTGACATTTCTTAATTACATTCCGAACAGAGGATATTGACATCTGAAAACGTTTTGCTATCTTCTTATAGCCTTCTCCAGCTTTGTGAGCATCAACTATTTTCAGTTTCAGATTTCTAGACAACTGCTTAGAAGAACCCATGGTACTGATTGTTGGGGCAAGGTCAGATGAGTCTGGGCATTTAAAACCTTTGAGATTGACATCACCTGGTCTTCCCAGATGATGATTGAGAACAATCCATGACACTGGCAGGTCTCAGCTTTACAAAGGGGGCAGTACAAGATAATAACTCTGCAGGGTGCCCAAACTTTTGCAGATGCCATTTTTTTGTTTTCTGTTATTTTGAAAGTGTAAATGATGGAAATAAAATCTAACTTTTGTTGACATATTATAAGAATGTCTAATCTGTAATTTGATGCCTTTTGGAGATTTTTCCATCTTTCTTTGGCTTCTTTATGCACAATAATACAAATTTTTTACCTGGGCTGCCCAAACTTTTGATCCCCACTGTATCTATCTATCTCTCCCATATCAATCTATCTCTCTCTCATATCTATCTATCTCTCCCATATCAATCTATCTCTCTCATATCTATCTATCTCTCCCATATCAATCTATCTATCTCATATCTATCTATTTCATATCTATCTATCTATCTATCTATCTATCTATCTCATATCTATCTATCTCTCTATCTATCTCATATCTATTTATCTATCTCATATCTATCTATTTATTTCTCTATCTCATATCTATCTATCTCATATCTATCTATCTATCTGTCTATCTATCTATCTATCTATCTATCTAAACAACAACAACAAACGTTGTCTCAAATGGCTGGAGGTGCTCAACCCCAAATGCAGTTGTGCATTTATACTGGGGGAGCAGATCCTGCCCTTTTTTGCTGTTGTTTGTAAATGTATACTTGGAGGTGTGTAAACTCCATATGTTAATGCGCCTTGAACACTTTCCAGGCAGCATTAGGGTAGCACCTGTGAGGCCGGCACCTATATCAGCCAACTCAGGTGGGGCTTGTAGCCTCTCTCCCTCCTCCCATTGTATGTGCTCAGTCACACTGGAGGGAACTAGGAGCAGACTGCATGTTGGCCTAATGCTGCTGGAATTGCCCACTGGCCCCTGGTTTTTGCTTTTCACCCACAGGTAGGATTAGCGTTAGGTCCCGCACCATCTTGAGAAACCTTGGCGTTGGTGTGCGGGCTCTGGTGTGTCCTTCATATAAGGATACACTGGCAAATGTCTCAATTTTAACATCAGTGTTGAGGGATTAGCCAATATCATTGTATACATCTACCACAGTAGTGCACCTAAATTTCTGTATCTATCTATCTATCTATCTCATATCTATCTATCTCATATCTATCTATCTCATATCTATCTATCTCATATATATCTATATATCTATATATATATATCTATATATATATATATATATATATATATATCTCATATCTATCTCATATCTATCTATCTATCTCATATCTGTTTATCTATCTATCTATCTATCTATCTATTTATATATCTCTTCCTGTCAATGTAGACACAGATAGTACTGCCTCCCTGTCTACACGTTACTGATATATGTACAGATAGTACTGCCTCCCTGTCTACACATTATTGATATATGTACAGATATTACTGCCTCCCTGTCTACACGTTATTGATATATGTACAGATAGTACTGCCTCCCTGTCTACACATTATTGATATATGTACAGATAGTACTGCCTCCCTGTCTACACATTATTGATATATGTACAGATAGTACTGCCTCCCTGTCTACACATTATTGATATATGTACAGATAGTACTGCCTCCCTGTCTACACGTTATTGATATATGTACAGATAGTACTGCCTCCCTGTCTACACATTATTGATATATGTACAGATAGTACTGCCTCCCTGTCTACACATTATTGATATATGTACAGATAGTACTGCCTCCCTGTCTACACGTTATTGATATATGTACAGATATTACTGCCTCCCTGTCTACACGTTACTGATATATGTACAGATAGTACTGCCTCCCTGTCTACACATTATTGATATATGTACAGATAGTACTGCCTCCCTGTCTACACGTTATTGATATATGTACAGATAGTACTGCCTCCCTCCCTACACGTTACTGATATATATACAGATAGTACTGCCTCCCTGCCTACATTATATTGATATATGTACAGATAGTACTGCCTCCCTCCCTACACGTTATTGATATATGTACAGATAGTACTGCCTCCCTCCCTACACATTACTGATATATTTACAGATAGTACTGCCTCCCTGCCTACACATTATTGATATATGTACAGATAGTACTGCCTCCCTGTTTACACTTTATTGATATAAGTAAAGATAGTACTGCCTCCCTACCTACACGTTATTGATATATGTACAGATATCACTGCCTCCCTGCCTACACGTTATTGATATATGTACAGATAGTACTGCCTCCCTGTCTACACATTATTGATATATGTACAGACAGTATTGCCTCCCTCCCTACACATTATTGATATATGTACAGATAGTACTGCCTCCCTCCCTATACATTATTGATATATGTACAGATAGTACTGCCTTCGGTCTACACGTTGTTGATATTTGTACAGATAGTACTGCCTCCCTGTCTACACGTTATTGATATATGTACAGATAGTACTGCCTCCCTCCCTACACATTATTGATATATGTACAGATAGTACTGCCTACCTGCCTACACGTTATTGATATATGTACAGATAGTACTGCCTCCCTGTCTACACATTATTGATATATGTACAGATATTACTGCCTCCCTCCCTACACATTATTGATATATGTACAGATAGTACTGCCTTCGGTCTACACGTTATTGATATATGTACAGATAGTACTGCCTCCCTGTCTACACATTATTGATATTTGTACAGATAGTACTGCCTCCCCCCCTACACGTTATTGATATTTGTACAGATAGTACTGCCTCCCTCCCTACACGTTATTGATATATGTACAGATATCACTGCCTCCCTCCCTACACGTTATTGATATATGTACAGATATTACTGCCTCCCTCCCTACACGTTATTGATATATGTACAGATAGTACTGCCTCCCTCCCTACACATTATTGATATATGTACAGATAGTACTGCCTCCCTGCCTACACGTTATTGATATATGTACAGATAGTACTGCCTCCCTGCCTACACGTTATTGATATATGTACAAATAGTACTGCCTCCCTGCCTACACATTATTGATATATGTACAGATAGTACTGCCTCCCTGCCTACACGTTATTGATATATGTACAGATAGTACTGCCTCCCTGTCTACACATTATTGATATATGTACAGATATTACTGCCTCCCTCCCTACACATTATTGATATATGTACAGATAGTACTGCCTTCGGTCTACACGTTGTTGATATTTGTACAGATAGTACTGCCTCCCCCCCTACACGTTATTGATATTTGTACAGATAGTACTGC
Source organism: Hyla sarda (assembly GCF_029499605.1). Taxonomy (NCBI): domain Eukaryota; kingdom Metazoa; phylum Chordata; class Amphibia; order Anura; family Hylidae; genus Hyla; species Hyla sarda. The sequence goes on from NC_079199.1 coordinate 11,478,493, forward strand.
CTCCCTCCCTACACGTTATTGATATATGTACAGATATCACTGCCTCCCTCCCTACACGTTATTGATATATGTACAGATATTACTGCCTCCCTCCCTACACGTTATTGATATATGTACAGATAGTACTGCCTCCCTCCCTACACATTATTGATATATGTACAGATAGTACTGCCTCCCTGCCTACACGTTATTGATATATGTACAGATAGTACTGCCTCCCTCCCTACACGTTACTGATATATGTACAGATAGTACTGCCTCCCTGCCTACATTATATTGATATATGTACATATATTACTGCCTCCCTGTCTACACGTTACTGATATATGTACAGATAGTACTGCCTCCCTGTCTACACGTTATTGATATATGTACAGATAGTACTGCCTCCCTGTCTACACATTATTGATATATGTACAGATAGTACTGCCTCCATGTCTACACGTTATTGATATATGTACAGATAGTACTGCCTCCCTCCCTACACGTTACTGATATATATACAGATAGTACTGCCTCCCTGCCTACATTATATTGATATATGTACAGATAGTACTGCCTCCCTCCCTACACGTTATTGATATATGTACAGATAGTACTGCCTCCCTCCCTACACATTACTGATATATGTACAGATAGTACTGCCTCCCTGCCTACACATTATTGATATATGTACAGATAGTACTGCCTCCCTGTTTACACTTTATTGATATAAGTAAAGATAGTACTGCCTCCCTACCTACACGTTATTGATATATGTACAGATATCACTGCCTCCCTGCCTACACGTTATTGATATATGTACAGATAGTACTGCCTCCCTGTCTACACATTATTGATATATGTACAGACAGTATTGCCTCCCTCCCTACACATTATTGATATATGTACAGATAGTACTGCCTCCCTCCCTATACATTATTGATATATGTACAGATAGTACTGCCTTCGGTCTACACGTTGTTGATATTTGTACAGATAGTACTGCCTCCCTTTCTACACATTATTGATATATGTACAGATATTACTGCCTCCCTCCCTACACATTATTGATATATGTACAGATAGTACTGCCTTCGGTCTACACGTTGTTGATATTTGTACAGATAGTACTGCCTCCCCCCTACACGTTATTGATATTTGTACAGATAGTACTGCCTCCCTCCCTACACGTTATTGATATATGTACAGATATCACTGCCTCCCTCCCTACACGTTATTGATATATGTACAGATATTACTGCCTCCCTCCCTACACGTTATTGATATATGTACAGATAGTACTGCCTCCCTCCCTACACATTATTGATATATGTACAGATAGTACTGCCTCCCTGCCTACACGTTATTGATATATGTACAGATAGTACTGCCTCCCTGCCTACACGTTATTGATATATGTACAGATAGTACTGCCTCCCTGCCTACACATTATTGATATATGTACAGATAGTACTGCCTCCCTGTCTACACATTATTGATATATGTACAGATATTACTGCCTCCCTCCCTACACATTATTGATATATGTACAGATAGTACTGCCTTCGGTCTACACGTTGTTGATATTTGTACAGATAGTACTGCCTCCCCCCCTACACGTTATTGATATTTGTACAGATAGTACTGCCTCCCTCCCTACACGTTATTGATATATGTACAGATATCACTGCCTCCCTCCCTACACGTTATTGATATATGTACAGATATTACTGCCTCCCTCCCTACACGTTATTGATATATGTACAGATAGTACTGCCTCCCTCCCTACACATTATTGATATATGTACAGATAGTACTGCCTCCCTGCCTACACGTTATTGATATATGTACAGATAGTACTGCCTCCCTGCCTACACGTTATTGATATATGTACAGATAGTACTGCCTCCCTGCCTACACATTATTGATATATGTACAGATAGTACTGCCTCCCTGCCTACACGTTATTGATATATGTACAGATAGTACTGCCTCCCTGCCTACACGTTATTGATATATGTACAGATAGTACTGCCTCCCTCCCTACACGTTATTGATATATGTACAGATAGTACTGCCTCCCTCCCTACACATTATTGATATATGTACAGATAGTACTGCCTCCCTCCCTACACATTATTGATATATGTACAGATAGTTCTGTCTTCCTTTCTGTCCTTACTGAGATATCAGCCAACAAATACTAACTAGATGAGCTCACCACCTTCAGCTTTAGGCCATGTTCACACAATGGAGAAAAAAAACAGACATAGATTGCTAAGAAGAAAAAAATGCAGTTTCTTGTGTTACGGTTAGTTTTTCAGCTGCACAAGGACAAAAATGAGCACAATAAATATGGCCATTTATTTTTTACAGTGAATGAACATGGCCTTAAAGGGGTACTCCGTCCCTAATTCATCTTATCCCCTATCCAAAGCATAGCTGATAAGATGTATGATCGCTGCGGACCCCCGCAATCTGTCATTCCGCACCGACCTTTGTGAGCTCTCTGCAGCGCTGGAGGCTCTTACTGTGCAGCGTGATGACCATTGTCATGTGACGTCCCGCCTCTCCCCCTTAATGTAAGTCTATGGGAGAAGGCGTGAGTAGCACTTTAACAGCCTATTAACATGTATACAGGGACGGCTCTGCCTATAGGCAAAATAGGCAGCCGACTAGAGTAAACTCTTAGTGGGGGCTTCGCCCTGCCCACAGCAATAAAGTTAGAAGCCGAACCACCCACCCATCCAGCAAAACCCCACCACATCGCCCCCCCAGTAATAAGGAGATTACATGAGGAGGAGGTTTGTTACAGTGTGTCACCCCAGAAGTAAGGAGATTACATGAAGAGGTTTGTTACAGTGTGTCACCCCCAGTAGTAAGGAGATTACATGAGGAGGAGGTTTGTTACAGTGTGTCACCTCAGTGGTAAGGAGAGTACATGAGGAGGGGGTATGTTACAGTGTGTCACCCCAGTAGTAAGGAGATTACATGAGGAGGAGGTTTGTTACAGTGTGTCACCCCAGTAGTAAGAAGATTACATGAGGAGGGGGTTTGTTACAGTGTGTCACCCCAGTAGTAAGGAGATTACATGAGGAGGGGATTTGTTACAGTGTGTCACCCCAGTAGTAAGGAGATTACATGAGGAGGGGGTATGTTACAGTGTGTCACCCGAGTAGTAAGAAGATTACATGAGGATGGGATTTGTTACAGTGTGTCACCCCAGTAGTAAGGTGATTACATGAGTAGGAAGTTTGTTACAGTGTGTCACCCCAGTAGTAAAGAGATTACATGGGGAGGAGGTTTGTTACAGTGTGTCACCCCAGTAGTAAGGTGATTACATGGGGAGGAGGTTTGTTACAGTGTGTCACCCCAGTAGTAAGGTGATTACATGAGGAGGAGGTTTGTTACAGTGTGTCACCCCAGTATTATGGAGATTACATAAGAAGGAGGTTTGTTACAGTGTGTCATCCCAGTAGTGAGGTGATTACATGGGGAAGATGTTTGTTACAGTGTGTCACCCTAGTAGTAAGGAGATTACATGAGGAGGAGGTTTGTTACAGTGTGTCACCCCAGTAGTAAGGAGATTATACATGAGGAGGGGGTTTGTTACAGTGTGTCACCCCAGTAGTAAGGTGATTACATGAGGAGTAGGTTTGTTACAGTGTGTCACCCCAGTAGTAAGGAGATTATATAAGGAGGAGGTTTGTTACAGTGTGTCACCCCAGTACTAAGGAGATTACATGAGGAGGAGGTTTGTTACAGTGTGTCACCCCAGTAGTAAGGTGATTACATGAGGAGGAGGTTTGTTACAGTGTGTTACCCCAGTAGTAAGGAGATTACATGAGGGGGAGGTTTGTTACAGTGTGTCACCCCAGTAGTAAGGAGATCACATGAGGAGGGGGTTTGTTACATTGTGTCACCCCAGTAGAAAGGAGATTACATGAAGAGGAGGTTTGTTACAGTGTGTCACCCCAGTAGTAAGGTGATTACATGAGGAGTAGGTTTGTTACAGTGTGTCACCCCAGTAGTAAGGAGATTACATGAGAAGGTTTGTTACAATGTGTCACCCCAGTAGTAAGGTGATTGCATGAGGAGGAGGTTTGTTACAATGTGTCACCTCAGTAGTAAGGAGATTACCTGAGGAGGGGATTTGTTACAGTGTGTCACCCCAGTAGTAAGGTGGGTCGTGTCAAAGGGCAGAGCCAATGGGCGAGGTCAAGGGGCAGCAAAATGAGCTTTCGCCTAGGGTGGCAAAAATCCTTGCACCAGGCCTGCATGTATACATTTGGTTTGGGATGGGGGATGGGTAAATAGAATTGTTTTATATAATTATTGCCCATTTAGTCAGACAATGAAAGTTTCACCAACAGAGAAGAATCGGAAATCTATAAAACTCTGTAAACTTTCCTCTCGATCATTGTTATCGGCAACCGGGAAGGTAACAATTATTGTATGTCGGGGGCGATGAAGACTTTCATGTTTGCATGTTTGTGAGTAAATGAACAGGGAACAGCTGCGTCAGACACTTCTATAAATGCTAAGCGTCGTACAATGGCTGTTTGAGAGATAAAACGTCCTGATATGGGGGGTGACAGATGGCGGGCCCGGGATGATGGGCTATAGGCTGCCGTTAGGTACCTTTAATTTGGCTATGACATTGCCCGCGCTCCTCGGAGAACAGACATTATGAACTTCTGCTCCACTGAATAAGCTTCTTTATCAACAATATTTTTTTTCTTGAATAATTTGTTGACCTTGTGCTTGTAGTAGGGTGAAATCTCGACGCCAGACACTATTACTCCCATATTTAGTTTCGCAACTGAACATCTGTTTATTGGCTCTTAAAGTACACTGCCAAATGAGAAAGCCATCGCAGCATCAAAATTGTTCTAAATGTACTTAGATAGATTGGAAACGCATGAGAAAAATATGGAAACGGGGATTCGGGAGGCAATAATCAGGACTTATTAGACGAGCGCACCGATGAATGGAGGAAGAAAGTGCAGGTCGTGCACTGAGATGGATCAGGTTCTGCCGGGATTCAAGAAATAAACTGAGGGGAAATGCAAAAAAAATGTAATAAAAGTGTGACTTATAGAATGAATAAAGAAGAAGGAGAAGCCAAAATTCCTGACGTAGAGATAAAGCTGGAGCTTATTGTCTTGTTGGCACCAGTGTTGTCAGACACATATCCTTCTCTGCTCTTGTATTACGTCTGGTCCCGGTGAGTGCTCCGACATAGTCTCCGACATAGTCATGACAGCCGCAGGACAGGAGAGTCAACCAGGAGAGGAGTAGTGTTGCTCGCGAATATTCGCAATGCTTATTTATTCGCGAATATCGCATATGCTAATTTTCACATATGCGAATTTTCACTTATGCAAATTTTTGTATATGCTAATGTTCGCATATGCTAATGTTCACATGTGCGAATTTACGCATATGCGAAAATAAACCGTGAATAATACGAATATGCGAATTTAGCGAATATATGACGAATATTCGGCCATATATTCGTGAAATATCATGAATTCGAACATGGCCTATGCCGCTCAACACTAGAGAGGAGAGGACCAGGCCACAAACCTATGGCACCTAGGCTCAAACCTCCCTAAAGGGGGTACTCTGCCCCTAGGCATCTTATCCCCTATCCAAAGTATAGGGCATAAGATGTCTGATCACGGGGGTCCAACCGCTGTGAACCCCGCGGGCGGCGGGGGTCGTAATGTCACGACCAGGCCGCTCATGACATCATGCCACACCCCCTCAATGAAAGTCTATGGGAAGGGGCTGCAACCACACCCCCTCCAATAAACTTGTATTGAGGGGGCGTGGGGCGACGTCACCAGGGAGCGTGACTGTGACGTCACGACCCTACTGCCCACTCCAAACGTTCGAAACAAAATGTGCAGAACGCTGGGGTAGCGGAGTACCCCTTTAATGGCGGGTTCAGATGCCTGTGATTATAGTCTTCTCCATCCACTAGCGATCTTGTAGTCTCTGCTTTCCTGGACCCTAATCCTTACCAGTTTTCTAACCTTGGCGGCCATTTTGAACTTGATATTATTTCTCCTGGTTTGACTCCCGCCTGTTGTTTGGGTCTCTTGGGAATCTGATTTTGTTCTGTCTCATCTCTCCCGGTTCTGATCCTCTGGCCTGTTTGCACTTTTCTTTCTGCATTTTGATTTTGTTCTAGTCGTATCTGTCTGGTTTTGACACAGTTTTTCTGACATCCCATAAGAGCTCCATGAACTTAGTGCAGGGACTGTCACCCAGTTGAAGGGCCACCATTTAGGGCAGATCAGCCAAGCAGGAAGGGACAGTGATTGGGGTGAGAATAGGGCTGCATTGTTCCCTGCCTAACGTAACAAGTGTTAGCAGCCAGGACTAGGCGAAAAAAATTATGCTGCCGTTAGGGTGAATGGCGCCCATTGTAGAACTATTTATTCATCTCTATATTCTATTATGAATTACCATATAGTGCCCACATAATACAACCATACAAATTACAAATATAATACCGCTAAATCAGTAAACTAGGGGGATGCAAATACTGTACAACAAAGTCTGGACTTGAAAATGTAAAGTTGAGTGCAAAGCCCATACAGTCTAGTGTTGGACCCTTTACAATGACATATTTTTATTTAATCATTTATTCATTTATTTATTTACAAAAGTTGTTTGCTTTTATAAACGCAAGGCAGTTTCAGTTGTTGGGCTAAGGGGGTCTTGTTGAAGACCCTCATCTATTAGCCACATTAGAAAGCAGAGAAACTCTTGCTCTGGAGGACCTCATAGTTGGATTCCATGTAATGCTCAGTTTCTCCTGTGGTGGCGCTGCAGGGATGTTGATACACCTAAAACAAAACAAAAAAAATTAAGCAACTTTGCAATAAGTCTTAAATAAGAATGTCCTATACTTTTGTGTGTCCAGGTTCTATAAAGGTTTTCTGTACTTCTTTAAAGGGGTACTCCGCCCCTAGACATCTTATCCCCTATCGAAAGGGGTGGCACCCCAGACATCTGATGCACGGAGCCAACTTTGCTGGTGATGCGGGAGACTGGCGATGCGGGGCGGAGGCTTGTGATGTCAGGGCCACGCCCCTTCCATGCAAGTCTATGGGAGGGGGCGTGACGCCCCCTCCCATAGACTTGCATTGAGGGGGCGTGGCGGCGACTTCACGAGCGGCATGACGTCACGAGCCTCCAGCGCTGCACCTGATGCTCTAAGCGAACCCCGGATAGGGGATAAGATGTCTAGGGGCGGAGTACCCCTTTAAAAGGTAAAAAAAACTACTGTAGAGATATATTTAAATTTTAGATCGATTGAGGTCTAACCCCACTGATCATTAGAACGAGTGATTTGGAGCTTGTGGCCCTGCTCTTCACTCCCCGGCTTGCAGCGATCTTCCACCCTTGGCACTAGACGGGCTCTATAGACACATCCACGGGCTGGGAGGTAAAGGGGTCATCCAGAATAAGAAAAGATGATTTCCTCCATGAACAGCACCACCTTTGTCCTCAGGTTGTGTGTGGTTCTACAGCTCAGTTCCATTAAAGCGAATGGAGCCAAGTTGTAATACCACACACAACCTGATGACAGGTGTGGTGCTGTTTTTGGAAGAAATCAGCTCTGTTTTTCTATCCCTGCATAACCCCTATTAGACTGATATATATATATCTTTCCGATTGATACATTATCCCCATTGTGTACACTTTATGTGCCAGTAAGTGGCTGTAAAGCACATAATAACCTGCAGAGCATTAAATGCTTTTAGAATTTTTTTGCAACTTTCATATAATATTTGTCTTTTTTTTTGTGTAGAATTTGGACCCGTCCTTCATCATCTGAACAGATTTGACTTTCTTCCGTTAAATTTCTTACAAAAATGTGTCCTTGATCATTATAAAGTCAGCGGTTCTGCGGCAGAATTATCCAGGCTTCATTGACTGAGCTTTTTCTATTCTTGTCTCCTTAAATGGATCTGTTGTCATTGAGGCAGAACTATTTTATGTCTAAACGATCCATTAAATTATTTATTATGGCTTAATGCAGGTACGGAGCACAGATCTGCGTCCCCGTATTCTCCGTGTGTGTGGGTCGCTGCCTTCACCTACTCAGTGATGATCGGCCCGTGTTACCCGCTAATGACTACTTCAATAATGACTGAACCCATTAGTGGAAGGATTCAGATGGGGAGACCATGAGAGAGCTGCGGCTGCTGCAGGATAGAGGGTTTACTCAGGATTTGTGTATGATCAGGCGATAATGATACGAAAGACGAGGAACGATTGGCTAATTGGAGTATATTCATACATGGATTCATTCTGCACCCCATATCTCCCAGTCTGTACCCCGTATCGCCAGTCTGCACCCTGTATCCCCCAGTCTGCACCCCGTATCCCCGGTCTGCACACTGTATCCCCCAGTCTGCACCCCATTTCCCCCAGTCTGTACCCCGTATCCCCAGTCTGCACCCCACATCCCCAAGTCTGCACCCCATGTCCCCCAGTCCGCACCCTGTATCCCCAGTCTGAACCTTGTACCCCCAATCTGCACCCTGTATCCCCCAGTCTGCACCTTGTATCCCCAAGTCTGCACCCCATATCCCCCAGTCTGCACCCCTTATCCTCCAGCCTGCACCCCATATCCCCCAGTCTGCACCCTGTATCCCCCAGTCTGCACCCCATATTCCCCAGTCTGCACCCTGTATCCTCCAGTCTGCCCCCTGTATCCCCCAGTCTGCACCCTGTATCCTCCAGTCTGCACCCCATATCCCCCAGTCTGCACCCTATATCCCACAGTCTGCACCCTGTATCCACCAGTCTGCACCTCAAAGCCCCCAGTCTGCACCCCATATCCCCCAATCTGCACCCCATATCCCCCAGTCTGCACCCCATATTCCCCAGTCTGCACCCTATATCTCCCAGTCCCCAGTCTGCATCCCATACCCCCCAGTGTGCGCCCCAAATCCCCCAGTCGGCACCCTGTATCCCCCATACACTTTGGTGTTTGGACCCACGATTCAATAATAAGAAGTTCCAATCCTCTTGGCTTGTTGTCTGGATCTTCTATAGGAGGTTGGAGAGTTCCCTTGTTCTTCACTATAGGCTGAAGGATGGGAAGTGGTATCTCTTCTTGAAATCTCCAAATTACCAGCATATTGGCAATATGGCGTACTCCGCCCCTGGACATCTTATCCCCTATCCAAATGATAGGGGATAAGATGTCTGATCGCGGGGGGTCCAACTGCTGGGACCCCACAATCTCCGGGCCGCAGGGTTCGGGTGAAAGTGATATTGATGTCATGTGACGCCCCCACCATTCATGGCTATGGGGGACACAGGACACGGCCATTTACCACCAACACAAGCGCAGATCCTTGGTTAGCATGTCCATCAGAATCGTGACATGAGCACACTGTAGCAATGATGATGTAAAATATTGCTTTTGTATCGATTCCTGATGATAATGTCAGCGGGAAACGCATAGAATCAACTAGAAAATATGGACAGAATGCCGGACTGAATGGAGAGAAGGAAGTTTGGGATATAAGGTTTCTTCCTGTGTCTGTCAGTGAACAGGATTTCATCTTCGTACTTAGGAATGTGTAGTGGAATAATGGATGGTCATAGTCTCTACAGGGAAATGGTGGAGTTATCCATACAGTATAATGAACGGTGCTTTATGAAATGGACCAGGTTTGTGTCGATTCAAAAGCTAAGTACAAAAAAACGCATTATGTGGATGGAGTAACTTCATGGACCGGGACTGGGTCTTATAAATGATCAGTGCGGAGTATGGAAGTATTATTGGGAATATTACTTATCATCTAACCCAGGATATTATATACATAAGGGAATGACTGGAGCATTACTTACTGTCTGCTCCTATGGACATTAGAGTAGTGGAAATTGTAATAGTATATGTGTGAACCGAGACGATATCCGAACTTGGCCCTATATATCCATTCAGTGTGAACTGGCACTAATAGTCAATAACCAGGCCTGGTGCAAGGATTTTTACCACCATAGGCAAAAGCTCATTCTGCCACCCCTTGACCCCCCCCCCCCCCCCCCAATGGATCAGCCCTTTGACATGCCGCACCTTACTACTGGGGGGACACACTGTAACAAACCTCCTCCTCATGTAATCTCCTTACTACTGGGGTGACACACTGTAACAAACCTCCTCCTCATGTAATCTCCTTACTACTGGGGTGACACACTGTAACAAACCTCCTCCTCATGTAATCTCCTTACTACTGGGGTGACACACTGTAACAAACCTCCTCTTCATGTAATCTCCTTACTGCTGGGGTGACACACTGTAACAAACCTCCTCCTCATGTAATCTCATTACTACTGGGATCACACACTGTAACAAACCTCCTTCTCATGTAATCTCCTTACTACTGGGGTGACACATTGTAACAAACCTCCTCTTCATGTAATCTCCTTACTACTGGGGTGATACACTGTAACAAACCTCCTCCGCATGTAATCTCCTTACTACTGGGGTGACACACTGTAACAAACCTCCTCCTCATGTAATTCGGATGCTGGCTAACTTTATTGTTGCAGGCAGAGCTGCGCCCCCATAAAGAGTGCGCTCTAGGCGGCTGCCTATTTTACCTATGCCTGATGAAGCTGGTTATCCAGCGAAACGCGTTGCATGCCGGGTAAATAAACCATTTTACCTTTGAAGTCCTGTGTGCTGCCTTTATCCTGGGCTGTTTTTTGGAGGGATCCGTCTGAGTGCTTCGCCTGTGTTTCCAGGAGCAGCTGCCATTCTTCGCCCGTTGTAGGGTCACCTCACGCTTTTACCATAGTTGTACTTGGTCGCAGTACAACTATACTTGGTGAGCAATTCCACTTGTTTGTTCATCTTCTTTTTACATTACGTTATCACACTAGGAGCGCTCTCCTTGTTTGTATATTGTTATTTTACCTATAGGTAGAGCCGGCCCTGACAATAAGGCTACAACGATAGTGGCCAAAATAATTTATGTGCACTTCTAGGCATACAAGTTCTACATCCTTTTTTTTTTTTTTATTATTATATTAAGATTTTAAATGAATCAGTAATAGTGAACCTTTAAAGTCTCAAGATTGTTTCCAGTGCCAAATAAGCATGTCCATCACTGTATGACGCTAAATTACTATCGTCACCTCATGTCGAAACTTCTCTATTATTACTTTAGGATATCGGAAAATTCTATTTGGATACAGAAGCTGGAAGCAAAACTCCTGCACCCACTGGGGCTTTTCAAGGAGATGAATGCAGAAGTTCTATCCCTGGGAATGAATAAGTAGTCATCATTTATTAATCAGATCCAGTACCTGAATTTTAAGCGTGTCCTGATGCCTGACGCTTTAATGAGAAACACGTTGGGCGCTAAACAGGAAGAATTTGCATTTACAGATTGTTTGTAATCAAGTACGGCATCTCAGGCTGCTTACGAGTCCAGTGAATATCTACAGATAAAAAAATATTCTAAATTTGACAAAATATTGTGAAATAATTAGTCTTTTTAAAACTTCAGCTCTGCTCATACTACAATAAGGTCCAATCCGCTTCTGACGAGCCATCAAAATGTACAATCTCCAGCAAATTAGGAAATAAACAGGGCAACTCACCAAATGCTTCTTCTTCAATCTTCTTTATTCAACAAAGTAGAAAATACATATAGTGCAGGATCAGGGTGGACGGTACAGACGGGGGGGATGTTGAATGGGGCTACAGTGCCGTTTAGCGGTGTACGCTTCAACTGGCCCACCGGGCCAGTTAAAGCGTACACCGTGAAACAGCACTGTAGCCCCGATCAGCATCCCCTCCTTCTGTACCGTCTACCCTGATCCTGGACTGTATGTATTGTCTACTTTCTACTGGGCCAATTGAAGCGTACACCGCGAAACGTCACCATAGCCCCGATCAACATCCCCCCATCTGTACCGTCCACCCTGATCCTGCACTCTATGTACTTTCTACAGGGCCAGTTGAAGAGTACTCCTCGAAACGGCACCATAGCCCCAATCAACAAACCGTACCTGTCATTCCAGGTGACTCTTCAGGATGCGCTGCCCTGTGTGTGTACATGAGGAACAGCCTTATTTCTGGACATTATGTGACTTGTATATTCAACAGATTTCTGCTCTGCAGGCTTTATGTTTAATTTTTAGTTCTCCCATGGCTGGTGAATGAAGTTCCTTCCTCTCCCCTCCATAGACTTGTATTGGCTTGTCTTGCAGACACAGGACATATCCGAGCTGATTTTCAGAGTGGAATACAGTCTCGCATCAGTAGTCAGGAGAGGGAAGAAGCTTGATAACAAGAGAAAGAAGCATGTTTTGATTAATAAGATATACTACAAAGTTTATTATATTTGTTTGTACTATTAAGCAATGAAAAGTATATTCAAATGACACAATGTCTATTTCAGATTGGTGGGGGTCTTAGTGATTAGACCCCCATTGATTTGATACTTATTACTGTGGATCCTGGAATAACCTCTTTTAAGTTTAAAGCGGTACTCTACCCATAGACATCGTAACCCCTGTCCAAAGGATAGGAAAAAAGATGTCTGATCTCGGCTGTGGCACCTCAGACATCCGACGCACAGAGTGAACTTCCCTCCGTGCCGGATGACTGTCGATGTGGGGCGGAGACTCGTGATGTCACGTCCCCTCCCATAGGCTTGCATTAAGGGGGCGTGGCCGCGACTTCACGAGTGGGGCGCAGTCATGGCGTCACGAGCCTAAGGTGCTGCACCTGATGCTCTAAACAAAAGCCGGGTGCAGAAGGGATATCGTGGGGTTCCCCAGTGAACCCCGCAATCAGACAATTTATCCCCTATATTTTAGATAGGGGATAAGATGTTTAGAGGTGGAGTACTCCTTTAAGTACAAAATCCTCAAAAAAACTTAATTAAACCAAAGAAAAAGAACTAGAGATATATGAGATAAATGGTGAGAAATGTGACACGTTCAGAAACAGGTAAAACTTTAATTGAAATGTCACGTTCTCTGGAACGGGCCCGGGCTGCTCACAATATTCCAGCTCTCTCATTTGTAATAAATCGCTATTAGCCAATATATAGGAAGCCACTGAGCATAGTGCGAACCGTCCCGATCAGATTCTGGATTTGTGCGTTCAATTATCGGTTGTGTTCAGGGAGGAAATTGCACAACATGATGAATATGAGAGATGAAATCAGGAGCTGATGAAGAAAGATGAGATCCCCGAAGAACGGAAGCGAAGTAATATGCGATTACTAAAACAAAACATGGTCCATGTCATCCAGTCCCATTTACTGACGTGCACTTTGGATGACTCCTTCACAATTTGACAATTCTTGGCTTTAGTGATGGCGTCGAAAGATCCCATCAAGTATTATAGAAAAAATAATCCTAAACGGGAATATTAGACGTCATCTCAAGTTCATGACCAAATCTAAAACTAAGTCCTAATGATTTATAAGGCATCTAATCCTTATCTACAGTCCTCAGGGACCATGTCTCTATAAACTGATTTGTCTATTTTAGAAAACCCCTACTTAGCCCACTGGGAAGCCACTAGTCCTCATTTCTATTGCAGAATGAAAGCATCACATGGTTAATGGTCACCGCTCGTTTATCAAATTCCTCACAAATTAATAACTCAAACCAATATACTAAATTCTGCAATATATCTTAATACAGAATAAATGCTCTTTCTCCACTTATCAGGCTCCTTTCCTGCCCCTGTCCTTCCCCCCAAAACTTATCATTCACTCTGCACAAGCTGCTAAGTTCATCTTGAGAGATACATACTATTAACTTACTAAGGGATCAGGTTACAGCTGCCCATTGAAATCTTTGGAGGGGGAAAGGAGAGAAAGAGGGAGCAGTAAAGTGAGAAAGAGACACACAGACAAGCTGCTTAAAGCTCAAGTAGTATATTTCTCCCCCCAGTGTTGATCCACAGCTTACAATGCTCAGCACTGTTCTATAATGCTCTCTATGCTGCTTCTACTTCTGGAGGAAGAGATATAGGAGAGTAAGACCTCCTCTTCTGAGGGTGTGCTATAAAGATATAGGGGAGCAGGATCTTCTTTTCTCTGGTTGTGCTTTAAAGATATAGGCAAATTTGCTAAAGAGATATAGTGGAGTAAGACCCTCTCTTCTCTGTGTGTGCTATATAGATACAGGGAGATAGATAGATAGACAGACAGACAGATAGATAGATAGATAGATAGATAGATAGATATCTACTGGCTCCAGAAAGTTAAACAGATTTGTAAATTACTTCTATTAAAGAATCTTAATCCTTCCAGTACTTATCAGCTGCTGAAGTGGAGTTGTTATTATTTTCTTTCTGACAACAGTGCTCTCTGCTGACACCTCTGTCTGTCTCAGGAAATGTCCAGAGCAGAAGCAAATCCCCATAACAAATCTCTCCTGCTCTGGACAGTTCCTGAGACAGACAGAGGTGTCAGCAGAGAGCACTGTGGTCAGACAGAAAATAACAACTCAACTTCAGCAGCTGATCAGTACTCGTAGAATTAAGATTTTTTTTTAATAGAAGTAATTTACAAATCTGTTTAACTTTCTGGAGCCAGTTAATATTTTATTTTATTTTTTTAACTTATTTTTTCTTGAATACTATGATTTCCGATGGTCGTGAAATCTTCCTCTCCCAGAAGTTTCTCTCTCTATTTTTTTATTTATTTTTTTTCATTGTGAAAGTTTTAAGTTGGGAATTCTGGCATTTTGTCAATTCCTCATCAGGCAATCTATCAGCAGCGAGTGTAAATGGCGCACAGTGTTTTATGGCGGCCCGGAGGTAATATTAATTATAACAGATGGAACAATTGTAGTGTGGGCCCCTGTCAACAATTCTCCGCGACCCATGAGGGGTCAGCACTAAATAACCTATACATATTTCAGGAGCACTAGTAGTATTTAATGATCCGGGGATACGCATCAATCACCTCTCACCGGAGGAACTGACTGCACACAAACTTTTTAATGGTTGCAATAAGATGTCTCGGCAGAGATGGTGGGAACAATTATTCTTAAGAGTTAACGTTCCCCGTGTAACACTGCAACTTTATATAGAACGTGATGTGCAACCAATGGCCATTGTTGTGCGCCAATTGATGACCCTCTACCCTGCAGTATAGTTCTCCATTCTCTGGATATCTCTATAGTGTTGAGCGGCATAGGCCACATTCGAATTCGCGAATATTCGCGAATATATGGACGAATATT
This sequence comes from Hyla sarda, assembly GCF_029499605.1. Taxonomy (NCBI): domain Eukaryota; kingdom Metazoa; phylum Chordata; class Amphibia; order Anura; family Hylidae; genus Hyla; species Hyla sarda. The sequence continues at coordinate 11,493,730 of NC_079199.1, forward strand.
CCTCATATATTCGCAAAATTCGCATATTCGTAATATTCTCGTTTTATTTTCGCGTATGCGAAAATTAACATATGCAAAAATTAGCATATACAAAAATTTGCATAAGCGAAAATTAGCATATTTACATTTTCGCATATGCGAAAATTCGCACGCCAGCCTCACACAGTAGTATTAGAGCCTTCTTTACACCACACAAGCTGAAAGCAGAGAGGGATGATCACTGTGATGTGTACGGTGAAAAAAAAAATTTACGAATATTCGTAATTATGTATATGTAGTGCTATATTCGTGAATATTCGCGAATTCTCGAATATGTGATATTCGCGAATAAAATTTGCATTGCGAATATTCGTGAGCAACACTAGTAAGTAGTAGAGATGTGCAGATGCAGGTGTCAGAACGGCTGCTATAAGAGGCTGAACGAGTGATGTAATATAATTATAAATTAGTCAATTTGCATTTTGTACAAAGACCTATTGATAGTTATAATCATATCACTCCTATTTGTACCTGATAGGGAGCTGCTATATTGTATCGCTCCTTTATCATCAGGATCTTCCCATTTCCCATTTGTGTCTGAGACAGCGCTTGCCAATAAAATAATATTTTTGTTACATATACTATATATTGGTGTGCACCAACAGGGGAGCACATCTATTGGCTCAGCAGCAGTTCAGCCACAGATCAGATCCAAACCCATCCAGCGCTAGTGACTCCATATAGCAACTTGTCTAATTTACGGATCTGTTTAACTTTCTGGAGCCAGTTGATGTATAAAAAGGAAGTTTTTTCCTGGAATACCCCTTTAATATCCATTCGCCGCAAATAAATTCAGACCGAACCAAATTTTTTCGGAAAATTCAGCGAATCGGCCAAATTGAATTTTATCAAAAATCACTCATCTCTAACTGAGACATTCTAAAACATAACCTTTAAAGATCGGAACCTACTAATAAAAAAAAATAGCAGCAAGGCAGTATATAGTCACCGACAAAAATATCCCACTGACCCTTGGTTGCAAATTGGACATGTACCTGAATACACCACTGTAGGGCTGAGTGGACCTGTTGTATGGTATCCACACAGGGAAAATTATCAGGATCTAAGCTGATACCTCTTCCTTGTTCAATATAGTTGCAGACATTTGGTCTTACATTTCATGACCCAGCCAGCCCTGTGCTTTTTTACATATTAGGAAGGTCACTGTCTCCTCCAAGATCAACACATTCCTTTCCCTTCGCTGATACCTCTTCCTTGTTCAATCTAGTTGCCGATAATTTGGTCTTACATTACATGACCCAGCCAGCCATGTCCTTTTTTACGTATTAGGAAGGTCACTGTCTCCTCCAAGATCAACACACTCCTTTCCCGTTGCTGATACCTCTTCCTTGTTCAATATTGTAGCAGAGAATTCGGTCTTACATGACCCTTGACCCAGCCAGCCCTATCCTTTCCTACATATTGGGAAGGTCACTGTCTCCTCCAGGATCAACACACTCCTTTCCCGCTGCTGATACTTCTTCCTTGTTCAATATTGTTGCAGAGAATTCGGTCTTACATGAACTTTGACTCATCCAGCCCTGTCCTTTCTTACATATTGGGAAGGTCACTGTCTCCTCCAAGATCAACCCACTCCTTTCCCGTTGTTGATCCCTCTTTCTTGTTTAATATTGTAGCAGATAATTCGGTCTTACATTACCTTTGGCCCATCCAGCCCTGTCCTTTCTTACATATTGGGAAGGTCACTGTCTCCTCCAAGATCAACACATTCCATTCCCGTTGCTAATACCTCTTCCTTGTTCAATATTGTAGCAGATAGTTCGGTCTTACATGACCCTTGACCCAGCCAGCCCTATCCTTTCTTACATATTGGGAAGGTCACTGTCTCCTCCAGGATCAACACACTCCTTTCCCGTTGTTGATCCCTCTTTCTTGTTCAATATAGTTGCAGATAATTTGGTCTTACATTACATGACCCAGCCAGCTCTATACTTTCTTAAATATTGGGAAGGTCACTGTCTCCTCCAGGATTAACACACTCCTTTCCCGCTGCTGATACTTCTTCCTTGTTCAATATTGTTGCAGAGAATTCGGTCTTACATGAACTTTGACCCATCCAGCCCTGTCCTTTCTTGCATATTAGGAAGGTCACTGTCTCCTCCAAGGTCAACACACTCCTTTTCCTTCTCCTTTGTTCTCTTTATTCGTTGCAGACTGTCCTGTCTCCTCCTGAAACAAAAGCAAACGCATCTCTGAAAAGCGAAAAACCACGAATATGAAGGAAAATGAAAGGCAAATGATACCCTTTAGTGATCAGCCTAGAATGGATGTGACTGGTCCATTGCTTCCCAACCAGGGTGCCTCCAGCTGTTGCAAAACTACAACTCCCAGCAAGCCCCGACAGCCGAAGGCTGTCCGGGCATGCTGGGAGTTGTAGTTTTGCAACAGCTGGAGGCACCCTGGTTGGAAAGCACTGGACTAGTCTGTTGGTTTATGGGCTGGAAGTTGGATGGAGGACTCAGAATGCTCTGGATATATGACTTAAATCATTTTAATTACGGATCTGGCAGTTTCGCTTATCTTGGCAGCTGGCAGGTTTGGAACCGGTGCATACTATCGGATTATGGCATCATTTGCCAATATTTCATTACCGACTGGCATTACATCATTTACAATTAATGATTCGCCGTCGTCTCTGCCGTTAATTAACCATTGAGAAGAGACGAGAAATCATCATCTTCATTTGAGTTATAATAGAGGAGAAATGATCCGAAATCGCATGTTCCTGGCGCTGCTACGGCTAAAAATATATATATTACCTCAGATCGCCTGAGAAGCCGCGCGCACCAGCTTAGGTAAGTAAAAAAAAATAAACAAGCGTCGAACATCAGCTGCGAGAAACGTGATAATTTAATTTAAGGGCTTGAAATGTGTGGAGAGGAAATTAACAGGTCGGGTATAGCCAGAGAGCAGCCAGGTGCTTACGGGGGCAAGAAATTATAGAAAACCTGTTAACTCGCATAGATAAATAACACGTGGTAAAGAACGTGAAGCAGAAATACAGGGTGCGACGGAAAGGTCAAAAACTTAAAGGTGCTGCCGAAAAATACACAGCATAGCATTGCCTACCTGTTCGAGCTCTAATATCACCAAAAATCCATTTGTTTTGCATTTCTGTGGGTCACAATTCCCAGAATTCATTGCTTTCCCTCCGTCCTTCCAGCCTGCCCACTCCCACCCACAGCACCATTGTCGATTTCACACCCAGAGCTGCTGCAGAGCATCGCACCTGCTGTATTCATTGCCTGACTGCTCCTCTGCCTGTGGCATTGTTGAACATTGGTAAAATGATTTGATTCTGGCCGAAGGATTAAAGGGGTTCTCCGCCCCTAGACATCTTAACCCAGATAAGATGTCTGATTGTGGGGGTCCCGCTGCTGGGGACTCGAAGATCTAGGGTGTGGCACCATAGATATCCGGTGCACGGAGCGAAGTACGCTCTGTGCCGGATGACTGGCGATGCGGGGCGAAGGCTCGTGATGTCAAGGTCACGTCCTGCTCGTGACGTCACGTCCACGCCCCCTCAATGCAAGTCTATGGGAGGGGGAGTGACGGCCACCACGCTCCCTCCCATAGACTTGCATTAAGGGGGAGTGGCCGTGACGTCACGAGCGGGGCATGGCTGTGATGTCACTAGCCTCCGGCGCTACATCCAATGCTTTAAATGAACACCGGGTGCAGTAGGGACATTGTGGGGGTCCCCCTTTGGATAGGGGATAAAATGTCTAGGGGCGGAGTACCCCTTTAAGTTTTCTGGTATGTTATATTTCTCCTTGTATACTGGTATTATTGGTAATATTAGTCTTATTATACAGGATTTGGTCAGTAACCGTATCATGGTAATATGTTTGGTGATAATATTTCTCCTTGTATACTGGTATTATTGGTAATATTGGTCTTTGTATACAGGATTTGGTCAGTAACCGTATGACGGTAATATGTATGGTGATAACATTCCTCATTGTATACTGGTATTATTTGTAATATTGGTCTCAGTAAACAGGATTTGGTCAGTAACAGTATGATGGTGATATGTATAATGGTAATAGTTCTCCTTGTATCCTGGTATTATTGGAAATTATATTACTATTACAGAGAGTACAGAAAAGTATTATATTTAGAAAATAGTTTCACAGTTGTTGTTTTGGTGATAGTTATAATATAGGTGTTTATTTATTTTATTTATTTATTTTTGTTAACCCATTACTACCTTTTTTCAGAGCCTGATTTATTTATCCTAGGCCTGATCTGTAAATAAAAGATCATGATGAATATGTAGACAACAAGAACATTACCTTGGCACGCGCCCAATAACATTTCAATGAGTTTCATTTGTTACTCCATTAAAATTGATTTGTTACACAAAATGGCGCTAATGCATTTCAAGCAGGCAACTGGTTTTCTGATGCCATGATTTGAAGATGTTACCCACTCCAAATGCATTAGTGCCATTTTGTGGGTGGGGGAGGCAATCCTTCTTAAGGGCCTATTACCCAGGGAGATCACCAGCGGAAGAGGCCAATAATACCCAGTGTAATAAGCCCAGAGATCAATTGAGGAACAAGCAAAAGCTTATGCATTACCTGATTGATCGTATCGTGTGTGTGGGAATAAAAATCATTGCCAGACAGTGATAATGTAAAGTATCTCCCATAAGTGACTCCACCCCTCACATTATATATATAGTATATCCCATAAGTGACTCCACCCCTCACATTATATATACAGTACATCCCATAAGTGACTCCACCCCTCACATTATATATACAGTATCTCCCATAAGTGAGTCCACCCCTCACATTATATATACAGTATATCCCATAAGTGACTCCACCCCTCACATTATATATACAGTATCTCCCATAAGTGAGTCCACCCCTCACATTATATATAGTATCTCCCATAAGTGACTCCACCCCTCACATTATATACAGTATATCCCATAAGTGACTCCACCCCTCACATTATATATACAGTATATCCCATAAGTGAGTCCACCCCTCACATTATATATACAGTATATCCCATAAGTGACTCCACCCCTCACATTATATATACAGTATATCCCATAAGTGACTCCACCCCTCACATTATATACAGTATATCCCATAAGTGACTCCACCCCTCACATTATATATACAGTATATCCCATAAGTGAGTCCACCCCTCACAGTATATATACAGTATATCCCATAAGTGAGTCCACCCCTCACATTATATATACAGTATCTCCCATAAGTGACTCCACCCCTCACATTATATACAGTATATCCCATAAGTGAGTCCACTCCTCACATTATATATACAGTATCTCCCATAAGTGACTCCACCCCTCACATTATATATACAGTATATCCCATAAGTGACTCCACCCCTCACATTATATATACAGTATCTCCCATAAGTGAGTCCACCCCTCACATTATATATACAGTATATCCCATAAGTGAGTCCACCCCTCACATTATATATACAGTATATCCCATAAGTGACTCCACCCCTCACATTATATACAGTATCTCCCATAAGTGAGTCCACCCCTCACATTATATATACAGTATCTCCCATAAGTGACTCCACCCCTCACATTATATATACAGTATATCCCATAAGTGAGTCCACCCCTCACATTATATATACAGTATATCCCATAAGTGAGTCCACCCCTCACATTATATATACAGTATATCCCATAAGTGACTACACCCCTCACATTATATATACAGTATCTCCCATAAGTGACTCCACCCCTCACATTATATATACAGTATATCCCATAAGTGACTCCACCCCTCACATTATATATACAGTATATCCCATAAGTGAGTCCACCCCTCACATTATATATACAGTATATCCCATAAGTGACTCCACCCCTCACATTATATATACAGTATATCCCATAAGTGACTCCACCCCTCACATTATATATACAGTATATCCCATAAGTGACTCCACCCCTCACATTATATATACAGTATATCCCATAAGTGAGTCCACCCCTCACATTATATATACAGTATATCCCATAAGTGACTTCACCCCTCACATTATATATACAGTATCTCCCATAAGTGACTCCACCCCTCACATTATATATACAGTATATCCCATAAGTGACTCCACCCCTCACATTATATATACAGTATATCCCATAAGTGACTCCACCCCTCACATTATATATACAGTATATCCCATAAGTGACTCCACCCCTCACATTATATATACAGTATATCCCATAAGTGACTCCACCCCTCACATTATATATACAGTATATCCCATAAGTGACTCCACCCCTCACATTATATATACAGTATATCCCATAAGTGAGTCCACCCCTCACATTATATATACAGTATATCCCATAAGTGAGTCCACCCCTCACATTATATATACAGTATATCCCATAAGTGAGTCCACCCCTCACATTATATATACAGTATATCCCATAAGTGAGTCCACCCCTGACATTATATATACAGTATATCTCATAAGTGACTCCACCCCTCACATTATATATACAGTATATCCCATAAGTGACTCCCACCTCACATTATATATATAGTATCTCCCATAAGTGACTCCACCCCTCACATTATATATACAGTATATCCCATAAGTGAGTCCACCCCTCACATTAAATATACAGTATATCCCATAAGTGAGTCCACCGCTCACATTATATATACAGTATATCCCATAAGTGACTCCACCCCTCACATTATATACAGTATATCCCATAACTGAGTCCACCCCTCACATTATATATACAGTATATCCCATAAGGGAGTCCACCCCTCACATTATATATATACAGTATATCCCATAAGTGACTTCTCCCCTCACATTATATATACAGTATATCCCATAAGTGAGTCCACCCCTCACATTATATATACAGTATATCCCATAAGTGACTCCACCCCTCACATTATATATACAGTATATCCCATAAGTGACTCCACCCCTCACATTATATATACAGTATATCCCATAAGTGACATAGGATTATAATCAGGTCTATGATTAACCAATTAGACAAGTGACAAAGATCATCATATTGTAGGTTGAAACTCAGTCATTAACTGAAAGTGAAACAGCTGCGTAGGAGGCCTAAAACTGAGGGAGAAACAGACAAACTCTGCTACAAAAGTGAGAATATATAGATAACCTATTAATCTGAAAGACCACTCAAAGAGGACCAAATGTAAAGCAGATATATTTTATTAGACAATGAAAATACAATAAAGAGTTTGTTTTTTATTAGTACACACCAAATATATACAGCTCACATTCATGTATTGTATCACGCAAAATATTGTTTATATAGTCCTCACTTTTCTTATATCGATATGTACTTTATATCCCTTAAGTAATTGATTTTTAATATTCTCATAATTATGTTGCATCATGTGAGCCATCATGGAATACTTTATATTTAAATTCATTCTTATCTATTTGTTCCTTTTGGATTTGTCTTTAAGACTTCTCTTTTTTCTATTACAAAATTACATTGCACGCATGCGTGGCAGCCATTTTTGTGTATGTTTACGTTTTTCCCCTGGCAGCGGCCATTTTTTTTTTTTTTTGTGGCCGTTTTGCTTTAGTATTACATGGGTACGCTGTGCGCATGCGCGGCGGCCATGTTTTTGTATACTGTGCATTTCTCTGCACACTTGTGTCTCATATACCTTTATTTCTTGTTGTAGCTAACACACTTGTGTTTTATTTATTTATTCCATTATATACCTCTAGTGAAGGTTTTTATCATACAAAAAAACTGTTTTGCTACTGCTTTATTGCTCATATTGCACCTGGACCTGTGCCCCTCCCTTCCCCGGTCCCCACCGTTTTTCTGTGTCCATTCCTTTTGTCTTTTTAACTCTTTATTGTATTTTCATTGTCTAATAAAATATATCTGTTTTTATATTTGGTCCTCTTTGAGTGGTCTTTCAGATTAATAGGTTATCTAATAGTGCTTTAAGTACCACAGGACCTCATTATTGGGTCTGCATTGCATGTATCCCCATGTATCCCCCATTTCTATGTTGCTGTGAGAATGTGGAAGATAGTGTAATGTCATAGGTCACACACCATAGTAAGACCTAGAACAACAACAAGACACAAGGTAGTTGTACTGCATCAACAAGGTGTGATGATTCGCTCTTGCAGACAGGTGCGGTTGCAGTATAGAGGCACGGAAACAGGACTTTTCAACTCAAACTTCAGTGTTTTATTCACACCTGGCAAACAGTCTTTAAATGCAGATCAAAGGAAAAAGTAACAAAAGTCCACCTGTATTCCTTAGGTGTTTGTTCACACCTGAGTCCATGCCATGCGGCATCAAGCAAGTCTTTTCCAAGCCTCCAGGCAGTCTGCTCACCAGCTTCCAACCTCTCAGGGAAGAACTCCACAGTGACTCCACCCCACAATCAGCTCTCTCTGGCAGTGAGCTCTGCAACTAGTAAATCCCCCCCAGCTGGTGGAGCAGGCGGCCTTTAAGGCCAACAAAAGGCGACCTGGATTGTGGGGAATGGCCCCCACCCTGCACTTGACCATTCCCAGTAAGAGCCGTCCCGGGTTGGCTTTCCAGCCATACTACGCCACAATGTCAGTCTGCATCACCGCAGAGACACTGAATAATACCGGCTTTTACTTCACCATGGCCAGGAGCCTAGGGGACACATAACGCCCATCAACCACCATGATACATTTCACCTTCTCACAAAGGGTTATCCCTGGCAGGAACAAGCAACAATCATGAGTGCAGACACAGTGGTCATCGCAGGAGAGATCCTCTATACTACACCACACAGGAGAGATCCTCTATACTACACCACACAGGACAGATCCTCTATACTACACCACACAGGAGAGATCCTCTATACTACACCACACAGGACAGATCCTCTATACTACACCACACAGGACAGATCCTCTATACTACACCACACAGGACAGATCCTCTATACTACACCACACAGGAGAGATCCTCTATATTACACCACACAGGAGAGATCCTCTATACTACACCACACAGGAGAGATCCTCTATACTACACCACACAGGAGAGATCCTCTATACTACACCACACAGGAGAGATCCTCTATACTACACCACACAGGACGGATCCTCTATACTACACCACACAGGACAGATCCTCTATACTACACCACACAGGACAGATCCTCTATACTACACCACACAGGAGAGATCCTCTATAATACACCACACAGGAGAGATCCTCTATACTACACCGCACAGGACAGATCCTCTATACTACACCACACAGGAGAGATCCTCTATACTACACTACACAGGAGAGATCCTCTATACTACATCACACAGGAGAGATCCTCTATACTACATCACACAGGAGAGATCCTCTATACTACACCACACAGGAGAGATCCTCTATACTGCACCACACAGGACAGATCCTCTATACTACACCACACGGGACAGATCCTCTATACTACACCACACGGGAGAGATCCTCTATACTACACCACACAGGACAGATCCTCTATACTACACCACACAGGAGAGATCCTCTATACTACACCACACAGGACAGATCCTCTATACTAAACCACACAGGAGAGATCCTCTATACTACACCACACAGGAGAGATCCTCTATACTACACCACACAGGAGAGATCCTCTATACTACACCATACAGGAGAGATCCTCTATACTACATCACACAGGAGAGATCCTCTATACTGCACCACACAGGACAGATCCTCTATACTACACCACACAGGACAGATCCTCTATACTACACCACACAGGACAGATCCTCTATACTATACCACACAGGAGAGATTCTCTATACTACACCACACAGGACAGATTCTCTATACTACACCACACAGGAGAGATCCTCTATACTACACCCCACAGGACAGATCCTCTATACTACACCCCACTGGACAGATCCTCTATACTACACCACACAGGAGAGATCCTCTATACTACACCACACAGGACAGATCCTCTATACTACACCACACAGGAGAAATCCTCTATACTACACCACACAGGAGAGATCCTCTATACTACACCACACAGGAGAGATCCTCTATACTACACCCCACAGGACAGATCCTCTATACTACACCCCACTGGACAGATCCTCTATACTACACCACACAGGAGAGATCCTCTATACTACACCACACAGGACAGATCCTCTATACTACACCACACAGAAGAGATCCTCTATACTACACCACACAGGACAGATCCTCTATACTACACCACACAGGACAGATCCTCTATACTACACCGCACAGGACAGATCCTCTATACTACACCACACAGGACAGATCCTCTATACTACACCACACAGGAGAGATCCTCTATACTACACCACACAGGACAGATCCTCTATACTACACCACACAGGAGAGATCCTCTATACTACACCACACAGGACAGATCCTCTATACTAAACCACACAGGACAGATCCTCTATACTACACCACACAGGACAGATCCTCTATACTACACCACACAGGACAGATCCTATATACTACACCACACAGGAGAGATCCTCTATACTACACCACACAGGACAGATCCTCTATACTACATCACACAGGAGAGATCCTCTATATTACACCACACAGGAGAGATCCTCTATACTACACCACACAGGAGAGATCCTCTATACTACACCACACAGGACAGATCCTCTATACTACACCATACAGGAGAGATCCTCTATACTACACCACACGGGAGAGATCCTCTATACTACACCACACAGGGGAGATCCTCTATACTACACCACACAGGAGAGATCCTCTATACTACACCACACAGGAGAGATGTTACGCCGAGCGCTGCGGGTCCCGGCTCCTCCCCGGAGCGCTCACAGCGTTCTCCTATTTGCAGCGCCCCGGTCAGACCTGCTGACCGGGTGCGCTGCGATAATGTTCCCAGCCGGGATGCGATTCGCGATGCGGGACGCGCCCGCTCGCAATGCGCATCCCGACCCGCTTACCAGACCCGTTCCCCGTCTGTGCTATCCCGGCGTGCGCGGCCCCGCTCCCTAGGGCGCGCGCGCGCCGGGTCTTTGCGATTTAAAGGGCCGTGCGCCACTGATTGGCGCATGGGTTTTAATCAGTACCTTCACCTGTGCACTTCCCTATTTATACCTCACTTCCCCTGCACTCCCTTGCCGGATCTTGTTGCCATTGTGCCAGTGAAAGCGTTTCCTTGTGTGTTCCTAGCCTGTGTTCCAGACCTCCTGCCGTTGCCCCTGACTACAATCCTTGCTGCCTGCCCTGACCTTCTGCTATGTCCGACCTTGCTCTTGTCTACGCCCTTGTACCGCGCTTATCTCAGCAGTCAGAGAGGTTGAGCCGTTGCCGGTGGATACGACCTGGTTGCTACCGCCGCAGCAAGACCATCCCGCTTTGCGGCGGGCTCTGGTGAAAACCAGTAGCAACTTAGAACCGGTCCACCGACACGGTCCACGCCAATCCCTCTCTGGCACAGAGGATCCACCTCCAGCCAGCCAAATCGTGACAAGAGATCCTCTATACTACACCACACAGGACAGATCCTCTATACTACACCACACAGGACAGATCCTCTATACTACACCACACAGGACAGATCCTCTATACTACACCACACAGGACAGATCCTCTATACTACACCACACAGGAGAGATCCTCTATACTACACCACACAGGACAGATCCTCTATACTACACCACACAGGAGAGATCCTCTATACTACACCACACAGGACAGATCCTCTATACTACACCACACAGGACAGATCCTCTATACTACACCACACAGGACAGATCCTCTATACTACCCCACACCGGAGAGATCCTCTATACTACACCACACAGGAGAGATCCTCTATACTACATCACACAGGACAGATACTCTATACTACACCACACAGAAGAGATCCTCTGTACTACACCACACAGGACAGATCCTCTATACTACACCACACAGGAGAGATCCTCTATACTACACCACACAGGAGAGATCCTCTATACTACACCACACAGGACAGATCCTCTATACTACACCACACAGGATAGATCCTCTATACTACACCACACAGGACAGATCCTCTATACTACACCACACAGGACAGATCCTCTATACTACACCACACAGGAGAGATCCTCTATACTACACCACACAGGACAGATCCTCTATACTACACCACACAGGAGAGATCCTCTATACTACACCACACAGGACAGATCCTCTATACTACACCACACAGGACAGATCCTCTATACTACACCACACAGGACAGATCCTCTATACTACACCACACAGGAGAGATCCTCTATACTACACCACACAGGACAGATCCTCTATACTACACCACACAGGACAGATCCTCTATACTACACCACACAGGACACTGCCCGCACCTTTCTATCCAATTCCTTTTTCTCGACGCTGTCATGCCATATGCCTATTCATTACACCCTGCTTAGATCCTTACTCTTCATGCATTAATAGGTAGTATAGAGTGAACGGTGAACAGTGCATGTCACCCCCGTATGTATGCGCAATCATCACAGATCACAATCAAATACACTGCTTTTCTGATGCCGACCTTAACAATGCTTTTCAGGAATGATAAGGTGTGCAATCTTGTTACTAAGAAAACCTCTTATATTTGGCCAGCTAAGTTGTGTGGTTGACATTTCATGTCAAGCACACAGGAATACAAAGGTAGAAAAGTAATAGAATACAGCATTTATGGTTTCTATAGCAACAAATAAATGTCATAGAAGAGTTTATGCTGAAAAATCAGCAAGATACTGATCAGCAAACACAAAGGCCAGAAGTCGTTGCATGAAAAATATATATATATATCGTTCCGATTTATATTTAGACATATGAAGAGCACCACATACTGCCAGCACACCAGAGAAGAAAGGTCTCCTCCGCCCGGCCTTTCTGCAAGACCTTTGTGATTCTTGCTGGGTGGTCAATTAAAGTGCTGGCGCCTAGATAGAAAACTGCTCGCCATACCACGACTTTATTATGGAAGAACATTCAGCAACTTGTGCTGGGTGAATAGAATTTATAAAAACCTACTTTATAGAAAGGACCCTGTTATTCTCCTGGCATAAAAGCCGATACTAAGAAACCTATCAGCAATGGATTCTTGGAAGAATATCAACGCATTTACGTGATGCATATAGCATAGTCTATTGATTAAATGCTTCACTATCTAATTGATATAAATAATATCTCCACTAGGAAACTTATGTTTTCTCTCAATATTTAAGTACCATAGATTACATATCTTGTACTGTGTCTTATAAAGTTCTTACGCAGAGTCATGTGATATGTGTTAGTTAGAAGTAGGCGGAGTGTAAGAGTAATATACATAACATATGAATATGATATCTGAACTAACTTGGTAACTGTTGTTACATTTTGACATGGTTACTAACTCCTGACATACTGTATGGAGTGCTAGCATAAGCCTATAATCCTTTATTAATAATCTTTATGTATTCATATATTAACTATAACCAATTCATCTGCATATTTTTATGATACCTGCATAATATTTTAGTATATTGCAAAACTACCTTCCTAGCATTATTATCATCTCAGATCCTTAACAAAGATCTTAAAATATCTGAGAAATAGTCATCTTAGATGTGAATTGCATTGTTTATATTTTCCTGCAATTCATAAGGTTAGAATTTTTATAATTTTTGTTGACCATATTTCATAGTCCATAATTGAGTTATAATACACCATTAAAATTACTGGCAACACCACCCTACATTTCTGAATATTTTGTCAAGTTATCCTCAAGTTTTCTAAAGTTTAAACCATTTCCTTTATACTAATCCTGGGATTTAACTTTAAAGGAGTATACAGCTACATGTATAGGTTTGTAACACAATATGAACAACTTGGCAAATGTTGACTCCCCCCCCCCTGTTGTGTGAATTCGCACCAAGGCTGCCACGTGTGTGTGTGTGTGTGTGTGTGTGTGTGTAGTTCCATTATTGGCCACTGGGGGGAATGCTTCTGAACTCACCCTGCAACTTAGGTTGGGGGCATAGCTCTTACCCTTGGGGATTTCATGTGGTAGTGGGTGACTCCGACTTTGATCTGCAGAACTGAACCATCAAGGACTGACAAGGAAGGAACTTAAAGAAGTAGTGCAGTGAAAAATCCAAAGGATAGGGGATAAGTTAAAGGGTACCTCTCATCAAAAAAACTTTTGATATATTAGCCCCCTTCCAGCAGACTGCCGAGGCCTTGTTCAGGAGATTGCGCTGGGTCCCTGCGGTCGGACCCCTGTAAACTATAACTTATCCCCTATCATTTGGATAGGGGATAAGTCATTTTTCACTACACTACTTCTTTAAGGAGGAACATCTGAGCACATCTGCCCCATAAGAGACCAGTATGATAATTGGCACATGGGGCCTTACTGCTGATTTTGCATCAGGGCCCCGAAGCTGCAAGTTACACCTCTGCCCTCAGGAGTGCTCAGAATTCTACAGTTTAGGTAATTGTTGCATGTACCCCAAGGCAGATGAGCCTGGATATATACAACAATGTAACAAGTGTATAATAGGCCTAAAAAACTAAACAAAAAGACATGATAAGAATAAATGATCAAACCAGAACAATGAATCCACGGCTCTCACATCCTGATAAATGAAATGTGACAATCCCATCCTCCATTACTATTTGCATTTGGAATCCAGGTGTGTGACAGCAATTTCCATGGTATTACGGAATTATTTCCTAGGCACCTGCATCTCCCGATCAGTTTATCTGAGAGTGAAAGAAAATTAACCTGAGGGAGGATAATACTTCGGATGATTAGTTCTGGGTTTGACCTTTCATCAGAAATAATGTTAGAGAGAGTTCTTTTCTCAGCCATAGAAAAATAAAGAAAAATCCTTTGGAATTAAAGCAGAGAGGCTCGGAAATATCCCTGGAACGTGTTTCCATTAGACCTGCGGAGCCTATGATACCTGCCGCATAGACATATATACATACAGCGCTGCCTTATTCCATTGCTATACTACCCACTTATTTTGTATTTCTCCGTTATTATAGCCCATATTCCCTTCCATCCTTCCCTCCTCACTATCTTCTTTTCTTCCTTCTTTTCTTTCTTTCTTTCTTTCTCTCCCTTCTGACTTCTTTCCATGCTTTCTTCCTTTATGCCTTCTTTTGAAAATAAATCACTTAGCCCTTCTTTCTCTTTTATATTTTATTTCTCCCTTATTTCTTTAGCTACTATAAAACTGCTTCTATTTCCTCCTCTACTTTCTTCCTCCTATTTTCTTCTACTACATCTCTATCAATTTCTATTCTTCCTTAATCAGTTTCCCCTCTTCCTTTTTTTATTTATTACCTTCCTCAATACCAACATTCCTCCTCCTCCTCCTCCTCCTCCTCCTCTTTCTCCTCCTTGTCCTTCCTTATCCTTCTTCATGTTTTACTTTGTTTCTTCTTCCTTTTTCTCAATTGTCTTAATTGACTCAGTTCCTTCTTCTCTCCTTCTCTTCCTTCCTTCACTTTCTATTTACTTCTTTACCATTTCTTTATCAACCTCCCCATTGTGACATGGGCAGTGCCCCCCCCCCCCCACTGGCATCCAGTCACCTACCACTCCCACCTCTATGCCCGTCTCTCTGCTCCCTGCCACCATGCTTCTGCTCCCTCTGCAGTTTCTAGGGTAGTCATTAGGACCCTTGTACCGATTCCTGTGAATTAAAGGGCCAGTGCACATCTCCCAAATCTTTCCCACTCCTATCACAACTTTTGAGCTTTTACTTAAGCTTGCTCCATCCTCCCCTTGCCTGTTCCCACACTCCGGTACCATCTTGTCTTTTCGGCTAGCCACTACCCACACCAAGACCAAGCTTGTGGAATGACCTGACACCCTCTAATAGCTGATATCAAGCTTCTGCATCTTGGAGATGGATAAAGGGTGAAGATCTAGAGGATACTTAGACTCCACTCTGAACCATGGGATAAAGTCAAATTGTTTTGTTAGTATAGTGGGTCCACACATGTTACTACTCATTACACCCACTACCTACATTTCTTGCTCACTTCTCACTTCTATCCTTCTTTTTCCTCTTTTTTCCTACTTCCCTAATTGTTCCTTCTTTCTTTATTTCTATTTCCCTTCTTTCTTTGCTACCTGTCTATCACATTTCATTTTGTATTCCTCCCTTTCATTATTTATTGCCTCCAGTCCCCATCTCCCTTTCTTCTCCCTTCTTTCTTTCTTGATTCTTTCCTTCCTCCCTTCCTTTCCTCCTTACTCCCCTTCTTTCATTCCTTTCTTTCATTCCTCTTTCTTTCTTTCCTTCCTTTCTTCCCTTCAACCTTCCTTTCTTCCCTTCTTCTTTCCTTTCTTTCTTCCCTTCTTCCTTCCTTCCCTTCTTCTTTCCTTCTTTCCTTCCTTCCTTTCCTCTTTCCTTCCTCCCCTTCTTCTTTCCTTCCTTCCTTTCCTCCTTCCTTCCCCCTTCCTTCCTTCATTTCTTCCTTCAATCCCTCCTTTTTTTCCTTTCCTCCTTCCTTCCTTCCTTTCTTCCTTCCTTCCTTTCCTCCTTACTTCCCTTCTTTCATTCCTCTTTCATTTCTTTCCTTCCTTTCTTCCCTTCTTCTTTCCTTTCTTTCTTTCTTTCTTTCTTTCTTCCCTTCTTCCTTCCATCCTTCCCTTCTTCTTTCCTTCCTTCCTTTCTTCCCTTCTTCCTTCCCACCTTAATTTCTTCCTTTCTTTCCTCCTTCATTACTTCATTTCCTCCTTTCTCTTTCTTTCTCTTTCTTTCCTTCCCCCCCTTCTTCTTTCCTTCCTTCCTTCCTTCCTTTCTTCCCTTCTTCCTTCCTTTCCTCCTTCCTTCTTCCCTTACTTCCTTTCCTCCTGCTTTCCTTCCCCCCTTCCTTCCTTCATGTCTCCCTTGCATCCCTCCTTTTTTCCTTTCCTCCTTCCTTCCTTCCTTTCCTTCCATTCCATCCATCCTTCCTTCCCTTCTTAATTCCTGCCTTCCCTTCCTCTTTCCTTTATTCACTTCTTCTTTCCTTTCTCCCTTCCCTTCTTGTCTTCTTCCTTCCTTTAAACAATGGCTGTAGTCTAATGGTGGATTTTCAGCCCTTTTTCATATGTTTGGAGTTGTATCATTACTTTAAGTTTCTCTCTTTGCCTCAAGTTTATACATTTCTTACCAGAACAATTCCGTCCGATTCTCCAAATTGTCCCTTTAAAAGGAAATCACTGCTCATCCTCCTGAAGTCTCCTTATGGCTGAGGGTTTACCAATCAGTTCTCGCCATGGAACTCAGATCCGGAATCTTTACATTGGTGTGTTTTTTCTCCTTTACTTTCTGTTCACACTAGTGACCATTGTTTCTTACCCAGGGTGCCTCCAGCTGTTTCAAAACTACAACTCCCAGCATGCCCGGACAGCCAACGGCTGTCCGGGCATGCTGGGAGTTGTAGTTTTGCAACAGCTGGAGGCACCCTGGGTAGGAAAAACACTGCTGCAGTGACCATAGTAGGCTCTGATGATGGACCCCATTGATCTTAGTGTGAACAGACGCTAAACCCGATGCCATAAAATGAACAAATATCTTTATGGAAAATGTCTTCCTAAGAATCGTATTAATATCTCCCAGAATAAATCTCTATCTGCGCTGAGAGAAGAGCCTCTCGGAGATATACCCGGTCATTTACAACTATCTCTCAAGAGGTTTGTGATATTGGATTTTCCCCTTGGCTCCTACTTGTACTAACATTATAAAAAAAATCTTCTTTTCTTTATTATCTCTCATTGTTGTCCGAAAACGTTGCAGATTTTTTTCTTCAATACAGAAAAAAAGTCAATAGGATTGATGAATAGAGTTTTGCTGTTGTTATGTTGATATGTATTCAAAATAAAACATATCATGGATCACACTGCATGATACAGAATCACTCGTTTAGTACATAGGAGCTGATTTAAAGGGGTACTCTGCCGGAAAAAAAAAAAAAAATTAAATCAACCGGTGTCAGAACATTATACAGATTTGTAAATTATTTCTATATAAAAATCTTAATCCTTCCAGTAGGCTCCAGAGGAAGTTGTGTAGTTCTTTCCTGTCTGACCACAGTGCTCTCTGCTGACACCTCTGTATATGTCAGGAACTGTCCAGAGTAGGAGCAAATCCCCATAGCTAACCTATCCTGCTCTGGACAGTTCCTGACATGGACAGAGGTGTCAGCAGAGAGCACTGTGGGCAGACTGGAAGGAAATTCAAAAAGAAGAGAATTTCCTCTGTAGTATTCAGCAGCTAAGTAGTACTGGAAGGATTAAGATGTTTTTAATAGAAGTAATTTTCAAATCTCTTTAACTTTCTGACACAAGTTGATTTAAAAAAAAAATGTTTTCCACTTGAGTACCCCTTTAAGATACTCTGTCTGTCTCCTTTGCTTTACAATAAGGCTCTACTCCATTACGTCCTATTTCTAATCAGTCACTTATATGCAGGGCCGGCCTTTGGGGTGTGCCAGCTGTACGGCCGCACAGGGCGCCATTGCAACAGGGGCGCCGGGCGGCTGACACAGCTCGCAGCCCCCTTCACATTCTGGACATCCCTGTGTCCCAAAAAATCTTTTCAGGACACAAGGATGTCCCGGTGGTTACCTCTCTTCAGCGGCCCCCACATTAACTTTAAAAACGCATGGACCGCCGGGAGGTAGTGCACTGACGTCCCGTTCGTGCGCCCATAGGAGAAAAGCGGAGCAGAGTATCGAGGAGGTCGCATGGTAAGTCACCAGCGGCACGTCATCTTCAGTGTTCCGACATCCGCTCCCCGGTCCCGGGACCTACTGCTATGGCCCGCCATAGGCCATAGCAGAAGATCGTGACCCCGGTGGGGGAACTGTACTGCCAACCTAATGTGGGGGAACTGTACTGCCTACCTAATGTGGGGGAACTGTACTGCCTACCTAATGTGGGGGAACTGTACTGCCTACCTAATGTGGGGGAACTGTACTGCCAACCTAATGTGGAGGAACTACAACCTAATGTGGGGGAACTATACTGCCAACCTAATGTGGGGGAACTACAACCTAATGGGGGGGAACTATACTGCCAACCTAATGTGGGGGAACTGTACTGCCAACCTAATGTGGGGAACTATACTGCCAATCTAATGTGGGGGGAACTATACTGCCAGCCTAATGTGGGGGGAACTATACTGCCAGCCTAATGTGGGGGGAACTATACTGACAACCTAATGTGTGGGAACTGTACTGCCAACCTAATGTGGGGGAACTGTACTGCCAACCTAATGTGGGGGAACTGTACTGCCAACCTAATGTGGGGGAACTGTACTGCCAACCTAATGTGGGGGACTATACTGCCAACCTAATGTGGGGGAACTGTACTGCCAACCTAATGTGGGGGGAAACTATACTGCCAACCTAATGTGGGGGAACTATACTTCCAACCTAATGTGGGGGGAAACTATACTGCCAACCTAATGTGGGGGACTTATACTGCCAACCTAATGTGGGGGACTATACTGCCAACCTAATGTGGGGGAACTGTACTGCCAGCCTAATGTGGGGGGAACTATACTTCCAACCTAATGTGGGGGGAAACTATACTGCCAACCTAATGTGGGGGAACTGTACTGCCAACCTAATGTGGGGGACTTATACTGCCAACCTAATGTGGGAGACATATACTGCCAACCTAAGTCTGATTAAGGAGGACTGGTGAAGGGGGGAGGGTCTGATTATAAGTGACATGGGACTGAGTAATAAGAACATGGGACTGGTGAAGGGGGGGGGTCTGAGTCTGCTTAAGGGGGACTGGTGAAAATATTTGTTACAAATATTTTTTTTCCCTCTTTGTGTATGTTTATGGGGTAATAGGGGGGGGGGGGGGGCACAAGGTTAGCTCGCAAAGGGAGCCTGAACACCTAAGGCCAGCCCTGCTTATATGCAGTACTATAGGAGTATGATGTCGCCTAAAATCCACTTCTTGTCCTATTAGAGATCCAGGTTGTTGCTCTGGCTTTTAAACATGCTTTACACTGCAGCTCTTCTCTATTAGATTACTGTTATGACTGAAGACTCCAGACTTGCTGCAGTATAATGTAGTCTGAAATTTTTGTCTTAGAATGAACCTCGGTTGTTGCTCTGTATTTTCTACATGCTTTACACTGCAGCGCTGCTCTCTTACATCACAGACATGATTGATCAGTGACTCCAGTTTACGGCATTGTCCATTAGAGCAGGGAGTGGTCTGAAATCCACATCCTATCTGATCAAAGCCTACGGTTGTTGCTCTGTCTTTCCCCCATACTTTACGCTGCAGGTGTGTTCTATTAGGTCATTTTATAACCAGTAACTCAAATGGTACCTTTCATAAAAAAAAATAAAAAATAAAAAAAACATTTGATATATTATAGATTAATGTTGAAGAATAACTTTCCAATTGCATATTATTAAAAAAAAAATATGCTTCTTTCTATTTAATTTTCCACTTTGAAAAAATGACCACTAGAGGTCTCCCTACTAGTCTTGGTCGCAATTCTTTTTTTAAATAGATTTAAGACTCACGCTGGAGTCCTAAAGCCGGGACACAGACAAGCTCAGCTGACAGCTCTGAATCTTCTCCCCTCTGTTTACAACTGCATGTGCAGAGAGAAGAAAGATCAGAGCTCAGATAGTAAAATGAATGAGGGCATGCAGTAAGGCAGAGTCAGGAGTATGCCCTGCTGTGCTATGAGCACAGTGCTGGCTCCTGCCTGTCTGGGAGCAGTGCTGAGCTTGTCTGTGTCCCGGCTGCAGTCTGAAATTTAGGACTTC
This sequence comes from Hyla sarda, assembly GCF_029499605.1. Lineage (NCBI taxonomy): Eukaryota > Metazoa > Chordata > Amphibia > Anura > Hylidae > Hyla > Hyla sarda. The sequence goes on from NC_079199.1 coordinate 11,514,647, forward strand.
AGCATGAGTCTGAAATCTATAAAAAGGGCTTGCGGCCAGGACTGGTAGGGAGACCTCTAGTGCTTAATTTTTTTTTCAATAACATGCAATGGGAAAGTTATTCTGCATACATTAATCTATAATATAACAAAAGTTTTTTGTTGGGATGAAAGGTACCCTTTAAGTTTAGCTGCATTACATATTGACAAATGATATAATCTGAAACCCCATCCTACCTCTGAACTGATGCAAATAGACGCCATTTGTCTGTAATTTTAACGTACTATTTAAAAAAAAATACCAGACAAGTGGCGTTCTTTTACATCCATTTACAAAAGGCTTGAATGGATTTTACTAATGGACATGACTTAAAGGGGTACTCCACTGCCCCAGCGTTTGGCATTTTGTTCCTAACGCTTGGAGCGGACGGCAGATTTTTGTGATGTCACGGTCACAACCCCTCGTGACATCACGTCACGCCCCCTCAATGCAAGTCTATGGGAGGGGGTGCGGCGCCCGCCGCACCCCCTCCCATAGACTTGCATTGAGAGGGCGTGGTTTCACAAGGGGCTTGGCAGTGATGTTACGACCCTCAGTGCCGAGTGCAGCAGGGAGATTGTGTGATCAGACATCTTATCCCCTATCCTTTGTATACGGGATAAGATGTCTAGGGGTAGAGTACCACTTTAAAGGGGTACTCCGGTGGAAAACAATTTTTTTTTTTCAAATAAACTAGTGCCAGAAATTTAAACAGATTTGAAAATTACTTCTATTAAAAAATCCTAATCCTTCCATTACTTATCAGCTGCTGTATGGTCCACAAGAAATTGTTTTACTTTCTGGAGTTCTTTTCTGTCGGACCACAGTGCTCTCTGCTGCCACCTCTGTCCGTATTAGGAACTGTCCAGAGCAGGAGAGGTTTGCTATGGAGATTTGCTTATACTCTGGACAGTTCCTAATATTGCCAGAGGTGTCAGCAGAGAGCACTGTGGTCAGTCTGGAAAAAACTACACAGCTTCCTCTGGAGCATACAGCAGCTGATAATTACTGGAAGGATTAAGATTTTTTAACAGAAGTAATTTACAAATTTGTATAACTTTCTGTCACCAGTTAATTTGAATTAAAAAAATAGTTTTTCCACCAGAGTACCCCTTTAACCCCTTAACGACGCAGGACGTATATTTACGTCCTGCGCCGGCTCCCGCGATATGAAGCGGGATCGCGCCGCGATCCCGCATCATATCGCGTGGGTCCCGGCGCTAATCAACGGCCGGGACCCGCGGCTAATACCACACATCGCCGATCGCGGCGATGTGCGGTATTAACCCTTTAGAAGCGGCGGTCAAAGCTGACCGCCGCTTCTAAAGTGAAACTGAAAGTATCCCGGCTGCTCAGTCGGGCTGTTCGGGACCGCCGCGGTGAAATCGCGGCGTCCCGAACAGCTGATCGGACACCGGGAGGGCTCTTACCTGCCTCCTCGGTGTCCGATCGACGAATGACTGCTCCGTGCCTGAGATCCAGGCAGGAGCAGTCAAGCGCCGATAATGCTGATCACAGGCGTGTTAATGCACGCCTGTGATCAGAATGAGAGATCAGTGTGTGCAGTGTTATAGGTCCCTATGGGACCTATAACACTGCAAAAAAAAAGTTAAAAAAAAGTGTTAATAAAGGTCATTTAACCCCTTCCCTAATAAAAGTTTTAATCACCCCCCTTTTCCCATAAGAAAAATAAAACAGTGTAAAAAAAAATAAAAATAAACATATGTGGTATCGCCGCGTGCGTAAATGTCCGAACTATAAAAATATATCATTAATTAAGCTGTACGGTCAATGGCGTACGCGCAAAAAAATTCCAAAGTCCAAAAAAGCGTATTTTGGTAACTTTTTATAACATTAAAAAATGAATAAAAAGTGATCAAAAAGTCATATCAAAACAAAAATCATACCAATAAAAACTTCAGATGACGGCGCAAAAAATGAGTCCTCATACCGCCCCGTACGTGGAAAAATAAAAAAGTTATAGGGGTCAGAAGATGACATTTTTAAACGTATAAATTTTCCTGCATGTAGTTATGATTTTTTCCAGAAGTGCGACAAAATCAAACCTATATAAGTAGGGGATCATTTTAACCGTATGGACCTACAGAATAATGATAAGGTGTAATTTTTACCGAAATATGCACTGCGTAGAAACGGAAGCCCACAAAAGTTACAAAATGGCGTTTTTTTTTCGATTTTGTCGCACAATGATTTTTTTTTCCGTTTCGCCGTGCATTTTTGGGTAAAATTACTAATGTCACTGCAAAGTAGAATTGGCGACGCAAAAAATAAGCCATAATATGGATTTTTAGGTGGAAAATTGAAAGGGTTATGATTTTTTAAAGGTAAGGAGGAAAAAACGAAAGTGCAAAAACGGAAAAACCCTGAGTCCTTAAGGGGTTAAGTCACCCCCTCCCCCAAACACACACACACACTTGCGTCCACATTGATTGAAATATCTCCTCCATTTCCAGCCATCATAACGAATACATTGTCTCAGGCTGTGGACAGACAATGCTGCCTGTTCTGCCCTTCAGCCAATCAGAAGAGGCGATTCATGCTGCAGTCACAACACTGTAATCATCGCTAATTAGGAAAGTGTTTCATTCCGTCGCTGTATCAAAAAAAAGAAAAAAAAAAAAAAAGACGAGAATTGTTCTGTTCACACATGAAAGGCTCCACCATGAAAAACCCATCTTATCTATATTCCCTGCAAAACAACCCAGCACCCTTTATTATATTGGGGGGGATTATTGCACGGGATGAGATAACAGGGATTTATTTTTTTTTTTTGCGTCTTTTCTTTCGGAGCTGAAACTGCAGCGAAAGGAAAGGATCGGTGTTTGGAAGAACTCATTTTCATGCTTCACGGGAACTAACCTTGTCTTCAAAAGCCAAGGTTGATGTTCCCCTTGCCAAATTAAATTGAAGATGTATTCCGTAATGAAAAGAGTAGCATTCCATGAAAACTTCTATTTCCACTTAACATCAGCATGCTTTATTAACTATGCAAAATACGACATTGTTTGCACAACATTACACACCGGGAGCCGCCTGATTTAAGGGAATAGAAAGCGACTAAATATAGACCCAACGTACGGGAGGGGGGGGGGGGGGGGCATTGTTCTCCGAGCCAGAAGAGGTTGTACGCATCAGTCGTGGTGAATGAGATCTGCGCAGCCATTTACACTGGATCAGACATGCTTTATGGGGTTTTGGAGCCGGGGGTTTTCTCTCCATCCTTCTCGCTCACTCTGCAGTGGCTGAATTAATTGCGTTCCTTCCCAGAGTCATTCACATGCAGCCCGAACAACCACGCCAACTTCAAAGACAGCCACTGCCACCATATGCTCCACCACTTCACACTTTATTGCCATATATATTTATAAGAGCCTTGAAGGAGCCCCCCCCCCCCCCCCCCTCCACCACCACCGCTAAAAAAAAAGAGAAGAAATAGGAGGCGATCACACAGGAACATAAGTCTTATATCACAGAGGAGTTTATACATAGAGCAAGTCATATGGCTACAATGAGGTCTCCTTATGAAAAGAAGACACGACAGGCTGTATAAAAAATGTGGTTATTTTGTATGGATTTATTATAATAAATCTTTATTTATACATTATAATAATGACACTAATACTTAATAATAATAACAAAAATAACAATAATAATTAATTAATTAATAAATATATATATTTAAATTACTATTGTTATTATTATTATTATTATCTGTTTACATTAATTAAATAATTATTATTCTTAATATTGAACACAGTTTAATTTATTATTAATCATGTTCTGATTATTATGTGGTCAGGCAGAAAGGAAATTCAAAAAGAAAAGAACTTCCTGTGTATTATACAGCAGCTGATAAGTACTGGAAGGATTGGGATTTTTCAGTAGAAGTACGGTAATTCACAAATCTGTTTAATTTTCTGGCACCAGTTGATTTAAAAGAAAATGTTTTCCAGTGGAGTAGCCCTTTAAGGTGACAAGGGGCTTCATCCCCAAGGGGTTAAAAATCCATTCTTATTGTCAGTGATAGAGATAGTAATAGTAGCAGTAGAATTAGCAATGGTAATATGGTGGGAGTAGTAGTAGATGTTGTAGTAACAGTAATTTTATTTACTATTTTATGTACTTTTATTTGTAACAGTATTTCACAGTTTTATTAATATTATCCTTATTAGTATAATAAGTAGGAGAAGAAGCTTATTCTTGTTTAATATTTAGCAGTAATAGGAGTGGTAGCAGTATTTGTAGAAGTAGCAATAGTGTAGTAGTAGTAGTATTTATAGAAGTAGTAGTAAGAGTATCAATACAGTGACCCCCCCCCCCCCCCCCCCCCGACCTACGATGGCCCCGACATACGATCATTGCAGCATACGATCACTCTCAGAGGCCATTGCATGGTGAAGGCAGCATCAACATCCGATGCTTTTGTATGTCGGGGCCATCGCATAAACGGCTATCCGGCAGCGCAGACTGCTTCAGCTGCCCCCGGATAGCCGTTTACGGTGTCCCGTGTGGTCCGCTGACGATCACTTACCTGTCCTCGGGGCTCCGGCGCGTCCTCTTCGGGATCCCCTGCATTGTCGGCGCTCTCCATCGTCGTCATCACGTCGCTGCGCAGGCCGTCCCGTCATCCAATAGGAGCGGCGTGCGTAGCGACGTGATGGCGGCGACGGAGAGCGAGGATGCCGGGGAAGCAGAGGCCTTGCCGGAGCGTCGGGGACACCCGGGGACGCGGCGACAGCGATGGAGGGCGACATCCCGGGCAGCGGTGACGAACGGTGACGGTCCGGAGCGGGGGGGGGGGGGGGGGTGGGGACAGGTGAGTATAACCTCCAATGCCAGCTCTATCTGTATACTGCTGCTATCTCTATGGGATCAGGATATAAAGTAGTTATACACTTCCCTTCCAGCTCTATCTGTATACTGCTGCTTTCTTTATGGGATTTGGATATATAGTAATTATACCGCTCCTCTCTAGCTCTACTGCTGCTATCTCTATGGGATAAGAATATATACGGTAGTAGTTATGCACCTCACTTACAGCTCTTTCTGTATACTGCTGCTGCTATCTCTATAGCAGTGGTCTTCAACCTGCGGACCTCCAGATGTTGCAAAACCACAACTCCCAGCATGCCCGGACAGCCGTTGGCTGTCCGGGCATGCTGGGTGTTGTGGTTTTGCAACATCTGGAGGTCCGCAGGTTGTAGACCACTGTCCTATACTTTGCATTGCACGGATCCCTCAACATACGATGGTTTCAACAAACGATGGTCCATTTGGAACGGATTACCATCGTATGTTGAGGGATCACTGTAGTGTAGTTTAGTTGTTGTAATAATAGAAGTATTAATAGTGTAATACTAGTAGTAGTAACCGTAATTGGAGAGTAGTAGAATAGTAGCAGACTTTTTTTTATTAATATTTTATATTTGTTTCTTATTTCACTGCTATTATGGCTTTATGTAACGTTTATAGTATAATCATTTTAGAATGTATTTATTATTATCACTAGAGATGAGCGAATTTACAGTAAATTCGATTCGTCACAAACTTCTCGGCTCGGCAGTTGATGCCTTTTCCTGCATAAATTAGTTCAGCTTTCAGGTGCTCCGGTGGGCTGGAAAAGGTGGATACAGTCCTAGGAAAGAGTCTCCTAGGACTGTATCCACCTTTTCCAGCCCACGGGAGCACCTGAAAGCTGAACTAATTTAGGCAGGAAAAGTCATCAACTGCCGAGCCGAGAAGTTCGTGACGAATCGAATTTACTGTAAATTCGCTCATCTCTAATTATCACTAGTAGTAGTTGGAGACATAGTAGTAGTATTCAATTAATTTTTTTTAATATGTATTGTTATCAGTTTTTTAGGTTTTATTTTTTAACTATTACTACTTTATATGATGTATATAAAATATTAATGTTATTATTATTATTATTATTATTATTATCAGTAGTAGTGAGATAAAAGTAGAAAAATTAGTAGTATTATTATATTTTTATTCTAAATTTTTTATTAGTATTTTTACTACCCTTATTACTGAAAATTAGACATATAATACACATAAAATTTTGTTTTTCTTTTTTTTCTTGTTATTTGGCAAAACGATAACAAGAAAAAGTTCACTTAAGGATTTGATGAAATGATTAACATTAGTGATCATTGTACCTAGAGACTAGTGAATTATTCATGATCCCCAGCTGATCTGGACGCCTCGCGTGGCTATAAAAAATTCTCGCAGTATATTCTGATTTTCTCTGATTGACACAACATCATTCTAAAGCAGAAGGACACTTAAAATAGAACAAAAATTCTAAGTTTAATCATTAATTGACATAATATACATAATTTAGGCAGACATTACTTTTATAATATTGTTTGCCTGGTCAGTAGCTAAAGGAGGGACTTAAAGGGGTATTCCGGGATAGAAGGTTTTATACAATGTCTGACCGCAGGGGGCCTGCCGCTGGGTCCCACCCCCGTCTACGGTGTCACGTCTCCATCCAGTCTCGGAAACCCGGAAGACGCAACTGGAATATATGTCGGGTCAGGCAACATATAGTGAAGGAAAACATACTAAGTTTGGGGATGTACAGTTTTCTATAAACTGATTCGGCTTTTTTATATAAATGTAAACATAATTGTTGCTGCCAAATGAAAGATTGCGAGTTCCCCCGCCTACTAATACAGAAAGCCTGTGAGACCTGCCTCCCCCTACTACTAAAAGAGGAAGCCTGTGAGTCCTGCTTCCCCGCCTACTAATAGAGAAAGCCTGTGAGTCCTGCTTCCCCGCCTACTAATAGAGAAAGCCTGTGAGTCCTGCTTCCCCGCCTACTAATAGAGAAAGCCTGTGAGTCCTGCCTCCCCCTACTACTAATACAGAAAGCCTGTGAGACCTGCCTCCCCCTACTACTAAAAGAGGAAGCCTGTGAGTCCTGCTTCCCCACCTACTAATAGAGAAAGCCTGTGAGTCCTGCTTCCCCGCCTACTAATAGAGAAAGCCTGTGAGTCCTGCCTCCCCCTACTACTAATACAGAAAGCCTGTGAGACCTGCCTCCCCCTACTACTAAAAGAGGAAGCCTGTGAGTCCTGCTTCCCCGCCTACTAATAGAGAAAGCCTGTGAGTCCTGCCTCCTCCAACACTACTAGAGAAAGCCTGTGAGTCCTGCTTCCCCCAACACTAATAGAGAAAGCCTGTGAGTCCTGCCTCCCCATCTACTAATACAGAAAGCCTGTGAGTCCTGCCTCCCCCTACTACTAATACAGAAAGCCTGTGAGTCCTGCCTCCCCTACTACTAATAGAGAAAGCCTGTGAGTCCTGCCTCCCCCTACTACTAATACAGAAAGCTTGTGAGTCTTGCTTCCCCGCCTACTAATAGAGAAAGCCTGTGAGTCCTGCCTCCTCCAACACTAATATAGAAAGCTTGTGAGTCCTGCCTCCCCCAACACTACTAGAGAAAGCCTGTGAGTCCTGCTTCCCCCAACACTAATACAGAAAGCCTGTGAGTCCTGCCTCCCCCTACTACTAATACAGAAAGCCTGTGAGTCCTGCCTCCCCCTACTACTAATAGAGAAAGTCTGTGAGTCCTGCCTCCCCCTACTACTAATAAAGAAAGCCTGTGAGACCTGCTTCCCCGCCTACTAATAGAGAGAGACTGTGAGTCCTGCCTCCCCCTACTACTAATAGAGAAAGCCTGTGAGTCCTGCCTCCCCCTACTACTAATAGAGAAAGCCTGTGAGTCCTGCCTCCCCCTACTACTAATAAAGAAAGCCTGTGAGTCCTGCCTCCCCATCTACTAATACAGAAAGCCTGTGAGTCCTGCCTCCCCCTACTACTAATACAGAAAGCCTGTGAGTCATGCCTCCCCCTACTACTAATAGAGAAAGCCTGTGAGTCCTGCCTCCCCCTACTACTAATAGAGAAAGCCTGTGAGACCTGCTTCCCCGCCTACTAATCGAGAGAGCCTGTGAGTCCTGCCTCCCCCTACTACTAATAGAGAAAGCCTGTGAGTCCTGCCTCCCCCTACTACTAATAGAGAGAGCCTGTGAGTCCTGCCTCCCCCTACTACTAATAGAGAAAGCCTGTGAGTCCTGCCTCCCCCTACTACTAATAGAGAGAGCCTGTGAGTCCGAGACCAGTCCCTGCAATAAATACAGACCCCAGACCATTCTCTACAATAAATACATACCCCAGACTAGTCTCTACAATAAATACAGACCCCAGACCAGTCTCTACAATAAATACAGACCCCAGACCAGTCCCTGCAATATTGACTCCGGACTTGACCCTCTAAACAAATAAAAAGCCCATACCCACAAAACTATTGTAGTCTATAAACCAGACAGTCCCTAACCAAATACAACTATGAACAAAGGAGATGCGCTCCTAGTGTGATAACGTAACATATACGGTGTAAGATATAAAAGAAATATTGCTCACCGAGTAGAGTTGTACTCCATCCAAGTACAACTATGGTGTAAGCGTGAAGTAAACCCTCAACGGGTGAAGATCGGCAGCCGCTCCTGGCAAAACAGGTGAAGCACTCAGATAGATCCCTCCAAGGAACAGCACAGGATAGAGTCGGTGCACAAGACTCCAAAGGTAAAACAGATTTATTTACCCGGCATGCAACGCGTTTCGCTGGACAACCAGCTTCATCAGGCCTGCCTGATGAAGATGGTTGTCCAGCGAAACGCGTTGCATGCCGGGTAAAGAAATCTGTTTTACCTTTGGAGTCTTGTGTGCCGACTCTATCCTGTGTTGTTCCTTGGAGGGATCTATCTGAGTGCCTAACCAAATACAGACCACAGAACAGAGATCTGACTAGACCCACTAATATATGTGTCAGAACCCTTACAAAAATACTTACTGACCCAGGGCTCCCTAAATTATTTAGTACTACTACTAATAGAGAAAGCCTGTGAGTCCTGCCTCCTCCAACACTAATAGAGAAAGCTTGTGAGTCCTGCCTCCCCCAACACTACTAGAGAAAGCCTGTGAGTCCTGCCTCCCCATCTACTAATAGAGAATGCCTGTGAGTCCTGCTTCCCCTCCTACTAATAGAGAAAGCCTGTGAGTCCTGCCTCCCCTAACACTAATAGAGAAAGCCTGTGAGTCCTGCTTCCCTTCCTACTTATAGAGAAAGCCTGTGAGTCCTGCCTCCCCAACAGTAATAGAGAAAGCCTGTGAGTCCCAGACCAGTCTCTACAATAAATACAGACTCCAGATCAGTCCCTACAATTTTTACTCCAGACTTGACCCTCTAAACAAATAAAAAACCCACACCGACAAAACTATTGTAGTCCATAAACCAGACAGTCCCTAACCAAATACAGACCACAGAGCAGAGATCTAGACCCACTAATATATGTGTCAGAACCCTTCCAAAAATACATACTGACCCAGGGCTCCCTAAACTATTTAAGATCCCAGACCCCAGACCAGAATCCCTAAAAAAAATACCGACCCCAGTCCCCCTAAACTAATCTGTAACCCGTCCTGAGTCCACTAATTCTCAGGATCGGTGATCATAAAGTAATGGCATATCTGAGTGAAATGTATTCACTTTATTAGATGGAATAACCCTTTAATAGTCACCATCAGCGAACTTCTTATTCCAATAATAATAATCGTAATTAAAAATACTTTTTCCACTACATTGAAATATATATAGAAAACATCAAGCACTAGGATACATTGCAACAAAAATGCATCGGGCTAGTAACATGGGCAGGGCGACACTTAGTGTGTACTGAGCGTCGTTGTTGTTGGTCACTTTCCAGCAGGTTCGAATGACATTTGGACCAGAAGAGATACCACTAAGAAGATTCAGAATCCATCCCTTTCATGGCATCACGCCACGCCCCCTCCATTCATGTCTATGGGAGGGGGCGTGATGGCCGCCATGCCCCCTCCCATAGACATGAATGAAGGGGGCGTGGCGTGACATCACGAGGGGGCGTAGCGTTACGTCATGTTTCTAGTCCCTGAAAGAGTTTCTGAGACTTGAGACTCCGCCCTGCATAGAATGCGGGTGCTGAGTGGAGATCGCAGGGGGTCCCAGTGGCGGGCGCCCCACTATCAGACATCTTATCCCCTATCCTTTGGATAGGAGATAAGATGTCTTTGGCCAGAATACCCCTTTAAGTTTGACAAGCCAATAAGTCAAATGAAGCAGTTAAAAAAAAAAAAAACATGGTATCATTCAGGATAAGCTGCCCTATGAGCATACATGAGCATCATTTCTTGCCATTATATATAACTTCTACATGGCATTCCTCACCAATTTTCCTCTCTGCAGGCTCTATCTCAAATTTTTAATTACTGAGCTAGTTGGTGGAGCCTAACCTCTATGATTATCCCTTGCACTCCATACTCACAGAAGAGAGAATCCTGCACTCCTGTGTCTCTATACACACCCTAAGAATCAGCAGCAGCATGAAAGGCATTATAGAGCAATGCTGAGAAGTCTAAGCTGTGAATCAAGCCCTGAGGTAAGATTCAGTGCTTACAGTTCTCGTGTTATTTATTTGCAGTCTCTCTTCCTGTCTGCCTCTGCTCTCTGGACTCACCCCCCCCCCCCCCCCAACTCCCCCCTCAGTCCATAGACTTGTATAGGTAGCATGTAACTGATCTCTCAGTGGGCTGCTTATCCCTTTGTAAACACAAGGTTTACCAGGAGTCAAAACACAGAACCGTAGTCTAGTCCCCCAAAGCAGTTGTATGGCCTGCCTCTATGGACAGTACACCACTGGTGCAGAATTATTAACATGTCACAGGCAGTTTGATCAGGTCATTAACCATAGAATTCATAGTACAAAGGTTCCCTTTAAGGTTCCCACAGCCAAAGGCAAGTGCCTCCCGAATAACTAAATTGTTCATAAGTGGCTGGAAACTTTAGCTACAGTATCCAGTCCTGTTGGTTGGGGGTGGTCCACGTGGTGGATAAGGTTCAGCAAAAGTGTAAATAACGTCAAGCACTCACCAAGTATATTCAGGAATAGTGTTGAGCGGCATAGGCCATATTCGAATTCGCGAATATTCGCGAATATATGGACGAATATTCGTCATATATTCGCGAATATTCGCATATTCGTAATATTCCCGTTTTATTTTCGCATATGCAAATATTCGCGTATGCTAAAATTAACATATGCGAAAATTAGCATATACAAAGATTAACATAAGCGAAAATTTGCATATGCAAAAAGTAACATATGCAAATTTTTGCATATGCGAAAATTCGCTCACCAGTCTCACACAGTAGTATTAGAGCCTTCTTTACACCACACAAGCTGGAAGCAGAAAGGGATGATCACTGTGATGTGTACTGTGAAAAAAAAAAAAAAAAAGAATATTCGTAATTACGAATATATAGCGCTATATTCGTGAAATCGCGAATATTCGTGAAATCGCGAATATGCAATATTCGCAAATAAATTTCGCATTGCGAATATTCGCGAGCAACACTATTCAGGAACAAGGAGCTTTATTGCATATCCTTTAAATTTAACAGGACGCATTTCGGCAGTAGCCTCCCTCTGCTGTCTCCGACAGCAGAGGAAGGCTATTGCCGAAACGCGTCCTGTTAGATTTCAAGGATATGGAATGAAGCTCCTTATTCCTGAATATACTTGGTGAGTGCTGGGAATTACTTATATTGATGTATTCTATGGCTCCAGTTATCTTCTCTGCTGCTCTGTTCACTGGTGCCGCCACTCGGGGGAGGGGACAAAGGAAAGGGAGCTTGCTGCCCCACCCATGAGGAGCGAAGACCAGTCTGCAATACCATCAGTGGTCATTTATTTTATCAGTCTGCAACGCCTGGAGCAGCTAAGACCAGCCGAGTGCCAAGCGTAGTAATTTACAGAAAAACGGTGCCCACCATCATCGGACAGACTGATCTCTGACACACAGCAGCCAGGTCAGCGCCCCCTTCAGCATGGTAGGTAAATACCAGCATGGTTGGCCTTTGCTAGTGTTGAGCGCGAATATTCAAATTGCTAATTTTTACCGCAAATCGTGAATTTCGCGAATATTTAGAATATAGCGAAATACATATTCATAATGACAAATATTCTTTTTATTTTTTTCTCAGTACAAATCACAACAATGATATGTACTGTGTAAAAAAAAAGTAATCATCCCTCCCTGCTTCCAGCTTGTGGTCCTAAGAAGGCTCCAATATTATTCGGTGTGGAGCGCGAATATTTCGTATATATGCGAATATTCTGGAATATCGGCACTTCCAAAGGACACTGATTTCTCCCTTCTTTTAGCTTGTGGGCCAATGAGAAGGATGCAAATGCAGTTATCAGAGGTTAGCAACATCCCTAGTAACCAATAGGAAAGAAGTTAGTTGAAAGATATACAGTGACCCCCCGACCTATGATGGCCCCGACATACGATAATTTCAACATGCGATCACTCTCAGAGGCCATCGCATGTTGAAGGCAGCATCAACATACGATGCTTTTTTATATCGGGTCCATCGCATAAACGGCTATCCGGCAGCGCAGACTGCTTCAGCTGCCACCGTGACAGTTTACGGTGCCCCGTGTGGTCCGCTGACGATCGCTTACCTGTCCTCGGGGCTCCGGCGCGTCCTCTTCGGGATCCCCTGCATCGTCGGCGCTCTGCATCGTCGTCATCACGTCGTTGCGCACGCCGTCCCGTCATCCAATAGGAGCGGCGTGCGTAGCGACGTGATGGCGGCATCAGAGAGAGTGGATGTCGGGGAAGCAGAGGCCTTGCCGGAGCATCGGGGACACCTCGGGGACGCGGCGATAGCGACGGAAGGGCGACATCTAGGGCAGCGGTGACGAACGGTGACGGTCCGGAGCGGCGGGGACAGGTGAGTACAACTTCGTCTAACAGTGGTCTACAACCTGCGGACCTCCAGATGTTGCAAAACTACAACACCCAGCATGCCCGGACAGCCAACGGCTGTCCGGGCATGCTGAGTGTTGTAGTTTTGCAACATCTGAAGGACCGCAGGTTGCAGACCACTGTCCTATACTTTACATTGCACGGATCCCTCAACATACGATGCTTTCAACAAACGATGGTCCATTTGGAACAGATTACGTTCGTATGTTAAGGGACCACTGTAATCGCGCATGCGCACTATACGAATTTAATTACAAATTTTGCATGGAAAAAAAAAAGTGAATGAATATGCGAAATTTGTGAAGATAGGACCAATATTCGTCCATATATTTGCAAAATATTGCAAATTCGAATATGGCCTACGCCGCTCATCACTAGCCTTTACCTGGAATACTAATAAGAGACATTCCTTGTGTCCTGCAGCACCCATTCAGCTCTGCTCTAAGTATAGCACAGATTTACCCAGAGTGCTCCTTTATCTTCTAATACGTAGGTCTGATGCCTCTAGATAATTATAGCAATGTTTTAGAACGTTCCATATAAATGTAAAGGGCGAAATGCTGTAAAATGCCCTAAAAAGCTACAACGTAAGTAATGAGATCCAGCAGAGACATGAGGCCGGCGCTATCCTCCAGTGAGACAAATATTCCTTGTATCCGAAGCCACAACACGGAGGTCACAGCGCGCACGCCGACCGTATAAAAGTGGCGTCATTACCGCGTTGTGCAGAATATGATGCTCTCCCTGCGGACACAATAAACTTTCCGGCACAGATCTGGTTGTGATGCAGCCGGCGACCTGCGCTCCCGCCGTATGAGGGGAATAACAGCGCTTTGTGGTGTTGGGATTTCATCGCTTTCTTTTCTTTCACTTTTTCTATTTCTGTTTGTGAATGGGTCCTGGGAGTTCGCAGGAAATCTCATTCAGTCTTCTGGCGCAGCCAGCGGTCGGGTATTTCTCCGATATATTTGTTATATTTCCTCAGACACTTGAGACGCTCTTTTTGGAGACAGAGGAGAATTGTTGTATAAAATAAGTTTCAGCCAATTCTCGGGGATTTCGCCTCCTCCCATGCTTAGCCCTCGAGTGTATTTAGACGCCTCTCGTAAGGATCCGTCATCCTGGAGAACCCTCAGACGTCTCTACGGCACCTGCCATGAGATGTTCTTCCTTCCTCACAATCTGTGTGATAACAATGAATCATTCATTACCCTGGGGGGACTGTAAGATACAACTACATCTATGCGGTGGGACGCTTCACTGGAGAGTATTAGTGGTGGAGGGATATGAGATAGATATGAGATAGATAGATAGATATGAGATAGATAGACATGAGATAGATAGATATGAGATAGATAGATAGATAGATAGATAAATAGATAGATATGAGATAGATAGATAGATAGATAGATAGATAGATATGAGATACAGTAGATAGATAGATAGATAGATATGAGATAGATAGATAGATAGATATGAGAGAGATAGATAGATATGAGATAGATAGATATGAGATAGATAGATAGATATGAGATAGATATGAGATAGATAGATAGATAGATATGAGATACAGTAGATAGATAAATATTAGATAGATAGATATGAGATAGATAGATAGATAGATAGATAGATAGATATGAGATACAGTAGATAGATAGATATTAGATAGATAGATATGAGATAGATAGATAGATATGAGATAGATATGAGAGAGATAGATAGATATGAGATAGATAGATAGATAGATATGAGATAGATAGATATGAGATAGATAGATATGAGATAGATAGATAGTATATACAGCAATAGTGTTGCTCGCGAATATTCGCAATACGAATTTTATTTGCGAATATCGCATATTCGCGAATTCTCGAATATTCACGAATATAGCACTATATATTCGTAATTACGAATATTCGTTTTTTTTTTGTTTTTTTATTTTTTTTCACAGTACACATCACAGTGATCATCCCTTTCTGCTTCCAGCTTGTGTGGTGTAAAGAAGGTTCTAATACTACTGTGCGAGACTGGTGTGCAAATGTTCGCATATGCGAATTTTTTGCTTGCAGTTACCTTTGCATATGATAGTTTTCGCATACGCGAAATTTTACATATGCGAAAATAAAACGCGAATATTCGCGAATATATGACGAATATTCGTTCATATATTCGCGAATATTCGCGAATTCGAATATGGCCTATGCCGCTCAACACTAACACGCCACACCTGTAGATCTATACAAAGGTGATGGGGTGCACACGGTCACAACAGATCCTGGTCACAGATCCTTCCAAGTAGCAAACCAAGTGAGCCAGACGAAAAGTTGCCACCATGTTTATGTGAATAAAAACTGTTTTATTTGAACCTTATGAGAGTACTGTTGCTTTTTGGTTTGCTAGATAGATAGGTAGGTAGGTAGATAGATAAATAGATAGATAGGTAGGTAGGTAGGTAGGTAGGTAGGTAGGTAGATAGATAGATAGATAGATAGATAGATAGATAGGTAGGTAGATAGATAGATAGATAGATAGATAGATATAGATATGAGATAGATATGAGAGAGATAGATAGAGATATGAGATAGATAGATAGATAGATATGAGTAGTGTTGAGCGGCGTAGGCCATATTCGAATTCACGAATATTCGCGAATATATGGACGAATATTCGTCATATATTCGCGAATATTCGCATATTCGAAACATTTCGTTTTATTTTCACGTATGCGAAAATTTGCATAGGAGACAATTCGCATATGTGAAAATTAGCATACGCAAATTTCCGCATATGCGAAAACTCGCGCCCCAGTCTCACACAGTAGTATTAGAGCCTTCTTTACACCACACAAGCTGGAAGCAGAGAGGGATGATCACTGTGATGTGTACTGTGGAAAAAAAAAAGGAATATTCGTAATTACGAATATATAGTGCTATATTCGCGAATATTCGCGATTTCGCGAATATTCGCGATTTCGCGAATATGCGATATTCGCGAATAAAATTCGCATTGCGAATATTCGTGAGCAACACTAGATATGAGATAGATAGGTAGGTAGATAGATTACAATCCAGTAGGTAGGCAGTACAACGTAGAAGTAGTAGCATGTAGTGGTGAGCGGCATAGGCCATATTCGAATTCGCGATATTTCGCTAATATAAGGACGAATATTCGTCATATATTTGCTAAATTCGCATATTCGTAATATTCGCGTTTTATTTTCGCATTTGCGAAAATTAGCATATGCGAAAATTAGCATATACAAAAATTAGCATATGCAAAAATCCGTGCACCAGTCTCACACAGTGGTATTAGAGCCTTCTTTACACCACACAAGCTGGAAGCAGAGAGGGGTGATCACTGTGATGTGTACTGTGAAAAAAAAACTAAAAAAACTAAAAAATAAAAAAAAAATAAAAAATATTCGTAATTACGAATATATAGTGCTATATTCGCGAATAAAATTTGCATTGCGAATATTCGCGAGCAACACTAGTAGCATGTAGTTCCGGGGTGCAGGCTAGAAAGTACAGTCCCAGTCGCAGACTATATAGATAGATCCAGCCAAAAGAATTCCAGCAGCTCATCCATAGTGCAAATCGCTTCTCGGCCTTTTGGCTAAGATCAAGTGTAGTATCTGTTCTTATCAGTTTTTCATGCCGGTGGACCGTAACGCCGATATGGGGCTGGTGGGGATGGGTGCTGCATGGAGGATGCAGGTGTACCAGGGCTTTCCGGGGCTGGTTCTGAGGAATCAGCTCGACGGCTGCCCCGATGTGACCTGTTCCCTCCGGGTCTCGCCATGAGGCTGAGAGGGTCTAGAGCCGAGGTACTTTTGTGCCTCGGGGAGTGGTGACCCCGAGGTGCCGAAACTCACTGGGAGGATAGACTCACTGAGTTGAAGCACGGGCACCATAATCTCTTCACCTTGTGGCACTCACCTCTTGATTCCCGGCCTTCTGGCTAGGATCAGAGAAATTTTTATAGATCCGGCCGGATGTCCGGGCAGTATATCTGCACACATTCACTTATTTATTTCTTTTTTGTCTCACTGTGTCACTTTTTGCGTGTTGTGTGTTCACAGGATTTGACAGGATGCGGTAGCCCTTCTGGGTGTCCCTCCTGGCGGTCTAGGGGAGGTGTGTGTGGCCATTAGGTTCCGCACCTCCCTGCAAACACCCCGGGTACTCCTGCTTTGGCAGGGTACCTACCGTAATCGGCTCTGCGGGCAGATACCTTGGCTAACGCCAAGGGGGATGCCGGGAGCATTTGTGGTCCCCTAGTAGCTTCGGCGAAAAGGGACATCGAACCTGGAACCTCGCAGGTACCTTTTGGTCCGGAGGCGAAGGGTAAGGTTTGTTGGGGGGCCTCTCTCCTATCGGAGAAGGGCTTGCGATAGACCGCATCCTTTGTGCACGTTTTTTTAGTGTAACACGTTTGCACTTTTTCTTGCACTTTGGGTGAATCGAAAGCACGTTCCTCGGCTTTAAAAAAGAAAAATAGTGCAAATCCTAACAATAGTGAGAGCAGAGTGGTATACAAAATCCTCACCATCTCAATGTGTACAACACCAGTATATTTCCAGCATTTACAATACTCAATGTTCCAAAATACCAGCTGTAAAGTGTCATGTGCTGATGAAGAACCAAATTACCAAGGGGGCAGATCCTCACTCTCCTGTATGGCCATAGACGCCATTACAGTGTTCATTATTTACATGTCGGCATCGCCGTGTCACATGACGCTCACATGATTGTCTAACATCACGTGATCGGTGCCGTCCTTAACGCCTGCACATGTAATATTGTAAAATTGTACGTAATGTATATCTCTGTGCATATTGTGTCCAAATAAGGTGAGAGAGATTATTATTATTATATTATTATTATATTATTATTATTATTATATTAATGTTTTTATCGACCACTGATTTTCATTTATTCTAATCATTATTTAGGGTGAGCCGCAGAGGTCACCTGGAGCAGGAGCCATGTATTTTTATGACTGAAATGCTCCCTCGCGTCTTTCCGTCTTTAGATATAAATAAAGTGACCTAATTGCATAAATAATACGGATATCGCACTGCACACGGATGTTCCACTTCATCACCAGACAGAGTAACTGTAATTAAGACACCAAGAAATTCATTATGGATTTAGACCCAAAACTCTGCTACAAAATAAGCTTTTATTGTGGAGTTGAAAGCAAATAGAAGATTTAAGGATCTTTATCTACATTTTGTATCTCTAAGATTTGTTATTCTATAATATGAAAAAAGGAAAAAAAAAAGTCTAGGCTATCCCCACTAAAGGAATCTCTGGAATGAGGCTTTTCTGCCAATCAATATGGAATTGTTTTCAACCACTAGATTAACACCTTAAATATTTATGCTACACTAAACTACTATAATGCAGTTTCCTACATAAAAGCCTACTATTACTATAATACTGCCTCCTATATACAAGAATATAACTACTATAATACTGCTCCTATATACAAGAATATAACTACTATAATACTGCTCCCATATACAAGAATATAACTACTATAATACTGCTCCTATATACAAGAATATAACTACTATAATACTGCTCCTATATACAAGAATATCACTACTATAATACTGCTCCTATATACAAGAATATAACTACTATAATACTGCTCCTATATACAAGAATATAACTACTATAATACTGCTCCTATATACAAGAATATAACTACTATAATACTGCCTCCTATATACAAGAATATATCTACCATAATACTGCTCCTATATACAAGAATATAACTACTATAATACTGCTCCTATATACAAGAATATAACCACTATAATACTGCTCCTATATACAAGAATATAACTACTATAATACTGCTCCTATATACAAGAATACAACTACCATAATACTGCTCCTATGTACAAGAATATAACCACTATAATACTGCCTCCTATATACAAGAATATAACTACTATAATACTGCTCCTATATACAAGACTATAACTACTATAATACTGCTCCTATATACAAGAATATAACTACTATAATACTGCTCCTATATACAAGACTATAACTACTATAATACTGCTCCTATATACAAGAATATAACTACTATAATACTGCTTCTATATACAAGACTATAACTACTATAATACTGCTCCTATATACAAGAATATAACTACTATAATACTGCTCCTATATACAAGAATATAACTACTATAATACTGCCCCTATATACAAGAATAGAATTACTATTATACGGCTTCTATAATTCTCCTCCCATATACAAGAATATAACTACTATAATACTGCTCCCATATACAAGAATATATCTACTATAATACTGCTCCTATATACAAGAATATAACTACTATAATACTGCTCCTATATACAAGAATATAACTACTATAATACTGTTCCTATATACAAGAATGTAACTACTATAATACTCCTATATACAAGAATATAACTACTATAATACTGCCCCTATATACAAGAATATAACTACTATAATACTGCTCCTATATACAAGAATATAACTACTATAATACTGCTCCTACATACAAGAATATAACTACTATAATACTGCTCCTATATACAAGAATATAACTACTATAATACTGCCTCCTATATACAAGAATATAACTACTATAATACTGCTCCTATATACAAGAATATAACTACTATAATACTGCTCCTATATACAAGAATATAACTACTGTCACGATGCCGGCTGGCAGGTAGTGGATCCTCTGTGCCAGAGAGGGATTGGCGTGGACCGTGCTAGTGGACCGGTTCTAAGTCACTACTGGTTTTCACCAGAGCCCGCCGCAAAGCGGGATGGTCTTGCTGCGGCGGTAGTGACCAGGTCGTATCCACTAGCAACGGCTCACCTCTCAGGCTGCTGAAGATAGGCGCGGTACAAGGGAGTAGACAGAAGCAAGGTCGGACGTAGCAGAAGGTCGGGGCAGGCAGCAAGGATCGTAGTCAGGGGCAACGGCAGGAGGTCTGGAACACAGGCTAGGAACACACAAGGAAACGCTTTCACTGGCACAATGGCAACAAGATCCGGCAAGGAAGTGCAGGGGAAGTGAGGTGATATAGGGAAGTGCACAGGTGAAGACACTAATTGGAATCACTGCGCCAATCAGCGGCGCAGTGGCCCTTTAAATCGCAAAGACCCGGCGCGCGCGCGCCCTAGGGAGCGGGGCCGCGCGCGCCGGGACAGGACCGAGGGAGAGCGAGTCAGGTACGGGAGCCGGGGTGCGCATCGCGAGCGGGCGCTACCCGCATCGCGAATCGCATCCCGGCTGGAAGCGGAATCGCAGCGCCCCGGGTCAGTGGATCTGACCGGAGCGCTGCAGCGGGGAGAGTGTAGCGAGCGCTCCGGGGAGGAGCGGGGACCCGGAGCGCTCGGCGTAACAACTACTATAATACTGTCTCCTATATACAAGAATATAACTATTATAATACTGTCTCCTATATACAAGAATATAACTACTATAATACTGCTCCTATATACAAGAATATAACTACTATAATACTGCTCCTATATACAAGAATATAACTACTATAATACTGCTCCTATATACAAGAATATAACTACTATAATACTGCTCCTATATACAAGAATATAACTACTATAATACTGCTCCTATATACAAGAATATAACTACTATAATACTGCTCCTATATACAAGAATATAACTACTATAATACTGCTCCTATAT
The DNA here is from genome assembly GCF_029499605.1 of Hyla sarda. Classification (NCBI taxonomy): domain Eukaryota; kingdom Metazoa; phylum Chordata; class Amphibia; order Anura; family Hylidae; genus Hyla; species Hyla sarda. The sequence goes on from NC_079199.1 coordinate 11,535,291, forward strand.
ACAAGAATATAACTACTATAATACTGCCTCCTATATACAAGAATATAACTACTATAATACCGCCTATGATTACATGGGAAGAGGAGAAACAAATGAGATGCAGACGTTAGAGGAAAAACTTTATGTTGTAATCTGCAGTGAAATTAAGTATAGTGCTATGGTTTTTGAAGAAAAGAGATCACTTGAGAGATGAAATTACAGTGCCCGGCGTTTATGGCTCTGCTGGTTCCGTCTTGTGCTGCACAGTTACGATGTTGCTTGTTGGCTTATTAGAGCCGCACGCTCTGTAATTTACTGGGAAAAGTTTTCTCACGCTGGTTCCTTAAAATGCATAACAATAGGCAAAATACACGGCAAAGGTGGGAAAATTCTACCGCATCTATGCAAATGCTACAAGTCTGGGACAGGTTACAAGATTTCATTACGAATCTGCAATTTCTTAAGAAAACATTGACAGTAAATTTAGCTCAATCAAAACATATAGAAGGTGGAAACACTCACTGGAGTACTGTGCAAAACCAGCTCTTCTTTATTTTACGGTGCAACAATCATCACATGTGGCTAAAAGCCACATGGACGTGACACAAAACGAACAGGTTACAGCTGTTTCACACCACACAGGGCATTTCTAAAGAAAGTCCCTGTGGCGAGAAACAGCTGTAACCTGTTTGTGGTGTGTGGCTTTTAACTATGCGTGATAATGGACGCCACATACCAGGAACAGGTTACCACCATTTCCCGCTACAGATGGCATTTCTGAAGAAAGGCCCTGTGTGGTGAGAAACAGCTGTAACCTGTTCTGAAGAAACACCCTGTGTGGCCAGAAACAGCTGTAATCTGTTTGTGGTGTGTGACGTCCATGCGGCTTTTAGCCATGCGTGATGATGGACGCCACATGCCACAGTTTACAGCCTATTCTCACCACGCTGGGCGTTTCTGAAGAAACATCCTGTGTGGTAAGAAACAGCTGTAACCTGTTCATGATGTGTGCCCTCTAACCGTGAGTGAACATCTTTGCGTTTAACGGCTGTGCCTACTATCTATATTTCTGTTGCATAAGTAAATTCAGTTCTATTCTACTATAGTCCTCTCATGTACAGTGGTCCCTCAAGTTACAATATTAATTGGTTCCAGGACGACCATTGTATGTGGAAACCATTGTATGTTGAGACTATAACTCTATGGAAATTAGGTAATTGGTTCTGAAGCCACCAAAATGTCATCCAAAAATAGGAAAAAAAGTGAGGATTAAAGAAAAGTAAATAGATAACGAATACAGATAAAGCAAATCCTTACATATAAAAGTAAGAAAGATCTGCTGGGAGCTGTAATCATTGTCTATGTCAGTGTTTCCCAAACAGGGAGCCTCCAACAGTTGCAAAACTACAACTCTCAGCATGCCCGGACAGCCGTTGGCTGTCCGGGCATGCTGGGAGTTGTAGTTTTACAACAGCTGGAGGCACCCTAGTTGGGAAACAATGGTTTATGTAGAGGACAGGAGCTTCTTCAGGGTCCTATACAATAAACACAGTGTCCCAAATGGAGCCGCCCTTACTTGGTGTCCAAAAGGAGCAGCTAAGCCAGACACAGGTAAGGAGTAGTACAGAATTTGTAGTTCCTCCCTGTACTGTAGGGGGCGCTACCAGACAACCAGTCAGTGCATACACTTCAGTAATACAGGTAAAGAGTAGAACAGAACATGTAATACCTCCCTGTACTGTAGGGGGCGCTACCAGACACCAGTCAGTGCATACACTTCAGTAATACAGGTAAAGAGTACAGAACATGTAACACCTCCCTGTACTGTAGGGGGCGCTACCAGACACCAGTCAGTGCAGGCACTTCAGTAATACAGTTAAAGAGTACAGAACATGTAATACCTCTCTGTACTGTAGGGGGCACTACCAGACACCAGTCAGTGCAGGCACTTCAGTAATACAGGTAAAGAGTACAGAACTTGTAATACCTCCCTGTACTGTAGGGGGGCGCTACCAGACACCAGTCAGTGCATGCACTTCAGTAATACAGGTAAAGAGTACAGAACATGTAATACCTCCCTGTACTGTAGGGGGCGCTACCAGACACCAGTCAGTGCATACACTTCAGTAATACAGGTGATTTACCAGTGAATGCCAATTCTGATTGGTCGGTTCCTCCAGTTGTGACACATTTCACAGATCTGGACTGTCCGTAGCATTGTAGTTTTACAACAGCTGGAGGCACCCTGGTTGGGAAACAATGGTTTATGTAGAGGACAGAAGCTTCTTCAGGGTCCTATACAGCACACACAGTCTCCCAAATGGAGCCGCCCTTACTTGGTGTCCAAAAGGAGCAGGTAACCCTGGGACAGGTAAGGAGTAGTACAGAATTTGTAGTTCCTCCCTGTACTGTAGGGGGTGCTACCAGACAACCAGTCAGTGCATACACTTCAGTAATACAGGTAAAGAGTAGAACAGAACATGTAATACCTCCCTGTACTGTAGGGGACGCTACCAGACACCAGTCAGTGCATACACTTCAGTAATACAGGTGATTTACCAGTGAATGCCCATTCTGATTGGTCGGTTCCTCCAGTTGTGACACATTTCACAGATCTGGACTGTCCGTAGCATTGTATGTTGAGTCTGGTTTCAAGTTACAATGGTCCAGAAAAGACCATTGTATGTTGAAACTATTGTATGTTGAGGCCATTGTAAGTTGAAGGATAACTGTATTCCGTGATTCAGGCTTCTGAAGATCCGTGAGAGTCTTCATCCATCTTGTGACTGGTCGCCCGGCTCCTTCCCCTTAATTTCTGACTTCTCCATTTTCAGATAATACATCTTACGGCTTTTGTCATGAAGATTTGACATGATGTTCTCCTTGATCCACTTCTCCATCTTCCTTGTCACCCCTGAGGCTCTCAAACATCTTTGAAAACAGTGAACGTCTAAGACATCAATATTTTGTTGCTATTTTCTTATCCAGGCTCTTAAAGGAGGCCCCGGCCACTATAAAACCATATGGTCCTCAAAGCTCCTACTCTTCCAACAAGTCTACATGCGGTTCTATTGTGTGTTTGGTGTTATTTGGTGTTATTTGAGCATGGTACGGCAGTATTTATTTGGCAATGTGTGGCAGTAAGTAAACTTAAAGGGGTATTCTGGATTTTTTTCTTTTTTTACTGTGATATAGGGACTGTATCACTGTGTAGTTCATAATATAGTGTCTGTACCTGTATTTGATGGCTTGTCTCCCAAATCTTATGTGATCTTTGCCCTGATGCTCATTTTTTCCAGCATACAAAATTAGTGTTGTCTCTGGCATTTCTCAGGTTGAAGTGCAGCCCAAGACATTACATCACTAGTCAGGTGTTGAAAGGGCTTACTACACCAAAAAGAGAAGGAGATACACAATCCAGCGCACACCCAAATTTATATGTATCTCAAAGTTTATTAAGTGTTCCATGTACAAAAAACAGACAGAAACATTTAAAATCACTTAAAACAGGCCAAAAGGCCACAGCACAAAACAGGGAGGAGTTCCCACTAGGACCGCCTCCCAGGGCACCTGCTTCTCACAATATCATAGAACCTGTTCCTCTAATCTGTACAATAAACAATATAGCATAACTGAGCATAATAATCAATACAACCTGCATCCAGGGAATAATGGTAGGTACAGAGAAGGACAGTAGATGGAGTATACCAGGCAGGTGCCCACCCTAAACCCCACACGTTCCATCACCCGTCGGCGACTTCCTCAGGGGTGTTGAAGGGGAGCGTGTCTATGCTTTAATGGGTGGAGCGACCGCTGAGTGGGAGGGAGATAATTGTCCACAGGGTTGTAGCTGTGCTGCAAAAGGTGGAGAGGCAGATGTGTGAGAGGGAGACAAATGACCTCACACTTACAAACAAGGTATCCTGGGATTTGTAGCTGGAGGGAAGGAACTCCAGCAGGAAATAGCCAACTCACAAAAAGATAGCAGCAGCATTATAGTGGACTCACAACATAGCCATTTAGCCCCAACACAAGCACTGATCCTTCCTAAGCATGTCCATTACTGTCTGGCAGGTAACTACTAAAGTCACCTTATAGTGGAGAACCCCTTTAACTATTTCATAGTAAACATTATAGAAGTGATCAAAATGTTCCAAGGAATGTAAGCTGTTGGTCCACATCATGGACCATTGATGGTGACTACCGATTATTAGAGACGTAATAGTTGAGTTATCTCACTGTTACATTGAGTTGGTGGATCAGTTCTTCGCACCATTCTCAGCACTATGTAACAATGGCTAAAACCAGACATTAAAACTCGTGAAATCTAGTCTTCTTGTATAAAGACCAATTAGAGGAGCGTTTTGTAAGGTGCACGCCTCCAACCTCAATACAACTCTTCAACTATCAATAGAGACTTTAGACCCCGTCACCTCCTTTCATCTAGTCGCGTTCTCTAGCTCCCCGGTAATACGCCTCCCTTTGTCCGTTCTTTAAGTTGCACTTCTGCTCTGTTTCCTCCGTCATTAACTCTCTCGGATTTAGTACCATCTTACCTACTGACTGATGAACTTGCATTTTATGTAATTTTCACCTCTTTTTTTTTTCGGCTACAGAAATAGGACTCTGATGTTTTTGTTACAATCCGGATGACTTCCTTTAATTCATGAAACCTTTGGCCTATTCCATTCTGCCCACTTACAGGTGGTTCCTTATGGCTCGTCTAGGTTGAATATTTGAAGAGAGGAAATATAGGTTGGAGAACGTTGGGGGGTATTTATCAATTTTGCCTGTTGACAGTTTCTTTTTACCCTTTTTTTTTTTTTTTTTCACTTTGGTTTTCGTGGACATGCACCAAAGTTATCATTTGGTGCAAGTTGTTAGTAATTTTGGCTCAAATGTTGAAATCAGCTGTTCACAGCGCCTTTTAGGGTATGTTCACACTGAGGAATTGGAGAGGAATTTCCACGAGTAATTCTGCTCGCTTTTTCCTCTCCAATTCATTGTGCAGAATTTCTGCCCCTCAGTTCACACTGAGGAATTTCCTCAAGCAGAATTCTGACGAGGAAATCTGTTCCGCTTGAAGAAAAGAACATGTTCTTTGGCTAGGTTCAGACTACGGAATCTCCGGGCACGCCAGCGCCGGCTGAATCAGTCGGCGCTAGGACCGCACGGACACTTCAGTCTCCCATAGACTGCAATGTGTTCCGCGCGGATTTCCGCCTGAAGAAAGAGCACCGCCTTTCTTCAGGCGGAAATTTCCAAGCGGATTGTCCGTTCACAAATTCCGCTTCACAAATTCCGGAGTGTGAATTTGTGAACGGAAAATCATTCACTACACTAGACATTTTAGAAAGCGGAATTTCCGCCTGCAATTTCAAAGCAAAATTGCAGGCGGAAATTCCGTAGTCTGAACCTAGCCTTTCTTTCATGCGGAATCAGCGTCTTACTCCCATAGAGATCAATGTTAATTTTTTTTTCAGACAGAATCATTTCCACGCGGAATTGGCGCGGAAATGGCGCGGAATTTCTGCATGAAAAAAAAAAGAGGATAATATATATATATATATATATATATATATATATATATATATATTATACTCTTCTCCTTCTCCGCTTGAAATTTTCATTTCCACGTGTGGAATTCCGCTCGAATTCTGCGCCGATTCCACACCAATTCCGAGCGAAATTCCGCACTAAATCTCTGTGAGTTCTTGTGGAAAAGTAACAATATTTTGAGGCAGAAAATTTCTGCTTGATTTCCGCCCCAATTTCTGAGTGTGAACATACCCTTACACAGAACCTACCCCCACAGAGGACGCGCATTTTACCCTGTAGAGCAGCCATTTTGGAGTCCCTCCTGCAGTATATCAGCAAGCGACATGAGTTATTTTCTTTTGTGGGGTTTATAGCCGCCATGTGAAATGGATTTTATTTTCAATTTGGGTAGTTTTGTCTTTTTTTAGTTACTTTAGTGCAGTGGTCTTCAACCTGCGGACCTCCAGATGTTGCAAAACTACAATTCCCAGCATGCCCGGACAGCCGTTGGCTGTCCGGGCATGCTGGGAGTTGTAGTTTTGCAACATCTGGAGGTCCGCAGGTTGAAGACCACTGCTTTAGTGCTTACCTTTCCTGAACCTGTGCGGCCATGTCCAATGCCGGCTCAACGGAGGGTGAAGGTTCCTCAGAGACAACTATGTCGCAGGATAGTAATGCGCAGCCCCGGAGGCGTCGCTGCTTTCACAATTTTTTTTTTTTTATGTATTTTGACGCCTTTACATTTTCTGACATTGCTATGTGTGTTTTCTATGTGCAAAATTTCTTTGTGCCCAAAAAAACGGATTTGTGCTAAAAATTGCGCCAAAGATCGATTGGCGCAAATTATGAATTACTGACTAAAGTTAAAATCACACACAGGACCGTGTGATTTTGAGAAAGTTCTAAAAATGACAGTGGAGAAGATGCGCCAAACTTTGGCGCAAAAAGACACTGCGCCAAAGTACGTTAAAAAAAGACACATAAATCCTTTGATAAATACCCCCCATTGTTATTTGACTGGTTATATCATTTTGTGCGTTTGGTGTCCCGGTATTTCTACTTTTGGGTGAGTACTGCACATCCTAATATATCATTGTATTATTACCATGCTTTCTAAAGATATTGGAACTGGTTGAACTGTAACTTGTGAATAGAGATGAGCGAACTTACAGTAAATTCGATTCGTCACGAACTTCTCGGCTCGGCAGTTGAGGACTTTATCCTGCATAAATTAGTTCAGCTTTCAGGTGCTCCCGTGGGCTGGAAAAGGTTGATACAGTCCTAGGAGACTCTTTCCTAGGACTGTCTCCACCTTTTCCAGCCCACCGGAGCACCGGAAGGCTGAACTAATTTACGCAGGAAAACGTCTGCAACCGTATATGCCTCCTCACGTTTTTAAACTGTATACGGTTTAAAAACGGATATACGTTTGCATACGTTTTAATACGTTTTTCTTGAAAAAAAATATATACGGTTTTAAAGTTTGTCAACATTTTAAATAAAGTTCATCTTTTTATTGAATTTCCCCAAAAAAAAAAAAAAATGAAAAACCGTATTGTGCAAACCGGATGTAACCGTATGCACATACGGTTACCATAGAACTCAATTTTAAAATAACCGTATACAGGTTGGATGCGGTTTTTGACCGGGACACAAAAGCGTAGTAGACTACGGTTTGGTGTACCGTTAAAAACCGTATACAACCGTAAATGATGCAAAACGTACACAACCTGATGCTACGGTTGGCATACGGTTTACAATGAAATGTCTATGTATACGGTTTGCACTACGGTTCGATACGTTTTTTTTTTTATCAAACCGGATACGGCAACCGTAGTGCAAAAACGAGGTGTGAATTCAGCCTTAGAAGGATCATATTACATTTTTTTTTTTAGTCTTCATCTGAATCAGGTATCTGAATTACTACTCCTCTGTTTAGACTCTGCTAGAACATGTTCTTCAGACCTGCATCCTGTGATAGGAGACTGCAGCACAACCACACTAACCACACTACAACCCAAAACAAATCTACCCTCCGGTGGCAAACAATTTTTTTTTTAAATCAACTGGTGCCAGAAAGTTAAACAGATATGTAACTGACATGGACAGAGGTGGCAGCAGAGAGCGCTGTGGTCAGACAGAAAAGAAATTAAAAAAGAAAAGAACTTCCGTGGAGCATACAGCAGCTGATAAGTACTGGAAGGAGTAAGATTTTTATATAGAAGTAATTTACTAATCTGTATAACTTTCTGGCACCAGTTGATTTTCTACTGGAGTACCCCTTCAAGAAACATTTTAAGGCTGCAGGTGAAGACAATTAAAATTCAGACTTTTACTTATGCAAATTTATTCAAATCACATCTTTCAAAAAAGGTTGAACCTCATCTGCCCGTCGTTTTATTGCCTTGGTGACTCATATTGGATCAGGATGAGGGGCAGCGAGGGGTTACTGCAGGTCTGGCAATAAAAAAGAGACAAAATATGAATGATCCTCTGAAAGCTGCACAAACAATTGGTGGTGTTTGTTCGCGGCTCTGGAGTTAATTGTCTGAGTCCGGTGGCGGCGTTATCCTTAATACTTTTGTGAATTGACAGTTTGTCTTTTATACCAGGATATTTGTAGTCAAAATTGTGTATTTTCCAGCTCATCTATAGTTTTACTAGCTCCAAAATGCATTGGTACTAATCCTGGGTTACAGACCATAAGACACTTCAGAGCTGCATTAAAGGGGTACTCCGCCGCTATACATTTTATCCCCTATCCACTGCTGCACTCGTTCGTTTAGAGCGTTGGGTACAGCGCCAGAGGCTCGGGATGTCAGGGCCACGCCCGCTCATGATGTTATGGCCACGCCCCCTCAATGCAAGTCTATGGGAGGGGGCGTGACGGACATCGTGCCCCCTCCCATAGACTTGCATTGAGGGGCGTGGCATTGACATCACGAGCCTCTGCCCCGCATCGCCAGTCATCCAGAACAGAGTGAAGTTCGCTCTGTGCATCGGATGTCTGGGGTGCCGCAGCCGAGATCATGGGGATCCCCAGCGATCAGACATCTGATCCCTTATCCTTTGGATAGGGAATAAGATGTCTAGGGTGGAGTAGCCCTTTAAGGATTTTACAGGCTTCAGAGCTGAAATCTCCTAACATTTCTCAACTCCTGCTCAGTGCTTACTTTGGTCATTTGTATTGTTGAAAATATAATAAGTTAGTTATAAATAATTATGCAACAATTTAGGCCAATATTTGGTGTAAAATAAAGTAAATCCCCCAGTCAGTACCCTCAGACTAAGTGCAGCACAATTTTGAAGGAAAAAAAAAATCTCAATATCAAGAATGTTTAGATAGCTCGTCTGTCTTAGTCACCCATTATTGGGTTAAAGGGGAAAACATTTAAAATTTTTTTTTTTTTTTTCAGATAAACTGGTGCTAGAAGGTTAAAGAGATTTATAAATTAATTCTATTAAAAAATCTGTATACTACAGAGGAAGTTGTGTAGTTCTTTCCAGTCTGACCACAGTGCTCTCTGCTGACACCTCTGTCCATGTCAGGAACTGTCCAGAGCAGGAGAAGTTTGGTGGAAATAAGACTATAGTGGGGGACATATTCCAAACCCTGTGTAATTTATGTTTTAGTAATCTAAATTGCGCCTTTTTTTCAGAAGCCAAATCCAATAATGAGATAATCGAGGTCACACCTACTAAATAAGCCAAAAATACCCCAAAACATTTACTTGTTAAGGAGAGAAGTGAATTATTTGCCTATTTTTAGGCTGTGTACTTACATGGTGTTTTATTTGCAGTAATGGTGCAATGCCGCCATGTTTTTACCACAATATTTATGAAATCGCAATAAAAATCACACAAAAATGGAACATTATTATGCAAATCGCAGTAAAATACACAATGTTGGCTGTGAATTTGGTCATTTGCTTAAAAAACATGCAAGGTATCACGACAGTACCGCAAAGAAGCAAAAAAATAAAAAAAAGTTTTAAAATACTTATAATAGTATTTTGGAATATCAAGTTTAACCCTTCAGAGAACACATAACGTACAGGAACATTGCGGGGTTCTGTGATTACCACATATCCCGATTGGTATTCAGAACATTATTTCTAAATGATGGGTGCGGGCGCCTGTGATTGTGACATCATGCCACGCCTCCTCATGACATCTCACCATGCCTCCTCCATTCATGTCTATGGGGTCCGCCGCCCACACCCAGCATTTACAAACAGAAAGTTCTGAATGCCCAGTGCTGCAGGGAGCAGTAGAGTGCCCATTTAAATCTTTAGATGTTGGGATTGATACTGATCACAGCATCTAAAGCATTAGGGGGGCTTTGTGAGACTCATTGGACTACCTGCAACAAAATTGCAGGGGTCCAAGAAGTCAAGAGGAGAACTGGAGCTGTGCTTACCTGCTCCATGCTGCCCTGCTGCCATTGATTGGTATGGTCTGCCATCTGGTAGATTATACAAGTAGATTGCAGATATCACTGATCAGTGCTGTGCTGGATCTCATCCAATCACTGCAGACTGCTCTGTAATCCACTCCTTTCTACTGCAGTCTGATAGGACAGGAGTGAGCACAGAGCAGTGCTAGTCCCGCCCTCACTTCCTGGATTCTGTTCTGGATGGAATGGGGACCCCTCTTGGTCTTTTTTATAAGCCATGATTTCTATAAAGAGGAGATTGTTTTTAAAGTATATAAGAAAGGCTAATGTTTTGTACAACATATACATTTTCTTCTATTCTGACAGTGCCCATTTAAGGGAGTACTCCGCCCCTAGACATCTTATCGCCTATCCAAAGGGTAGGGGATAAGACATTTGATTGCAGGGGTCCCGCCGCTGGAGACTCCCCCAATCTCAGCTGCAGCATCCCAGACATCCTGTGCACATAACGAACTGGCGAAGCGGGGCGGAGGCTCGTGATGTCATGGCCATGCCCCCTCAATGCAAGTCTATGGAAGGGGGCGTGTCCCCTCCCATAGACTTGCATTGAGGGGGCGTGACCGTGACATCACAAGCCTCTGGTGCTGAACCCAATAATACAGACAATGCTAATCCTCATTATTACCCCAATATCCACTGGTACCAGGGGTACTGGGAAGAGCCGGGCAACAACAGGCCAAAAATGATGAACAGTGCCTGGGACAGTATTATTAGGCTTGCAACTGCAAAAATAAATGGTCCTTGCCACCCTGGTAGTGCCAGGTTGCTGCTTGGTATTTTTTTCTCACCTGGTTGGTTATGAAAAATAGGCATTTTTTTCCATAAATAGTGTGCAACTCAGTTTAGCTAAAGTTAAACCAATCACACTCAACAGCCCACTTCTGTATTGAAAACCAGAGCACAACATTAAAGTATAGAACGCTAATGTCTCATTCTGCCATCACCAGGCATGGAAATATTACCACTAGAGCCCATAAAGTCCCTCATGTACCCCGAGCCTAAGCTAAAACGAACAACTGCCATAATTCTCCTTAAATGTCCCATGACATCCTAGTAGTGCCAGGCTGATGCTGCTAGGTTTTGTACTTGACTGGTTGTGGTCAATAAGCATTTTTCCCCCATAAATATTGTGCACCTCAGTTTTGCCAAAACCAAACCAATCACAATCAAGGACCCACTTCTGCATTGAAAACCAGATCATTGAAGTCTAGAACACCGATGCCTCATTCTACCATCACCAGCTAAATTAATATTACCAGAAGTCAGACGCCTCATCCATTAGGCCACGCAGTCGTTACGACTGCGTGGCCTAATGGATAAGGCGTCTGACGGTAAAATTACCACTAGAGCCGCATCCCATAAATCTCCTCACGCACTCTGAGCCTAAGCTGAAACAAACAACCACCATATTTCTCCTTAAATGGCCCTCGCCACCCAGGTAATGCCAGGCTGCTGCTGCTTGGTTTTGTATCTGGTTGGTTATGGAAAATAGGCATTTATTCCCCATACATAATGTTCACCTCAGCTTAGCCAAACCCGAACCAATCACATTCTGCATTGAAAACCAGAACACAACATTGAAGTCTAGAACACTGATGTCTCCTTCTACCATCACTAGCTACAGTAATATAACCAGAAGTCAGATGCCTCATCCATTAGGCCACGCATTTGTTGACCACGTGGCCTAATGGATAAGGCATCTGACAGTAAAATTACCACTAGAGCCGCATCCCATAAATCTCCTCACGCACCCCGAGCCTAAGCTGAAACAAACAACCACCATATCTCTCCTTAAATGGGCCTCACCACCCAGGTAATGCCAGGCTGCTGCTGCTTGGTTTTGTATCTGGTTGGTTATGGAAAATAGCCGCATCCCATAAATCTCCTCACGTACCTCGAGCCTAAGCCAAGACAAACAACCGCCGTAATTCTCCTTAATGCTATGCTAATATATTTTCAGATCGGAAACCCATACTATACTGTAGTGTACGCTACAGATAAACCTATAACAATTGGCAGCCTACATAATAATAATGATAGCATGGCACTGAACTAAGTTATGCCTCTTCCTACATCTGCTTTATGATGTAGTGACTTTAGAAGCCGCCTCCGGTCTCATTATCGCTAATAGTTTCCTAATCCTCAGTAACCGAAAAATTCTCTGGAGTAGCTTTAACAAAATTATTATTAAAACTGTACTTGTGTAAAGGCAATTTCCTGGTATTTCTTGCTGCTTTAATTCGGTTATAATTTTGCATTCCCTCCTCTCCCGCTGCATAATCCTAAGTCATATTGCATCTGTGTGCTTTGCCGGGGATTTCTGCGGTAAGTTTTCCCACGTGGGCTCATGTCCTTCTAATGTCTTTTATACCTAGGCCTATAAAATTCTCAGCTCTGGGAGGAAAAATAAGATTTAGGAAGAACAAGTTTCTTTTAAAAAAAAAGTTCTACATTTGTTACATCAATGTTTAGTCAAAAAGTTTAATAAAAAACCAATAATAATCTGTCATAACAGATGGAGGCTTTGGAATTGATAGGCTGAGGACAAGGAGGCGGTGCCAGCTTCAAGATGGCACTACAGGCCGTGGTCTCAGTGCTGCAGGTAGGCCGCACATGTCGCAGGCTGGCAGCATTTTCAAAAAAGCAAAAAAAGGGGAGACACCGGAAGGTAAGGAGAGACACCGGAGGGTACGTGGGGACACATGAGGGTGAGTAGAGAAACATCTGGAACCACCCCCGCCCCCCACAGTGATCTTGGAAACCCGGCCCCATGGAGTGGTGGGTCAGCCCAAGCTCCATTCATTGTTCAAGTGGGCGCCAGAGATACCAATATAGCCCTTGGGTATCTCCAGTGCTCCTAAAGACAATAAATGGAGCATGTGCCAACTTACCACTCCATTTAGTGAGGAGAGTCAGGTCCCTGTTCTATAGATTGCAGGGGTCCCAGAAGTCTGAAACACTCCACCCCCCGCCCCCCCTTCAGATAAGGCACTTATCCCAAATCCTATGAATACATTCTTAAAGGAGTAGTCCAGTGGTGACTCAGTGGTGAACAACTTATCCCCTATCTTAAGGATATAGGATAAGTTGCAGATCGCGGGGGGTCCAACTGCTGGGGCCCCCTGCGATCTCCTGTATGGAGCCCCGACAGCCCGCGGGAAGGGGGCGTGTCGACCTCCGCACGAAGCGGCGGCCGACACGCCCCCTCAATACAGCTCTATGGCAGAGCCGAAGCGCTGCCTTCGGCAATCTCCGATTCTGCCATTGAGATGTATTGAGGGGGCGTGTCGGCCGCCACTTCGTGCGGGGGTCTACACCCGCTATCTGGCCGGAGAGCCGGGGCCCTGTACAGAGAGATCGCAGTGGGCCACAGCAGTCGGACCCTTCGCGATCTCAAACTTATCCCCTATCCTTAGGATAGGGGATAAGTTTTTCACCACTGGACTACCCCTTTAAGGTCTGGA